>NC_049224.1:32285734-32626920 GCF_011100685.1 Canis lupus familiaris | reverse complement strand
AATCCATCAAGAAATAGGCAGAAGACACGAACAGACATTTCTCCAAGAAGACATATAAATGACCAACAGAGGGATGCCTGAGTGGATCAGTCAATTAAGCATCTGCCTTTGGCTCACATCATGATCCCAGTGTCCTGGGATTGAGCCCTGTGTTGGGCTTCCTGTTCAATAGGGAGTCTACTTCTTCCTGTGCCTCCCTGTTTCTGCTCACTCTTTCTCAAAGAATTCTTGCTCTCTTGCTCTCTCAAATAAATAAAATCTTTTTTAAAAAATGGCCAACAGACACATGAAAAAATGCTCAATGTCACTCAGCATCAGGGTAATCCAAATCAAAACCACCATGAGATACCACCTCACATAAGTCAGAATGGCTAAAATTAACAACTCCAAAAACAACAGATGTTGGCAAGGATGCAGAGAAAGGGGAACTCCTTTACACTATTGGTGGGAATGCAAACCGGTGCAGCCACTCTGGAAAACAGTGTGGAGCTTCCTCAAAAAGTTAAAAATAGAGCTACCCTATGACCCAGCAATTGTAGTACTACAAGTTTATCCAAAGGATACAAACATAATGATTCAAAGGGGCACCTGCACCACAGTGTTTGCAGCAGCAATGTTCACAATGGCCAAAATACAGAAAGAGTCCAGATTTCCATCGACAGATAAATGGAGAAAGAAGAAGTCATGTGTGTGTATGTATGTATGTGTGTACATACATACACACACATACATACAGTGGAATATTACCCAGCCATCAAAAAGAATGAAATCTTGCCTTTTGCAATGATGTGGATGGAACTAGAAGGAATTATGCTAAGCAAAACAAGACAGTCAGAGAAAGACAAGTATCAGATGTGGAATTTAAGAAACAAAACAGATGAACATAGTGGAAGGAGTGGAAAAATAAAATTACATTAAATCAGAGAGGGAGATAAACCACAAAAGACTCTTAACTATAGGGAACAAACTGAGGGTTGCTAGAGGGGAGATTGGTGGGGCATGGGGTAACTGGGTGATGGGCATTAAGGAGGGCATGTGATGCATGTTCTATGTGGCCTCTTAAGCGAAAGGAACCCTGCTCCTGGGCTCTCCCAGATTCTCTGATAAGGCTTTTCCCACTGCTGGTCATGGTAATAAACCACAGCCCAGACAGGGCATAGCTGCCTCTGAATCTGTGAGTCTTTCTAGAAGATCACAGTGTATAGGTGTTCAAAGAAATCCAGAAACACAATATTGATTGAGAGGTAAAAAGGAAAATAATGTAGAGAATAGAGTTATGCTGAAATTAAAAAGACATAAGAGATCTAACAACTAAATCAATGATTGGATCTTGGAATTTTAGGCTCAACTTACTGGGGCAAACATTTCTCATCAGGTAGACTAGACAACCATGGAAAGAAAATCTTCTGGAATTTCCTGGCCACTTCTGCAGGCCATTTCCTTGACAACTCCAAGGCATTTCCCATACTTATCCTACACTCATGAAGAAGTACATCTTCAGAATCACATCCTCTACGGACCTTCCAAGCTCAACTTACTGGAGCCAAGATTCCTATGAACATGTTGCTGTACACCTGGCTTAATGATTAAATTAACAATGGACCAGCCCACCCAGGCAGTGTCTGTACTTTGTTGCATGCTATTAAAGGTAGAGCCGCACTTAGTTTCCCAGAAACATGAAATTTAGAAGATATGAAATCACTTGTGAAAAGGTTCATTAGCTGAGTTGATACACATCACAAATAATAATTCCTCCCCCCATATAGCCCAAGGTCTCTTCATTCCCTATAATACACACAATCCTATGAAGCAAATAGGGGGCATTTTAATGTGCATCTCAGAGAGGTTCAACACTTACCCACCCCCTCAGCATCACACTTCAAGTGAACGGCAGAGTGAGGGTGAGAAAATCATGTACATATACAGTTTTCTCAGGTAAACTTTTGCAGGGGCCCACTAAAACTCATCTTGCATGTGTCAGTTGCCAAGATTCAGCAAATATTCCAGTAAGATCAATATTCTACCTAGAATGATGGAATTCTTCCTTTTTAGGAAAGATGCCATTACAGTTTGATTAAAAGCAGAACTGAGCCCATCTGGAGCACCCACATGTTGAAAGATACTTACCTGTGAGCCCAGATAAGTCTTAGAGAGCTGGCATGAAAGTTACCTCAAATATAATCAGCATGTAGACCCCAGCAAGGATGACCACAGCAATAGTCACTTGTGTTTCTATGTTTGCACGGAGGTAATGATGAGCCATCAAAAGAGGAACTGTCTGTGTCTGCTGGAGGGAGGCTCGAATGCTGATAGAAACAGTATCTCTGCAGAATGAAGCAAAGATATCACCACTGGTAAGGGAAACCAATCTCTATGTCAACAATTAATGCTTGCTTCCTTGGTGTCCTTTCCAACACAAGTCATCCAGAGTTCAAACTGACTCCAAAGTGATCTAACCCAAAGTCTAGCAGACAAGGAGTTCTAAGTGCATATGAGCAGTTGAGATGCAGACACAGCCTCCCTGTGGCCAGGTCCATCTGATGTGGGCCCCTCAGCCCTCATCTGGCAGGTGCCACTCCAACAATTAACAGGGAGCAAGGACTTTCATACTGGTTCTAGCCATTTAATTTTCTCTCTCCTCATCACACACTGACTGCTTTGCCTGCTAAAAATAGCAAATACAACCATTCTCACATGATGGAGATTCAAAAAAGGCCATATTCAACCTGAGAACATGTAGACAGGTTGTCATAGATATTTGGGAAAAGTACCTGGAACAAGAAACATCCAAGTAATCAACAGTATGTGGCATGGTGAAACTAAAGCACTTTTCTAAAAATTTAGTCAGTAACTATTCCGAGCTGAACTGTGTCCCTACAAAATATAGATGTTGACACCCTAACCCTCAATACTTCATAATGTGACTATATTTGGAGATAGAGTCTTTACAGAGATGATTAAGCTAAAATGAGGTCACTAGTGTGACTGTCCTTATAAGAAGGGATTGGGACACACACACACACACACACACACACACACACACAAAAGTCCACGTGAAAACATAGGGACAAGAAGCCAAGGAGAGAGTACTCTGAAGAGACAAACCTTCCAGAACCCTTGAGGAAATAAACTTTTACTGTTTAAGTCATGCAGTCAGTGGTATTTGTTATAGCAGGCTTAGAAAACTCAATATGGAGTGGCATTGAAGAAAAAGAGAAAGAATCCTAAAATTTCCTAGAATTCCCCATTTTAGAGCTTCATAATATTAATGAAATTAAAACATCAACTATAAAATACCATTTGCTTCAGAATGGACCCTGTAATCAATCCTCATTTTCTGACACTTGTGGTTAATGATGCCCTACTACATTCTTCATGTTCATAGACTGTACAGTTGGAGCATCCCATCCAGACCGCAAAGCTGATCTGCCTATTTGTGCCAGAAGTTGGAGTCCCATGAGCCAAACTTTGTAAGTGAGAATGTTCCAAAAGACCTCCCACAAGATCTTTGATCACTTCAGACCCACCTGCTCAGCATCTCAAAGGTCCTGCTCACCACCAAGTGCTCACTTCTTCTTGGATTTAAAAATACTGTCCAATTCTGAGTGACCTGTAAAAATTGAAATGTAATATCAAAGTAAGGCTTTGAACCTGAACCATCACCCAGGATTCAGCACTATTCAGTGCAGGTGTTAGTTTAGAAGAAGAAAAGAAGAAAAAGAGGAACAGCAAGGACTTTTTATACAGCTCCCACATCCCTGACACTAGAGCATATACAAGCTGTGTGGGACTGGCAATTTCCACAATGTAGATGGCTTCAAGGAAAAAAAAAAAAGAATACAGAGTACAAAAACAGAATTAGTGTAAAAGGCACAAAGGTATAGAAGTAAATATGATTTATTAGGAGAAAAAAATCACTGCACTTTATGAGAGACTTGGGATCTTCTGAGCCTTCTGAGGCAACTCACAAGAAGTGCTTGCTTAGAACTGCTTCCTGCTTGCAAGCTGGAAGAAGAAAGCTCTCCATACCCATACCCATGTCACAGGACCCCATGGGAGGTAGGACCCAAGGATGAAGCTTCCTTTGCTGCAGGCAAATCTACCCCACATATTCTTGTTCTAAGCAGGATAATGGAGAAATCAGTGGAGGGGGGCCAGATGTGAGCAGAAAGCGAAGGCCTGGCTTAAGTAGCCAAGGGACCAAGGAAACTTTAATGGAGGACTGGAGCTTTGCTGCCCACTAATCATAAAGCAAATGAAAATAGGAACTCTGAAATTGATCAAGGCATGAATGTGCGCATTAGAGCAGAATAGCTCAATACCACCTCTTGGGCAGCACCTATGTCTGCAGGCTGCAAAAGGTCACATCTTCCTCCACACCAGACCCACAGACAGAGCAGACAGATGTGTGCCCACCTCTCCTTTACCAAGAAATCCTTGCCAGCCAACTGTGCACTGCACACAAGGAGGCCAAGTTTACATCCTAAGACCACAGCCAAGGCAACTGGTTAGAACACTGGTGCGGCACAGACTATCACCCATGAAACCGCAGCCTCATTCATATTGAGGCCTTTGCTCTGTGGACCCTGCTCTGCAAGGCAGGAAAATGTGAGAGGTGCACCATTTTGGATGACACAGCATTGTGCACCAGTAAGGGTTCCTTTTATTGATTATAAGAGGGAAAACCCTTGAACTTCATACACAAGTCACTATGATAATCCTGGGGAGTCATCAAGCCCAGGACTTGGGGGACAGGTCAGGATGCACAGAGGACTGTCAGACCTTGTCTGGACTCTGGGCCATGGTGACAACACCACTGCTGCCTCTCCTTGCCTTGGAAGGATGGGAGAAAAAGGTTTTTGTCTAGAAGATGCTAAGCACAAGAGTCTACCACTTTAGAAGCAGAAGCTTTGGGAAACTATGCAAGTCTGAGCCAAGTGTCCCCAAGCCCGAAGGAACGGTGCTGTTGAAATATCTTCTGTACCATAGGAAAGCCCAGGTTTAATTGTGCTTTAACAACAGAAAACCACTTTCAAATATCTAATATTTCCCTGAATTGTCCAGTAAAATAATCTGAATTTAAAAACTTACAAGCTTGATTTTACTACAATGGTAAGAGTTGTCTTAGACAAAAGGAGAAAAGAAAATTTCAAAGACAAAGCAAAAGATAGGGCTTGCCTAATAATAGTGCCATTCCCTTATGGCTTCCCATCAAATCTACTCAAAAGGAAACTCGATTTATAAAGAGATTAAATGAGTTTTTACGATTGCTTTCAAATAACTTATAAGTATAACCTGCTGTGGCCGCCGCCGCCTGGAGCCTGGAACATCAGCCTGGGTCACTTCCACCACGACATGTTCTTCTCTGCTGGTGTAACTTGGGCCACCAGCCACCAGCGCCCCTGCCAGGTCCACCTGGAGCAGTGTGGAGTCCATGTGGCTGGTGAGGTTTGAAGCTGAGGCAAAGTCAAGGTGAACCACAAAGCAAGGAAGTCCTGAGGCCTGAAGTCCCCCCACCATCCACCCAGTGAGTACCCTCCTCAGAAAATGCACACAGAAATACATATCCAAGCTGTTTCCTCCTACTGTACTGCAGCCCTTGGCCACTCCGTATCTCTTTAGCACCTCACTCCTGACATGCAGTTGGTTTTGCAACATCTGATCCTGTGTGTTTCAAATTATCTGTTTAAACCTCAAAGTGGTGTCTCCCCATCCTGCCATTATCTCTGCTTCCACTTTTTGCAGGCAGCATCAAACTGCCTAAGCTCCTAGACCCACAGTGAGCTAGAAGACAAGATGGTTGCATAAATGAAGAGACACACTGATCCACATCCATGCCCAAATCCTTAGGTTCCAGGTCTCTATTTTTAGAATGAGAAATCACAAAGAGAGTTGAAAGTAAGAATTCTGAAGTCAGCTAAATAAGTGACACACACTGCAGTGAAGAGAGTAATTTCTTCAAAATGTCTTAAGGGCTCTTGATCAGGGAAAAATTATCAGGTAAAGAGGCTTTTCTCCTACAGAATATAATTCTCTTGATACTTACCCCCCACGGTAGGCCTCCCCTTAGCTCCTACATCCTGCATTTGGGTGTTACACAAACATAGGAGCCTATGTTATT
Organism: Canis lupus familiaris; assembly: GCF_011100685.1. Classification (NCBI taxonomy): domain Eukaryota; kingdom Metazoa; phylum Chordata; class Mammalia; order Carnivora; family Canidae; genus Canis; species Canis lupus. The sequence continues at coordinate 32,620,799 of NC_049224.1, read as the reverse complement.
CAGCCCTTTTCTTGCTGCTCTGGGCCAGCTCCTTTCTCTGCTGCAAGGTTCTGGGGTTATGACAGGGATTCTAACAGTGACTAGCCTAGTCATTTTGATCCAGAAGAGAAAATTGTTGTAGGTGGAAAAATGAATCTCAAAATAATTTATGCTTTATATGAGATCTCAAAAGACTTAGCAGGAGCTCACTGATCGTAGGAGGATTCTGTAGCCAATTCCCTTAATCTGCCTTAAAACCCTAGAAGAGGGACACGTGGGTGGCTCTGCAGTTTAGCACCTGCCTTTGGCCCAGGGCGTGATCCGGGAGTCCTCAGATGGAGTCCCACGTCAGGCTTCCTGCATGGAGTCTGCTTCTCTCTCTGCCTGTGTCTCTGCCTGTGTATCTCATGAATAAACAAATAAAATCTTAAAAAAAAAAACCCTAGAAGAAACAGGTGGTTTATAAAACACACTAAGGGAAAAGGCAGAACTTCACTGTTGCCAAAATGTACACAAGATTAGCTTTTGACTGTCAAGGGCCAATGAATGGTTAATGCTTTTTTTCATTATCTATTTCCTCCAGCACAATGTACTGGTTTAAATTGTACAAATAAAACATCCTGGTAAAGAAAGTGCTTTATCAGCCCTGTTGTCCATCATGAGAGCCCAGAATGAGCAACCATCCCCAACACTTGGTTGGAAAGCCTCTCCACACACCTATGCTGCTACTTGGGTTCCATCAAGGACAAATGGAAAACGGAAGTCACACATTAGGCAGGATGTATTAAGAAAAGGCGCAAAGAGACACTGCTGTTTCTGCCAAAATTACTCCTGTCCTGGTCTTTCCCCTGGGCGAATACAAACTACAGGGTAGAGAGAATTTCAATTCAGAAAGGATTCTAGAGACCTTGTAGAAACCCAAAAGACAGAACAGCACCACCTTGAGGCCAACATTGGAAAAGCAGTGGCTTCACCCTTAGATTTAACGAATGTTGTTGGAGCGTCTACTGGGTTCCAAGAAATGAATGAATAAAATAAGACCTTTGTCCTGAGGGTCAGGGGGTATCTCATACTCTGTTGTGGAGACAGTCATGTAACAAAGCACCCTATGATTAACCAACTAAATGGAATGCACACAAAATCATATAGACACAGGACAACAGGTACTTCTACCCTTCCTTTTCTCTTTCTAGATGCCTACCATGCACTTAGGATTCAAAGCCTACTGGGATGCTATGGTGTCAACTGTGACTTCCAGATCCCTGAAAACCGGAGCCTCTAACTGAGCCTCACCCCTGCAGGCAGCTTCAATCCTTGCTTTCCAGCCATGTTGAACTGTCTGCCATGCTCATAACACATAGTCCTCTGCCTTTGCCTCAAATGCCTTCCCCAAACCTGAAGAACTTCTACCATCTTTTGAGTTCTCACTCAAGCTTTCCTCTCCTTATATCTTTCCTTGTCATCCACAACTCCAGTAGATCCTCTGGCTTCCTCCAGTGTTCCTCTGTAGATTGGGCTTACGCCATACTGCAGTTGTTTTAAATTTTTCTCCCCAACTGGTCTCACTCCCCAAGAAGAGTAACTGCATCTTATTCATTTCTCTACTTCTCTAGAAACTAATGTAGTTCTGTCCCTATTAGATGCCCCAACGAATACTTGTTCCATCAATAATATTTGTTTGCAGCATCATCCTTGAAGCTTAATCCTCTAAACCTAGACCAGAGTCTCTGCCAGATCCAGGGGCATGGAGAAGCCAGAGAGAAATTGCCTCCTTTCTCTAGTTCCTGCCTTTACCACTACCCAAATCAAAGCCATATTTCAAGAGCTAACTTGAGATGCCTTCCATAAACCTTCTTCTCACTCTGTGAGCCCCCTAAACATCCCTCGTCTGAGTTCCTGGTTAATCATCTTCCTGTTGTACTTCTAATGAGTATAACCATTGACTCTGCTCTGGTTGTCCCAGTGCGGGCAGCTGTCTTGGCAGCCTGTGTGTGGTGGGGAGAAAAACACATGACCAACACAGCAGGCAATGTGCTGCTACTGGACACTGGACATGGAACAAATTCACAAGAGCCTGAAAATGGGCCTTCATTTCTATCTAAACTGTAGAGTTCTCTAGGACTTACCCTTCAGTTTGCTACAGAGCCAATCAAATGCCAAGTTCGGTCAACACTGGTCAGGACCCCCTCCTTAACCAAACTTGAGTCATCTGAGTCCTCTTCTTGATTAAGCCTTAACCTTGGCCTGAGGAGCCCAGTTTACAAAGAATACCTTCACTCATTTTTTTTTTTTTTCAGAATCCCTTCACTCTTGATGCCCAACCATGTTCCCTTGGTAACTTTCCATCCTCACCCTCACCCTTACCCTTCTGTAGATTCCCAGTTTACCCTGTTGTATTTGGAGTTAAATCTTTCCCATATTGCAATAGTCTTGAATAAAGCTTTCTTTACCTGTTTATGTGATACAATTTTTCTTTGACACAACTTTTGTTTAGTTGAATGGAGGTAAGAAAGTGGAGTTTCTTTAGACTCACCTTCTTGATAAAAATGGGAGCAATGTCATTTGATAAAGTATAAAACTTTTAAGATTGATAAATTCATCAAAAAATAACCCTCCTAGTGCTAATGTATTTTCTCCAGCATTTGGGACCAAATGGATGAATGATTGCCCTTAATTTCTAGAGTGATGCTGGCAGATGGAATTCTCTGTGATGATAGAAATGTTTTATATCCATGTTGTCTGATATGGTAGCCACTAATCACATAGGGCTATTAAGCACTTGAAATGTGGTTGGTGTGAATGAGGAAGTGAAACTTTAATGTTACTCACTTCATTAACATGAATTTAAATTTAAAGAGCCACATGTGACTAGTGACTATTATTGGACAACATAATTATGAGGTAGTATAAGGAGCTTAGGATGTAAGAGAAGAAGAACAGGAGACAAAATCCTATAACATGTATAGTGTTTTCTTTGTGTACTTTGAAAGCCCAGGGCTACTATGAAGGGTGTGATGGAAAATGGACCATATGTCAAGAAACAAAGGGAAAAGAAGGGAAGGAAGGGAAGAAGAAGGGGGGAGGGCGGGAAGGGAGGAAGGCCAGTGAGCAAGCCTAATTAACTTGCTTATATATAATCTGGCTTGCTGACCATTATTCATCTGTCTAATGACCTAGGAGCCTTGGACAGGTGTCCCCCATAATAAGCACAGAGAACAATTCAGGGAAAAAGAACATCAGGTGCCTGCAATCACAGCCACTTCCTGTTTCACGAAGTTGCTAAAATAAGCCCTGAAATTACTGAGGTGACAAAGCCCTACTGTCTGTTACAAATAAAACATCATGGGGGAAATGACAGCTTTGTTATTCTCCAGCTAAAGGATAGAAAGGATTTCTCCAAAAGCACTTGCCACCAAAACACACCCCTGGGGTCTGGCCAGAAGTTAAGAAGGAAAAACAGTGGGGCTCTTCATTCATGAGGTCAACAAAGAGAAGACCACTACTTGCTTTTCAAAACCAGGCCTGAATCACTTTCTGCCTCAGACCTGCACAATAACACCCCTTTGCTGAGAATCGCCTTCAAAGGTCCAAACTCTGGTACACAGACTAGCCTCCCCTGACTCTGCCCCCACCTTTTGCAGATACCAGCAGCAGTTGGCTCTCTGTGGGCATCTGACGGGGACCTCTGACCTCTGATCTCTCCTTTCACAAACACTCACAGCAAGTTCTCAGCCTAGGGTCCTGGGAGAGGGTCTGTGAGCTTTCAGAAATGTAGTCTGTTTGGAAAATCTATTGAGAACAATGTACATCTTCTAAAGACCCCCGTGGGAAGCTTAGATCAGCCTTTATAAAGATTAATCATTGACAGAGTCTCTCTTTGGCCAAACTTTAGTCACGCTCCTTTGAACTTTCTTCTCTAAGACTAAGCTCTGACTTTTGGGGCTTCGGTACTCCTCTCTACACGGTCAGTTTTATAGGAATCCTGCTAGGTTGATTTAGTCAGAATCTCCATTTTTCATATCTAATCACATTCAATATTTGATCAGGTTCCTCATGCTCCTCCATTCCCTCGGGATGCTGTTCACTCTGGCCTGCCTTCCACAAGAATCCTGTGAGGTCAGTTTGGCCAGAATTTCTTATGACCCATGACATTTCCTCTTCATAGTTTTTCGTCCTCTGCCTCCTACCCTGCTCCTTGGCTTTAAAGTACCACTTTTCAAGCTCAATCTTTCCCCATTGCAAGACCTCACTGCAGTAGTCTCTACAAGTATCACTAAGGTCCTAAATAAAATGTGACTTGCCATCTTTAACAAGAGTCATTGAACACTTTTTTTCTTTAACAGATCCACAGACATACAAGAACCACTCTGTAGCATTCCTATCATTTCACACAGCTCTCTCCGTCTCTTGTACTTCTCTCTCTCTCTTCATCCAAATATGCACATTGCTCAGGAAACAAGAGCAAGAACTCCCCAGTTACTCTTGCTGCTAAGTAAAACCATTTGCCTGACAGCCATTAGGATGGGCTTGGGCTCATTCAAGTCCCAGGAAAGAGTTGGGCTGCTCTAGAAGGAAGACCATGTACAGTGTTGTGTAGTAAAAGTGACATAGCACAGTTCTAAGTGGGATAAATAAGACTCTTATTTGTTATCATCTGATTTTACCCCATTATTATTCTTACTTGTTATGTTTACTTAGGATTTCTGCTGACTGATAAGGTTTATACAGGAGTTGCCACAGTACAGTAATCACTCAGCAACCCGCAAATATTTTGACCTCCCTGTCTGGTTCTCAATGAAGACTGTTTCTGGATAAGATCCCTCCAAGTCCTGGGGTCAGCCTAGTCAGCAGCTTTTGATCATTTGCAGTGAGGTCACATGAAAGGAAGGCAGGATCCGTTTTCTAGGGGATCACACCACTCCTACTCTAGGCTAGACAGATGTTAAGTTAATGACTTATCCTGTCAAGAATGAGGTTGCATCAGAAACATTTAACTTGAAATCTAGAGTGAGACAGGTGACTGGGGAGAAATAGGGCCAAGTGTTTGCTTCTCTAAGACAGGTGTTCCTACCATACACAGAAGCAGGCAAAATTAAATCAGAAAGTTTTGGGGACACCTGGGTGGCTCAGCAGTTGAGCATCTGTCTTTTGTTCAGGGCATGATCCCAGAGTCCTGGAATCAAGTCCTGTGTTGGGCTTCCTGCAAGGAACCTCTTTCTCCCTCTACCTGTGTATCTCTCTCTCTCTCTCTCTCTCTCTCTCTCTAATGAATAAATTAATAAAATCTTTAAAAAAATCAGAAAATTTTTTACCTGTTCAAGGTCAAGTATGGGTTACTGTGACAGTAGCAAGGCTCGAGCAGCCACATGATTGGGGTGTTTACATTTTCTTATATGAGCTTTTGCTCCACAACCCTAGCACGTACCCACAAAGAAGATGGAGAAATTAGGAGACTCATGAAACAGCCTTAATTTCCTGGGGAAGTGCATCAAATCTGGTACTCTAAGGGCACAGCAGCTTCCCCTTGTGGGAAGTAGGAAGAGGGCACGGCCTGGCAGACAGCAGGAAAGAAGCCAAGCAATTCCAAGTGTCTGGGATGCTACAGGCTACCATGGCAACCACATACTGCAACATAGCTGACCTCTGACTAGATTTACACAGACTCTCAACTAAAGCCCACAGTGCTATGGATTGAATGCTTATCTCCACCACAAGATCATATGTTGAAGCCCTGCCCACCATTGTGGCTGTATCTGGAGATGGTGCCTCTAAGGAAGTAACTGAGGTTAAATGAAGTCAGGGTGGGACTCTGATCTGAGAGGATTGTGACCTTATAAGAACAGCCACCAGAGAATGTACTCTTTCCCCACATACACACACGGCATGGCAATGGCAAGAAAGGCAGTCATCTGCAAGCCAGAAAGAGACCTCCACCAGGAATCAAGTTGGCCAGCACCTTGACTCTGGATGTCCAGCCTCCAGCACTGTGAGTGTAAGTGTCTGCTACCCCAAGACTGTGGCATTTCCTCATGGCAGTTCAAGTTGACTAATACACTCAATATCTACTATCCTACAACACATCCAGGTTCTAGTGACAAACTATGAGGCCTACAAAAAGGCAAGAGAAAACACAGTATGAAGAAACCAATAATCATCATGCCCAGATGACACAGCCAAGAGAAAGAAGCAATGAACTTAAAAACAGGTCAGTAGAAACCACCTAAACTGAAATGCAAAAGGAAGTGGGGACAGAGTATAAACCAGAGTATGCAAGAGCCCAGGCGAGTCAGGCCCTAACTAGAATGTGCCACTTGGCTGTCATCACCACCAACCACCCATTATAGTCTTACTGGTGCTCCCCTCTCCTTCTGCACTGGCCCATCTTTCATCAAATGCCCTGAAGGAACAAAATATGCACAGGTGGAGTGGTGATCACCTATGCTGTGACCTTTAGCAACAGCTAAAATAGTTCTGTGGTGTCTCTTTGTAAACTATCCATCTCAGTATAGACTGGATACAGTAGCTTTGCAGTGGTGACACAGCCAACAATTGCCAGAACTTTCCTTGATCTGGATACAGGCTGAATAAAATCTGTAACAATCAGAAACATTTAATGATAGATTTGTGGCAGGATAACAATAGGATTTAAATAATTTTGACAAAAGTTGAAAATATGGTTATGATAATGGCATTGACTGATGTATCCAACATTCACCAGCTCACTCTAAATATCTTTTCTTAGATATTAAGAGATAAAATTATGATTCAGTATACTATTCTCCACTACAATGGATCTTAATTTTTGATATTTGCTTATTTACCACTTAGCCACAAAATTAAATCATCAGAGAGAGGTAAACATGACTTTTCCATACTGGAGAAAAGGGGAAACAACCCATGTGATGGTTAAAGTATGTGTTTATGGAATTTGCAGAGCACGTTATACCTTACCAGAAAGACACTGAAGTGATTTTAAGATAGGTTGGTTATAGACATTCAAAACAAATTTCTCAAATCACCAAAACTTTAAATCCCAGAAGGGTGAAGACTAGACACAGAGCTCAGGTCAATCCTCAGGAACTCAGGAAAGCCCTGGCCCATGCTGACTTTCTTTTTGGAAATCCCAGTGCACCCACCTACCAGGCCCTGCTAAGCAGCCAAAGCTTTTGAACCACACAATTGTGTGAATAGGAAGTAGAGAGGCAAACTGGCAGCTAAAAAAGTAAAAACATGAAGTTTTCAAAGTTCAATGTGTTTGTTCCTTATTTCAAGCATAATTTCTCTGGGTCACTGCTTCCCCCCCTTTGTGGGTTTTTAAAGGGTTGCAGATATTCAATTAAATTCAGCCAATATTGACTTCATGAACTACCCTCACTGCTCAAGATGCAATATTGTTCTCTATATGTTACACTGAGGAGACTCTTCTCATGCACAAAACTGCACACATACAAAGAGTCCTGATACTCATGCCCACATATGCAGATAATGAAAACCAACTATTCACAGCCACACGTGATCATATGTAGTTTCCAGTCATGCAGGGTTCAGCATGGCCATAACCATAGGCTGCCTGCATAGAAGAGGCACAACCAACACGTCCTGAAGTTCACATAGCACAGTCATGAAAACACCATTCACATACTCCATCCTTGTTCACAATCTCATGTGTTATCACAGCAGCATGCATCAGCCACCCACTGGAGTCTCCCAACAATGATGCAAAGTGTCTTATGCCAATGCTGAAAATTGGTACATACCCAGAAATAAGACCCCAAACACAGATGCAACTTCTAAATGATCACAGACCACAAATGCCCCACATGTCCCACACAGGCATGCAGACACACAAACACACAGCAGGCACAGAGGACTTCACATCCACATGTGCACACACAGACACACACAGTCAGGCATGTGCATACATGTGTACACACAGAGATATGCACACTTGAGCACAAAGAATCTCACACTCGGGGGATCCCTGGGTGGCTCAGCAGTTCAGCGCCTGCCTTTATAGCCCAGAGCGTGATCCTGGAGTCCTGGGATCGAGTCCCACGTCGGGCTCCCTGCAAGGAGCCTGCTTCTCCCTCTGCCTGTGTTTCTGCCTCCCTCTCTCTCTCTCTCTCTCTCTCTATGTCTATCATGAATAAGTAAATAAAATCTTAAAAAAAAAAAAAAGAATCTCACACTCATTCATTTGGCATAATATTCTGAGCTCCCACAATGTGATTCTAGCTCAGGCCACATTAGAATACACCCTACACAAATGCCAGCAGTAAGACACATTCTTGGGGCCACTCATGATATTGGACATGTCCCAACACAAATAAAGACAATTTATTGCATGGTTGAAAACAGAATTGGTAAGCTGCTTTCAGGTGGAAAGTTAGACCCAACGGATGAAGCTAACTGCCTTCTACATATCAAAGTCAGGTCCCCGGGGCTTCTGTTTTATCACAGCAGAGGACCATTGCTAAGGAGAGGCCTCCGTCACCAACCTCAGCCCACAATCCCACATCCCCTCAACATCTCCTCCAAAGAAAGGCGTGAGCCCTATATGTTAGATGCCTTGCTACGCAGCCCAAGGCACCCAGGAGCTCTGCTGACCCATCAGCAGAGCTCTGTGATACTCACAGAGCACACCACCACAAAGACAAACAGGCTTGCAACTTTCAGCCACCGTATGCAGCACCTGTAAGAGAAAAGGTAAGCCCCAAGTCACACGAGAGCAGTCTTATTTGCATGTGCCCAGACTGCCAAACCTCAGACACCTCTCTGAAGCTTTAGGTAATGTCAATCTCAAAGCACATGTTAGGAATTCTTTCCATAATATGGTATGAAGGAAGATACTGCTGACCTCTAAATGTATGGCCTCATGAAAAGCAGCTTGGTGAAGGTTACAAAGGAGAGAAAAAGTAACCTCGAGTGTTTGCACATGTTTCTCACTGGAGATGCTAAAATTCAAATTTGGAGACTCTTTACTAGCTTTTTAAAAGTGGAGTTTCCTGGAAACAAGCCTTATCTGGGTTCTCAGATTAATATTTATCAATTATATTTGCCTAAGTTTTCTGGAAAGTAGAAATATGGATTTTATCATCAAATATAGAAACATTGACTAAGATATAATCAAACAGTTCAAAAAAGAAATTGCAGTGCTATGACTTGCTGTACTAGCAGAGTCTTTTAGGAATCTCTTCAGAGATAATGTAACAATCAGGCCATGCTCTTGGCCCCCTCTGAGGTCTCCTGATGGTATCCTGGCCCACCTTTCTTAACTGTGGCTCTCAGGGCCTACATGAATCTGGGTCTAGCCCACCTTCTGCAGTCTTTCCAGTCCCATCTCTGCTCATATCACCTCCTCAGGCCCACTGGATCCCATGTTCCAATGACACTATCACTGTCCAGCCCTGGGGTGTGCTCTATCACTGGCCACCCCTCAAGAGCCGGCATTAAAGTGTGCTTTGTCACTGTATGTGGAAGGGTACTTGGTCCATAGCCCATGCTTGGAATATGTTTATAGAATACAGAGGTCTATACTGGGATATCTTTTGCAATACCTTTCGGATCTTTTCAAAATGGTAAAGTCTTATTTTGCATTCTTTTATATTTAATTAATTTGATGAATAATCATTTCACACTTTCAAATAATGATTCAACAGCCCCTACTTAAATGGGAGTCAAAGCTGGAGGTATCACAATCCCAGATTTCAAAATATACTACAAAACTATAGTAATCAAAACAGTATGGCAGTATGGTACTGGCACAAAAACAGACACTGGCACAAAACCAGACATGTAGATCAATGGAATAGGATAGAGACTCCAGAAATAAACCCATGCTTACGTGGTCAATTAATCTACAACAAAGGAGGCAAGAATATACAATGGGGCAAAATCTCTTCCACTTACTGAAGCTGGGAAAACTGGACAGCTACATGCAAAAGAATGAACCTGGACTATTTTCTTTTTTTTGTTTGTTTTCAAGAATTTTTTAAATAATAAATTTATTTTTTATTGGTGCTCAATTTGCCAACATACACAATAACACCCAGTGCTCATCCCGTCAAGTGCCCCCCTCACTGCCCGTCACCCATTCACCCCCACCCCCCACCCTCCTCCCCTTCCACCCCTCCTAGTTCGTTTCCCAGAGTTCGGAGATTTCATGTTCTGTCTCCCTTTCTGATATTTCCTACCCATTTCTTCTGACACTATACACAAAAATACGCTCACAATGGGTTAAAGATCTACATGTGAGACCTGAAGCCCTAAAACTCCTATAAGAGAACATAGGCAGTAAATTCTTTGACATTGGCCATATTAACATTTTTCTAGATATATCTCCTAAGGCAAGTGAAACAGAAGCAAAAATAAACTACTGGGACTACATCAAACTAAAAAGCTTCTGAAAAAAAAAAAAAGCTTCTGCATAGTGCAGGAAACCATCAACAAAACAAAAGGCAACATACTGAAATGGAAAGGACATTTGCAAATGATACATCTGTTGAAGGTTTTAATAACCAAAATATGAAGAACTTCTATAACTTCTATAACTCAACACACAACACACACACACACACACACAATTTAAAAATGGGCAGAAGACATGAACAGATATTTCTCCAGAGGGGGTGAAGCAAGATGACAGAGGAGTAGGGTACCCAAATCACCTGTCCCCACCAACTTACCTAGAAACTTTCAAATCCTGAAAACCTACGAATTCGACCTGAGATTTGAAGAGAGAACAGCTGGAGCGCTACAGAGAGAAGGGTTTGCGCTTCTAACGAGATAGGAAGGCAGGGAAAAAAAAAAAAAAAAAGAATCAACTGGGGGAGGGCCACCCCCTGCGAGGAGCCGGGCTAAGGCCAGGCGGCAAAAGCCTCCCGGGACAGGAAAGCCCAGTCAGTCCCGAAGCAGGAACTTTAAAATCCTCCTGGGATTCTTCCCGGACGCAAAGGCGCTTAGCAGGGAGCTCGGGCAGAGCGCAGGAGGGCGGGGGAGCCTCCAGGCTCCCGGAGCCACTAACGAGGCAGCCGCCCGGGGAGAGCGCCCCCCCCCCCCCCCCCCCCCCCCGCGGCCGAGCTCGGCGAAGGGCTGCAGCGCGCCTGGCGGGGCCTCGGGAAGCTCCGGCGGCGGCTCGGGGCGGAGGGGGCTGGTCCCCGCTGCCTTCGGGAGCCGCGCCCGGGAGCGCGATTGCAGCAGCGCAGGCCCCGGAGCCCAGAGCCCCGGGACACAGCCCAGGACCCTGCGCTCCCCCCGGGACAGGCGGGGGCGGGGAGGGCACAGGACAGCGAGGACGGTCCTGCCGCCGGGCGCCCCCGAGCTGCGCAGATCAGCGCCCGCAACCCCCGGGAGCACCCAGGCCAGTGCGACTGGGAGACTGCGGGAGTCACTGCGGGAGCTGACTCCAGGGCTGGAGAGCTGGCCGCGGCCAGTGTTGTTGTTCCTCCTGTGTCACCCTGTGCCTGGGATGGAGCAGGGCTACCAGGGAACAGGGTTCTCATGGGATAAACAGCTCCCACTGAACCGTGCACCTGGCAGGGGGCGGAGCAGGTCCCCCAGGTGCACACACCTGAGAGTCAGCACAGCCTACCCTCCCCCAGAAGACCAGCTGGAAGGACAGGGGAAAAGCAAGTTCTTGACTGAGCAGCACTGAAAAGAACCAGGGGAAGTTGAGGGATTTAAAATATATAGAATCAGAGGATTCCCCTTTTGGATGTTGTTGTTGTTGTTGTTGTATGCTTTTTGTTTTTTGGTTTTGTTTTTCATCCCTTTTCCAGTACTTGTTTTTAGCCACTCTGCAATAAGCAAAATGATTACAAAGAACTCACCACAAAAGAAAAAATCAGAACTCACCACAAAAGAAAAAATCAGAAACAGTACTCTCTGCCACAGAGCTACAGAATTTGGATTACAATTCGATGTCAGAAAGCCAATTCAAAAGCACAATTATAAAGCTACTGTTGGCCCTGGAAAAAAGCATAAAGGATTCAAGAGACTTCATGACTGCAGAATTTAGATCTAACCATCCAAAATTAAAAATCAATCAAATGAGATGCAATCTAAACTAGAGGGCTTTTGAAATAGAAGAAACAGTGAGTGACATAGAAGACAAGTTGATGGCAAGTAAGGAAGCTGAGGAAAAAAGAGACAAACAATTAAAAGATCATGAGGATAGGTTAAGGGAAATAAATGACAGCCTCAGAAGGAAAAATCTACATATAATTGGGGTTCCAGAGGGTGCCAAAAGGGACAGAAGACCAGAAAGCATATTTGAACAAATCATAGCTGAGAACTTCCCTAATTTGGGGAGGGAAACAGCCATTCAGATCCATGAGATAGAGAGGTCCCCAGCTAAAATCAATAAAAACCATTCAACACCTCAACATTTAATAGCAAAACTTGCAAATTACAAAAATAAACAGAAAATCCTTAAAGTAGCAAGAAACAAGAGATCCAAGTTATATGGACAGAAATATTAGATTAACAGCAGATCTATCCACAGAGACCTGGCAGGCCAGAAAGGGCTGGCAGGATATATTCAGGGTCCTAAGTGAGAAGAACATGCTGCCAAGAATACTCTATCCAGCAAGGCTCTCATTCAGAATAAAAGGAGAGATAAGGAGCTTCCAAGATAGGCAGAAACTGAAAGAATATGTGACCACCAAACCAGATCTGCAAGGGAGACTCTGTGAAAAGAAGAGGAAGCCCAAAGAAATAATCCACAAGACAGGGACTGATAGTATTATGATGACACTAAATTCATATCTTGCAATAGTTACTCTCAACATGAATGGGCTAAATGATCCCATCAAAGGACGCAGGGTTTCAGACTGGATAAAAAAGCAAGATCCATCTATTTGCTGTCTATAAGAGACTCATTTTAGACCTAAGGACACTTACAGCCTGAAAATAAAAGATTGCAGAACCATTCACCATTCAAATGGTCCTCAAAAGAAAGCAGGGGTAGCCATCCTCATATGAGATAAATTAAGTTTATCACAAAGACTGTAGTAAGAGATGGAGGGGGACACTATATCATACCAAAAGGATCTATCCAACAAGAGGACCTAAAATCATGAATATTTATGCCCCTAATGTGGGAGCTGCCAAATATATCAATCAATTAATAACCAAAGTAAAGACATACTTAGATAATACACTAACTGGGAGGCTTCAACACGGCACTTTCTGCAAATGACAGATCAAAGCACAACATCTCCAAAGAAACAAGAGCTTTAAAATGATACACTGGATCAGATGGATTTCACAGACATTTACAGAACTTTACATCCAAACGCAACTGAATACACATTCTTCTCAAGTGCACATGGAACTTTCTCCAGAACAGACCACATACTGGGTCACAAATCGGGACTGAACCAATACCAAAAGATTGGGATTGTCCCCTGCATATTTTCAGACCATATGCTTTGAAACTTGAACTCATGCACAAGAAAAAATTTGGAAGAAACTCAACATGTGGAGGTTAAAGAACATCCTGCTAAAAGATGAAAGGGTCAACCAGGAAATTAGAGAAGAATTAAAAAGAGTCAAGGAAACTAATGAAAATGAAGATATAACTGTTCAATATCTTGGGGTACAGCAAAAGCAGTCCTGAGACGGAAATACATTGCAACACAAGAATCCCTCAATAAATTGGAAAAAACAAATACACAAGCTAACCTCACACCTAAAGGAACTGGAGAATGAACAGCAAATAAAACCTACACCAAGCAGAAGAAGAGAGTTAAGAAAGATTCGAGCAGAACTCAATGAAACAGAGACCAGAAGAACTGTAGAAGAGATTAACAAAACCAGGAGTTGGTTCTTTGAAAGAATTAATAAGATAAACCATTAGCCAGCCTTATTAAAAACAAAAGAGAAAAGACTCAAATTAATAAAATCACAAATGAAAAAAGAGAGATCACAACCAATATCAAGGAAACACAAACGATTTTAAAAACATATTATGAGCAGCTATATGCCAATAAATTAGGCAATCTAGAAGAAATGGACACATTTCTAGAAAACCACAAACTACCAAAACTGAAAGAGGAAGAAATACAAAACCTGAACAGGCCAATAACCAGGGAGGAAATTGAAGCAGTCATCAATAACCTCCCAAAACAAAAAGCCCAGGGCCAGATAGCTTCCCAGGGTAATTTTAGCAAACATTTAAAGAAGAAACAATACCTATTCTACTAAAGCTGTTTTGAAAGATAGAAAGAGATGGAGTACTTCCAAACTCGTTCTATGAGGCCAGCATCACCTTAATTCCAAAACCAGACAAAGACCCCACCAAAAAGGAGAATTACAGACCAATATCCCTGATGAACATGGATGCAAAAATTCTCAACAAGATACTGGCCAATAGGATCCAAAGTACATTAAGAAGTTTATTCACCATGATCAAGTGGGATTTATCCCCGGGATGCAAGGCTGGTTCAACACTCTTAAAGTAATCAACATGATAAATCACATCAACAAGAGAAAAAACAAGAACCATATGATCCTCTCAATAGATGCAGAGAAAGCATTTGACAAAATGCAGCATCCATTCCTGATCAAAACTCTTCAGAGTATAGGGATAGAGGGAACATTCCTCAGCATCTTAAAAGCCATCTATGAAAAACCCACAGCAAATATCATTCTCAATGGGGAAACACTGAGAGCCTTTCCCCTAGGATCAGGAACACAACAGGTATGTCCACTCTCACCACTGCTGTTCAACATAGTACTAGAAGTCCTAGCCTCAGCAATCAGGAAACGAAAAGAAATAAAAGGCATTCTAATCAGCATGGAAGTCAAACTCTCCCTCTTTGCAGATGACATGATACTGTACTTCGAAAATCCAAAAGACTCCACCCCAAGATTGCTAGAACTCATACTGCAATTCGGCAGTGTGGCAGGATACAAAATCAATGCACTAAAATCAGTGGCATTTCTATACACTAACAATGAGACTGAAGAAAGAGAAAATAAGGAGTAAATGCATTTACAATTGCACCCAAAAGCGTAAGATACCTAGGAATAAACCTAACCAAAGAGGTAAAAAGGATCTATCCCCTAAAAACTATAGAATGCTTCTGAAGGAAATTGAGGAAGATACAAAGAGATGGGAAAAGATTCCATGCTCATGGATTGGAGGAATTAATATTGTGAAAATGTCAATGTTACCCAGGGCAATTTACACATTTAATGCAATCCTTATCAAAATACCATGGACTTTCTTCAGAGAGTTGGAACAAATCATTTTAAGGTTTGTGTGGAATCAGAAAAGACCCCGAATAGCCAGGGGAATATTAAAAAGGAAAACCATAGCTGGGGGCATCACAATGCCAGATTTCAGGTTGTACTACAAAGCTGTGGTCATCAAGACAGTGTGGTACTGGCACAAAAACAGACACAGAGATCAATGGAACAGAATAGAGAATCCAGAAGTGGACCCTCAACTCTATGGTCAACTAATGTTCGACAAAGCAGGAAAGTCTATCCACTGGAAAAAGGACAGTCTCTTCAAAAAGTGGTGCTGGGAAAATTGGACAGTCACATGCAGAAGAATGAAACTGGACCATTCTCTTACATCATACACAAAGATAAACTCAAAATGGATGAAAGATCTAAATGTGAGACAAGAGTCCATCAAAATCCTAGAGGAGAACACAGGCAACACCCTTGTTGAACTTGGCCACAGCAACCTCTTACTAGATACATCTATCAAGGCAAGGGAAACAAAAGCAAAATGAATCATTGGGACTTCATAAAGATTAAAAGCTTCTGCACAGCAAAAGAAACAGTCAACAAAACTAAAAGACAACCTACAGAATGGGGGAAGATATTTGCAAATGACATATCAGATAAAGGGCCTGTATCCAAGTTCTATAAAGAACCTGTTAAACGCAACAGCAAAGAAATCCAATCATGAAATGGGCAAAAGACATGAACAGAATTTTCACCAAAGAAGACATAGACATGGCCAACAAGCACATGAGAAAATGCTCCGCATCACTTGCCATCAGGCAAATACAAATCAAAACCACAATGACATACCACCTCACACCAGTGAGAACAGTAAAAATGAATAAGACAGGAAACAACAAATGTTGGAGAGGATGTGGAGAAAGGGGAACCCTCCTGCACTGTTGGTGGGAATGTGAACTGGTGCAGCCACTCTGGAAAACTGTGTGGAGGTTC
Source organism: Canis lupus familiaris (assembly GCF_011100685.1). Classification (NCBI taxonomy): domain Eukaryota; kingdom Metazoa; phylum Chordata; class Mammalia; order Carnivora; family Canidae; genus Canis; species Canis lupus. The sequence goes on along the minus strand of NC_049224.1, from coordinate 32,604,626 downwards.
CTCAAAGAGTTAAAAATAGACCTGCCCTACGACCCAGCAATTGCACTGCTGGGGATTTACCCCAAACATACAGATGCAGTGAAACCCTGAGACACCTGCACCTCGATGTCTATAGCAGCAATGTCCGCAATAGCCAAACTGTGAAAGAAGCCTCGGTGTCCACTGAAAGATAAATGGATAAAGAAGATGTGGTTGTATACAGTGGAATATTCCTCAGCCATTAGAAATGACGAATACCCACCATTTGCTTCAACCTGGATGAAACTGGAGGGTACTATGCTGAGTGAAGTAAGTCAATCGGAGGACAAACATTATATGGTCTCATTCATTTGGGGAATATAAAAAATAATGAAAGGGATTAAAGGGAAAGGAGAGGCAATGAGTGGGAAATATCAGTGAGGGTGACAGAACATGAGAAACACCTAACTCTGGGAAACGAACAAGGGGTGGTGGAAAGGGAGGTGGGCAGGGTGTTGGGGTGACTGGGTGATGTGCACTGAGGGGGCACTTGACGGGATGAGCACTGGGTGTTATGCTATATGTTGGCAAATCCAACTCCAATAAAAAAAAAATATACGAAGAAAAAAAAACAGATATTTTTCCAAAGAGGACATACAGATGGCCAACATTACTCATCATCAGAAAAATACAAATCAAAACTACAATGATGTACCACCCATCAGGATCTCTAAAATCAAAAAGACAAGAAATAAGAAGTGTTGTTAAGGATATGGCAAAACCGAACCTTCATGCCTTAATGGTGGAAATGTAAATTGGTGCAGCCATTATGTAAAACAGTATGGAGATTCCCCCAAGAGATTAAAAATAAAAATAGCATATGACCCAATAATTCCACTACTGGGTATTTACCAAAAGAAAATAAAAGCATCAATTCAAAAAGATATTTGCACCCTTATGTTTATTGAAGCATTATTTACAATAGCCAAGATATGGAAGCAGCCCAAGTGTCCATCAACAGACGAATGGATAAAGAAGATGTGGTGCATGTGTGTATGTCTGTCTGTATCTGTATACATGTGTTTATATTTACATTTACATATAATGGAGTATTTCAGCTATAAAAAGGATAAGATCTTACCATCTGTAACAACATGGATGAACTTAGAAGGTAGTATACTAAGTGAAATAAGTCAAAGAAAGAAAAATACCATTTGATTTCACTCATATATGAAATCTAAAAAACAAAACAAAACAAATGAATAAATAAACAAAAGCTGACTCAAACCTATAAATACAAGAATAAACTAACGGTTGCCAGATGGGAGGGAGTAGAAGGATGGGAAAAATGGGTGAAGGGGAGTGAGAGATAGAGTCTTCTAGTTATACAACAAACAAAACACTAGGAATAAAAGGCACAGCATAGGGAATATAGTCAGTGATTTTTTTTAATTTATTTATTTATTAGAGACAGAGAGAGAAAGAGAGAGAGAGAGGCAGAGACACAGGCAGAGAGAGAAGCAGGCTCCATGAAGGGAGCCCGATGTGGGACTCGATCCCGGGTCTCCAGGATCCTGCCCTGGACCAAAGGCGGTGCCAAACCGCTGAGCCACCCGGGGTTGCCCTAGTCAGTGGTATTTTAAGAGCATTGCATGGTGACAGACGGTAGCGACACCTGAAGATAGCATAACATACATTTGTTGAAACACTGTGTTGTGTATCTGAAATTAATGTAACACTGTGTCATTATACTCAAAAAAGTAATAAACAAATGGGAATCAAAATGATACTTCTTTTTTAAAGCAAGAATCATTAATTTAACTATTCCAAATACAAAATTTTTTTCTGCTGACATATACAGCAGAGCTGACAACCGAAAATATGTTTTACAAGTATCCTCAATGATCATACACAGTACATTTTAGACCTTTTAAAAAGAATGACATTAAGTCTTTTAGTTCAGTGGCAAGCTCAATGCAACTATTCCATGAATCCTAGAAGATAAAGCAACTACAGAAGGTAATGTCTCAAATTTACTTGGTTTAATTTTCCCATGGTGTAGGACAGTTGAAGAATGTCATCCTCTGGAGCTGTGAACCAACCAGTTGAGGAGGGTGTTAACAGTGTCAGGGCTTACCATCATGATGGTCCATGGAGCCAGAACCGAATTCACACACTTTTACACAATTTACATAATTTTATAGCACATTTTGTGGCCAAATATTTGTCACATCTATGCAGGCAGCTGAGACCAGAAATCATGAAAAAGCAACACATGGCTGGGAATCATGTTGGGAAACATCTCCATAGTCAAGTACAGGTGGGGCTATGGGAGTCACATCCCTGCCTACCCGCCTCAGCTTATAAATTGCATTACCTCAGGCAAAATACTATCCTCCCTGAAGTTCCTTCCTCCATCTACCTCTCAAGATTGCTAGAAGGATCAACGGAACATTTGAGAGTGGGCTTCTCCGCATATAAACAGGTGAACTTTGGGCATGCAATTAGGTACATTTCTAATCAGGCCTTCAAACAGCTTCAGAAAAGACAGGTCTCCTGATGTAGACAAATAATAACACAATTATCTGAGAGCTACAGAGTGTCTTCTCATCTATCCATGAGCTTTCCTACAGATCATCTTAGTAGAAGCCCATGCAAAGCTATATAGTGAGGGAAACAAGGTGACAAGGAAACAGTTGCACAGAAGTGTCTGGCTCTGCTGGTCCCACAGCTACCTCAGAGAATATCTGGAATGAGGACCTGGTGGTCCTGGTTCCCAAGCTTTATTCTGTCCCTAGAGATGCCACTTTCAAACAAGTCACTCTCAAAAGAACCTTTCCTTTAAATAAATGTGGAAGCCCAGCAGACAATGCAGGAAGAGAAGTGCTCTGACTGGCCAGCTCACATGGTCTGACATAATGCCCTCAGCTTTCCCACATACACGCTAAGCCCTCCTCCACATGTGCAAGCAGAGCCTTTCCATCACCACAACCTCCAACCTCCTTCCTCACAGATGCACAGCCTCAGGGTCCCAGCTCACACCAGGCCTGACAACACAGCTTCTGGAAGAACGTGCCCTGGCGCTAAAACCAACCCTTCCTAACAACTTGCCAAATGCAAGGAGTAATCAGCTTCTAAAACACCACAGGGACTCCTGAAGTGAACTGATTCTATATGCAAACCAAAGTCATGCCATGAAGACCCCCGCAACACAAACAAGAAGGAGTGTAGGATGTTAGTCATTTAGGTCTGTAATTGGGCTCTCCTATAGCCTTATACAGCCTCCATGCTGATTAGCAGTGCCACTGTACATATCTTCCAGGGCCGGGAGAAAAGGTTAGATAACCTTCCAAGAAAAGTGCAGCCTGGCCAAATGCAAAAACCCTCTTCTTCACCTTCAGTCTGTTGGTTGGGAAGATGTAATGAGGGTGAGATGCCGCCTAGCCCAGTCCCAGGCAAGCAGAATGCTCTGGGCAACCATCACCCTGTGCCAGTGCTAGCACCCCAAGTCTTCCTACCTCAGCTTCAAAAGACGGAATCTGATGTAAGCATTATCCAGAAGCTCCCACTTCTCTTGGGAGGAAGATCCAAAGGAACCAGCCAAGTCTTTGCTCAGCAGGGATCCTCCCTCCCACTCAGCTGAGCTGTTTCCCCAGGATTCTTCAGCAGTGATGAACTCTGGATGGCAAATAGGCATGCACCATGACCTGGAAAGCAAGGTTTGTTAGGTTATTTTCACAGAAATAGTAGCATCTCCAAAATAAGATTTCATTTCAGTGGTAAGTATGAAATGTGGAATCAATTCTGGTTTTTAAAAGGAGCACAGACATTCTACTGCTGTGAAACTGGTGGAAACGGATCTTGCTGGACATCACAGAACACCTAGCTTAAAGAAAATCATTTGAGGTCACACATATGATTTGTGGACACTCAAGAAACATCAGCATGTTCCGAGTTTGGAACTTCCCAATAAAGCTATTTCTGGCCCAGACCAACTCCAGCTCATTTCAGTATTTGCTTTCTCTTTGCTTGTGTTGGAGTACTCAATACCTAGTTGTTACACTTGTCCTGAAGCAGAATAAGTGATGCAGGCCTTTCCTCCTCTATGTAGTTCTTTCTGTAACAGAGCTATCCAGCTATAGGCTGGATTTTCCACCCAGACTATACACGATCATGAGCAGGAGTGGAGAACATCAGAGCTGGACTAGTGCTGTCCAAGAATTGAACCTCTGTCTAGAAAGATGATTCAAAAGGAATCACAAACTTTTCTTAAAAGTTAAATCTCTGGCCTTTTGAACAACCTCATCAGTTCAGATGCACTGGACTCTAGTGAGGTTGCACTAAAGCCCCAAATTTTCATGTATTACTTGAGATATTTGGGATCACACTACTGACATAACAGGCCATGATTTTAGAAAACAATCAGCCCAGCTAGCTCAGATGAATGGAGAAAGAAGATGTGGTTTATGTATACAATGGAATATTACTCAGCCATTAGAAACAACAAATACCCACCATTTGCTTCAACGTGGATGGAACTGGAGGGTATTATGCTGAGTGAAGTAAGTCAGTTGGAGAAGGACAAACATTATATGTTCTCATTCATTTGGGGAATATAAATCATAGTGAAAGGGAATATAAGGGAAGGGAGAAGAAATGTGTGGGAAATATCAGAAAGGGAGACAGAACATAAAGACTCCTAACTCTGGGAAACGAACTAGGGGTGGTGGAAGGGGAGGAGGGTGGGGGGTGGGGGTGAATGGGTGACGGGCACTGAGGGGGGCACTTGACGGGATGAGCACTGGGTGTTATTCTGTATGTTGGTAAATTGAACACCAATAAAAAATAATTTATTAAAAAAAAAAAGCCCAGCTAGCTCAAGAGGGCATTGTGATTCTCCTGAACACCCATAATTGCTTTCAAACTGGTTTACAACAAGAAAAAAATAGTCTTACTCATAAAGAGAAGCCCAAAGATGCAAATTAGGCTGTGTCAAACTAATATGTAACAATAACAAATGATGCTGACAGTGCTATAAACTGATTAATACTGAAAATAAAGAGTTTTGTGACCAGGAAATAATAATAATATGTGAATAATAATATTACATATGTGAATAATAATATTACAACCCCCTCAGCTGGTGAACAAGTATAACTATAACTAAAATTGGAACCAAGGAAACTTCTTTTAGAAGTGGCAAGAAGGGAGAAAAGGGAACCCTCTTACACTGTTGGTGGGAATGTGAACTGGTGCAGCCACTCTGGAAAACTGTGTGGAGGTTCCTCAAAGAGTTAAAAATAGACCTGCTCTATGACCCAGCAATTGCACTGCTGGGGATTTACCCGAAAGATACAGATGCAATGAAACGCCAGGACACCTGCACCCCGATGTTTCTAACAGCAATGTCCACAATAGCCAAACTGTGGAAGGAGCCTCGGTGTCCATCGAAAGATGAATGGATAAAGAAGACGTGGTTTATGCATACAATGGAATATTACTCAGCCATTCGAAATGACAAATACCCACCATTTGCTTCAATGTGGATGGAACTGGAGGGTATTATGCTGAGTGAAGTGAGTCAATTGGAGAAGGACAAACATTGTATGTTCTCATTCATTTGGGGAATATAAATCATAGTGAAAGGGAATAGAAGGGAAGGGAGAAGAAATGGGTGGGAAATATCAGAAAGGGAGACAGAACATAAAGACTCCTATCTCTGGGAAATGAACTAGGGGTGGTGGAAGGGGAGGAGGGCGGGGGGTGGGGGTGAATGGGTGACGGGCACTGAGGGGGGCACTTGACGGGATGAGCACTGGGTGTTATTTTGTATGTTGGCAAATTGAACACCAATAAAAAATAAATTTGTTATTAAAAAAAATAGAAGTGGCAAGAAGAAAGCTAATGCCAGTGTATCTAGAACACTGCTGTGCAATAGAATTTACTGTGATGATGGACATGTTCTCTGTCCTATCCAGTATGGTAGTCACACATGATCACTGGCAACTTGAAGTGTGTAACTTAAGAACTGAATTTTAAATTGTGTTTAATTTTAATTAATTTAGCTTTGAATAATACCCATGACAAGTAGCAACTATGCTGGTCAGTGCAGATGCACAGCATGTTCTGACCCTTGTATCATCGGCTGCACATTCCTGCCCTCAACATCTTGAAAAGAGGGCACCCCCGGTGGCACAGCGGTTTAGCGCCACCTGTAGCCCGGGGGTGTGATCCTGGAGACCTGGGATCGAGTCCCATGTCAAGCTCCCTGCATGGAGCCTGCTTCTCCCTCTGCCTGTGACTCTGCCAATAAATAAATAAATAAATAAATAAATAAATAAATAAATAAATAAATAAAATCAATCTTTAAAAAAAATCTTGAAAAGAGGAAAACATTTTATAAGCAAACCTGACCCATGTTCTGTTCCTCTATAGTGGTTTTCGACATGAGGTTCAGCTTAGAATCCCAGGGAATGTTTCTATGCTACACATCCCCAGGACAAATGCCTACACATGTGCTTTTCAATGAAACATGAGTTCTAAAATAACCTTAATGGTTTACCAAGTAATTCAAAGGAAAACATTAAGGGAACTGATTTTTGAAGTGTTTGTTTTTGAAGTGATTTACTTATAGTAGAGATGGAGAAAAAAATAAGTAATCCTCCTGGATGTAGGGGCTGTAATGGACACTGGGATGTGAGATGAAGAAGAGGCAGGCTATGGAACATAGGGCATGTTCTGAAGTATGGACATGAATATGGTATTTGAGAGCACAGAAAAAGCATTGATTCTTGAGGGAATTGTGGGGGGGACACCAATGTTTCACAAGGGAAGTGACATTTGAGCTCTTTTGAAGTTGAGTGAGATTGCTCTGGAGAGCCAGAAGGGGAGGAAGTTAGTCTAGCCAAAGGGCTCAGTGGGAACTTTTGCAGGAAGACAACTTGTCATCAGGAATCTCCTGGAGGGAGCCAGCATGTCCCTGCACTGGGAAGTGATAAGTCCACATTCCTACACGTTATCTAAATGAGGGTGAGTCTTTGGCAAGTGAGGCTAGGAATCCACATGGCATACAAATACCTCAAAGGATTCTGATACACTCTAAAAAGTATGAAGCCCCACCCCCATGGTTACAGACAAGCCTGGAAAAAGGGTGGGCAGCTCCTAAAAGGATAGGAGGGAGGTGAGTGCAGGTTACACAGTGGCCTTCCTGTGATGCAGGTGCTTAGGGTCAGACAGCAGGAAATGACGTGTGCCATGACAATGCCCCAAGTTTGTGATGTGTGAGGAGGCAGGAGATACTAAGCAGGTGGTTCAGGTTTCTGGAAGTCTGTCTGCAAAAGGAAAAAGAAATGAGAGTGGATATCTGGGCCAGGGCCCTTCATCCTAGGAGACAGAGTTATCCTCCAGATCAGCTCTGCTCAGAGATTCCAGAATCATCCTGTTTGTCCCCAAAGGGACCCTCAAACTTGCAGGAAGTGGAGGTTCCTCTTAAATCATACGTTTTCAACCTCATCACTAATGACATTTGAGCCAAATCATTCTTTGTTGTGGGGATGTTTCCTGTGCTTTGCAGGATGTTAAGCAGCATCTCTGACCTTTACCCTTAAATGGCAATAGATAGTACCCCTTGCCCAGCTGGGACAGCAAAAAAGATCTCTGGACTGTGCTTTCCTCACCCCTTGTTGAGAAGCCCTGACCTGGCAACACAGCCCATCAGAGCTGTGTACATGCATGAATGTGCACGTGTTACTTAATCATTGCAGGGATATACTCAATGTTATTTGGAAACTCATAAGCCACAGACTACAACTACTAGAATCATGAATACATACCACACTGAATTGACAAGGATTTTGCAGAGACCAAACAACATGTCAGGCAAAAATTCGTATCTCAGGAAGAAGTTCTCCAGCATAAGTGTCAAGGGCAATGCCCAGAGATTTCTTAATTTTATATGAAGGGTATGGGAAAACTCACCCTTTCTCTTTTGAGGAACTTCTCAGCAAAGGGGTATTTTCTGTAAAGTAGAGGTCTTTTGACCTGGAGTTGAAGAACTGAAGTAAAGAAGAGTGAGACCTGAAAGACACAGTGAAAGTAAAGTGATTACCAACACAAAAATGGTGGGGGTTCGGCTATGTCCAAGAACATAAGTTATATTTGAATTGTAAAAAGCTGGAGTTTAAGGAGATACAATTAAAAACAACTCTCCTCTCCAGCATAAACCATGTTGGCAATGAAAAGCAGGAACTCATATATGAGACCAGATGCTGTAGGACTGATACTTTTAGGCTTTGTTTAGCATTAACAGTAGATTCCAGCCACCTTTGCCATTCCATGCAGAACTTTCATGAAGAAAACCATTCAGAGTCTGATGAACCTTTCTATACTCCAAAAAGTCTACTTCCTAAGATCACAGTATTTAAATACCACACATTTAAGATATCCTCCTGGCTTCCTATCAAAGACCAACCAGCAGAAGTCAGGATCCATGGGGTCAAAGTGAAATGATAAAATGGCAAGGAGGAGTATCTCAGGGGAATGGAAGCCACAAGGGAAGCAAAGCAAAGGTTCACACTGTGTGGGGACCCCCTTCCACTGTGCTGGTCTGCACTAGAGGAAAGGCCACCATAAACTTATCCAAATCAGGAGCTTTTCACAAGATGGAAATGATTGCACAGGCACAAGAGAGCCCACAAGCATATACCTTCACCTCATTCAAGGACACATAATGTTTAAATGCAACCAGATTTTCACAAAAAGCTGCCGAAATCATTTTCATTCCTAATTATTGGGAACATGTCATTTTATACACAAGGACATTGCCTTTCCTAAAGGAGCCCAGGCCACAAAGAGCTGCTGAGGATGCCATGAAACACTCACCTGGGGGAATAATAGTACTTGAGATCATAAATGCAGAGAAAGGAAAAAAATATTCCCACCCCCTTTCTCCTCATTCAAGTACACACCTGTGACAGACAACAGGACTCTGGTCTCATGGACAAATGAAACTAGGGTCCTGAGCTGCATCCAACAATACCCACCACTCCCTACTGAAGCCAGGAAGGGAGTCTGTCTTGAGCCAGCAAGTGTTCTCGGAGTGCCACCTCTGGGCAGCCTTGGGTACTTTTAATGAGGAACACAGAGGAGTAAAGACTCTGTTCTCAGGAGATTTAATAGCCAGGGAGAAGAGAACAGTAGAAACAAGTATAGAATATATGCCCTAACTCACATAGATGAGAGAAGAGTGGTAAAAGATAAATTCCACTTGAGGGACTTAATAATTAGTGCACTTTAGCTGCTCAAACTGGCTTAAACGATTAGTTGGGAATTTAAATTTTCCATGTCTCATAATTGTAAATGAAGAAGGGCCTCAGACATATTTAGATAAATGTCTCAATAAGACAACTAATATCCACTGTTTTCTGTTACTCCCTGAGATGGTTTGTATGGGAGAGGTGACCTCACTCACATTATTTAGCCACTCTGAGCTTCCATTTTCTCATCTGTATAATATGAATTAAAAGGAAAGACTCACTAAAGTGAGTCACACAAAATTAGGAGATGTAAATAACCATAGCTTGGCTTCAATTCAATTATTTCTATTACACTGCAAGCCTCTTATGAATGGCTGCCATGTTATTTCCATCTTGTTTTATCCTTAAGTACTTAATGACTTAGTTAAATCCCAGTAATCATAGCTTATTTGCATGAGGTGTCTTTTTGACTCAATGAAACAGTTTTCTAAACTATTAGATCAAAAATGTGCTCAGAATCACCACTGACCTCTGAAGACCAGAGAATGTCCAAGACAATAGAGATGCTATTGCTCCTTAAAAAGTACTACCCACAGGCTCTCAGCACAGCTCACAGCAGCACCACATTGTGCAATCTGAGAATTTACCTTATGCCCACGAAGGAGGAAAATTGGAAATGGGGAAAGACAAAAGTACATTTTATTTTCTCTGAGATGGGCATATCTGGCTGATTTCACTATTTAACGTTTCTATTGTGCTTTGTGTATGCATAGTATTTTATAATCGTAGTTAAGTGTATAGAGAGTAGTTTCTAAGCATTGTAATATTTATAATTCTAAAAACCCAAAAATAAAATAAATTTTGCCAGGAAATTTCACAGAAACTTCAACCTATTCCAAATTTTAATTTAATTTAATACTGTCCAGACATTATTTTCCATTGCTCCAAGTCCATTTCTTTTTTGCAAAGAAGAGAAGCTTAGAAGAGAAGTAACATTCCTGGTACTTTACAAGATCCCTGACCTGCTGTTCTGGAAGACAGAAAACTCACAAACTGCACATAGAGAAGATTCAGGATTGCACCAGAAACATATTCCAGAGTCATTTTTCTTTCTGACTTAATTAACGTAGATAATATTGAGATCTATATTATTCCTAACCTTCTATCCTTCTAAAAAAGAAATCTCATTGACATTTCTCTGACTTCACATCTAAGCCCAGGTGCTTTCAAAATTCACAAAATTAAACAGTATCTGTTTTCCCTGGTGTCTCAATAACTCTGTGTATACATGTGCAAAATTCATATATGACTCTAAACTTATAAGTGGGCAATACTTATTTCAATAATTTGGAAACCACAGAAGAAGATAATAGATAAAATGGTTGTATATAATTCTATAACTGATACCAGCTGTTAAGATTCAAAGATTCTTAACTATAGAGAGTAAACTGATGGTTACCAGAGGGGAGGTGGGTAGGGGATAGGTTAAATGGGTGACAAGGATTAGGTGGTGAGGCACTCATTGTGATGAGCACCAGGTGTTATGTGGAAGTGTTAAATCACTATATTGAACACCTGAAACTAATATTACACTTTAAAAAATAAAGAACTTCCTTTCAGTCTTTTTTTTCTACATATAAATGAATATTTCTAAAGTCAGCTTCAAATATACACATGTCCAGACACATTCAATTGCTTCATCCTCTAATTGTTTAATCTAGATATGTCATAAGCATTTCTGTATCATTAAATATTCTTTTACAATATGATTTACATGTTGGCATCATAGTCCATTACATGGATCACCACATTAGGCTCAACCACCCATCTGTTGTTAGAAATTTAAGGAATTTCTCTTTTTTATTAATATAAGTAACAAACATTATGAGAGTCCTAATAGATAAGTTGTGTGCCTCCAAAAATTCCTTAGAACAGATTCCTAGAAATGGAGTCCCTGGGCAAGAAGTGTCTTGGTGCTTATGGACCACAGAAAGCCTTACTATACCTTTCAGTTATGGAAGAGAAAAAAATCCCTGTCCCTAAAGCCCTGGGTATTAGCCACATTTTAGATTCTTAAGCAGTAAATTTCAAACAGCTAGAATTGATTCAGGCCCACCATTGTCAAGAAACCTTACTGCCATGATTGTAAATAAGACCCATCTACGCCAACCTGCAAGATAGATACAGTGTGTTGGCAATACCTACCAGCCCTCCCCCCGTCAATAACAGTTTTCTTAGCTCAGACACCCTAGTTCCTTCTTGATCCAAATGCCTTGTAGTCCTATGTTGCTTATGTCATTTTTTAAAAGTATCTAAGACTGTTAAAAATATGGAATATCAAATATATTAAAACTTCTGAGAAGATTCACATTTCTAAACGCCAGACAAGAGGCAATAACTACTGCAAAGGACACATTGGAAAGGTAGTGGTTTGGTTACAGTGGTAGAGGAAGAGGTTGGCTCTCAGTCTTTCTCAAACCCTGTATCATGTAGACACAATTAATGCAGTCACAGAAGACAGCACTGCTTGGCAGGGAATGTAGAGCCAATGACAAGGAGTGCAAATGCTGCCACTTCCTTCCTCTCTCCCTCCTTCTCTCACTCTGACTCTTGTTTCTTCCTGTTCTCATACTGTATTAACTGGTTGAAGCTACTTTTCCAGAAGGAAAAAAGCAAACTAGCAGGCTGGGAAAAGCTGGGTTTGCCCCAAAAATGATCACACAGAAAACAGCCAAGTGTGTCCATTGACAGAAAGCAAATCTGAGGAAGGAAAGCAAGCAGGGAAGCTGCCACCTACTCATGTGACCTTTTTTTTGGAGAGTTGGAAGGAGACTCTAATTCCTCACCGAAATATAGTCAGAACTTCAGAGAGTCTGTGCTTGTTCTGTCCAAGCATGGCTAGGCTTTTAAGTTTAATTAACTGCAAAAAAAAGAGAGTCTATAGCCCAGGCTGCTCAGAGGCTATGTCTGTAATCAGTTGTGACTGAAGAAGTAGAAAACATGAGGGCTCTTTCCCATTTCTTTAGCCTAACACCCCTACTCGTTATTTTCTGCACAATTTAAAAAATAAATGCATAGAAATAATTATAAATCTATGTTAATAGATACACGATGTACAAAAATGTAATTTTGATATCAATAATAAAAAGAGGCAGAACTATATAGAAGTAGAGCTTTTTTATGCAATTGAAGTTAAGTTGGTATCACTTCAAATTAGGTTGTTATAACTTTAGAATGTCATACCTAATTGTCATGGTAAACACAAAGAAAATATAATAAAACATACACCAAAAAAAATGAGAAGGGAATCAAAACATGTCACTACAAAAATTTAACTAAACATAAAGAAAGGTAGTAGAAGAGGAAGGCAGTAATGAAGGAAATGAGGGACAAAAAGCTATAAGACATATAGAAAACATAAAACAAAACACCAAAAGTAATTCTTTTTGTAGGAATGATAACCTTAAGTATCAACATGCTAAACTCATCAATTAAAAAGCAGAGGTTGGCAGAGGGACTAAAACAGATACAAAACAAAACCAAAAAAAAGCATCATTCAACTATATGCTACCGATAACAATTATGATATGCACCAAACATCAGAGCTCGAAAAGACATGAGGCAGACACTGACATAATTAAAGGAGTAGATAGTTCTACAATTATGGCTAGAGATTTCAATGCCCCACTCTCAATAATGGTTAGAAATCAAACAAAAGATATACATGGAACTAGAGCCCTTACACAACACTACAAACCAAGTGGTCCTAAAAGACCTACACAGAACAATCTACCCAACAGCAGCAAAATTACACATTTCTCTCAAGTACACATGTAACATTCTCCAGGATAGACATATATTATGCCATAAAACAAATTTTACTGAATTTTCAAATACTGAAATCATACAACATATCTTTTCCAATCCAATGGAATTAACTAGAAATCAATAATAAAAGGGAAAATGAAAAACTCACAAATATGTGAATTTAAACAAAACAATCAACCAATGGGTCAAAGAAGAAATAAGAGAAATTAGAAAATATTTGCTGTGAGCTGAATTGTGTCCCCCACCATCAAAAAAAACAAAAACAAAAGCAGAAACAAAAAAAATCCCCTCATATGTTGAAGCTCTAACCCCCAGTACCTTATAATATGACTGTATTTGGAAATATCTTTAAATACGGGATTAAGTTAAATGAGGCCATTACGGTGGATTCTAATCCAATTTGACTGGTGTCCTTATAAGAAGAGGAAATTTGACATACAAAGAGACACCAAAGACTCATGTGCAATGACAATGTGAAGGAGCAGTAGGATGGCAGCCATCTGCAAGCCAAGAAGCATTAGAGGTAACTAACCCTGCCAGCACCTTGATCTTAGACTTACAGCCTCCAGGACTATGAGGAAATAAATTTCTGTTGTTTAAAGTGCCCTGTCTGTGCTATTTTGTTATGACAGCCCTAGCAAACTGATACAGTTTGAGACAAATGCCCTGAGACAAATGACAATGAAAATACAACATACCAAAATGTATGGGATGAATCAAAAGGAGTACTAAAAGGGAAATTTATAGCTGTAAGTATTTACATTTAAACAATGAAAGATCTAAAATCAACAACCTAACTTTACACCTTAACAAACTAGAAAAAGAGGAATAAACTAAATTCAAAAGCCAACAGAAGTAAGAAAATAAAGATTACAGAAGTGGCTAATAAAATAGAGATGAGAAAAAGCATAGAGAAAAATCAAGGAAACCAAAATTTGGTTCTTTACAAAGATCAATAAAATTGACACACCTTTAGATAGATTGACTAAGCAAAGAGAGAAACTCAAATTACCAAAATCAAAAATGAAAGAAGGAACATTTCTACCAATTTTACAGAAATAAAAAAAGGTTACAAGAGTATACTATGAATGACTATATGCTAACAAATTGGATATCCTAGATAAAATGGGCAAATTCCAAGCTACCCAAAACTGGTAATGAAGAAAAAGAAAAACTGAATACCAACACTGGTAATGAAGAAAAAGAAAATCTGAATAGACCTGCAGTTATGAAGGAAATTCGCAACCTACCAACACTGGTAATGAAGAAAAAGAAAATCTGAATAGACCTGCAGTTATGAAGGAAATTGAATCAGTAATTAAAACTCCCAAAAACAAAACAAAACAAAAAAGCCCTAAAACAGATTGCTTAGCTGAAGCACTCTACCAAATGTTTAAAGAAGAATTAACTTTACCTCCTCAAACTCTTCTAAAAAACTGAAGAGAAGGGGACATTCATTCAGTGAGGTCAGCATTACCTTAATACCAAAGACACTACAAGAGCAGAAAACTACAGACCAATACTCCTGATGAACACTAATACAAAAAATCCTCAACAAAATACTAGCAAGTCAATTTAGCAGTATATAAAAAGGATTATACATTATTACCAATGGAATTTATTCCTGGAATTCAAGAATGGTTCAAAATATGAAAATCAATTGATGAAACACAGCACATTACCAGAACAAAGGAAAAACCCTTGGTCATATAATAAAACTAGAACTAGAAACCTAGAACTAATAAAATCAAATTCAGCAAAAGTTGAAGGACACAAAATCAACATGTAATGGTATATTCACACAAATGAAATTTTACACAGCAGTGAAACTGGATGAACTACAGCTAACCAACGCAATATGGATGGGTAAGTGTTAGAAACATAATGGTGACTGAAGAAAAGAATTCATGGAAGAATACATACATGATATAACTTCTATAAAGCTCAAAAACAAGCAACACTAAATAATCATTTTTTAGGATCCATTTGCATGGTTTTAGATAGAATAAATAGAGAGGTATATATACACAAACACACACAGAAATTATAAATACAGAATTTCAGAAAGTATTCTTCATATTAGGAAGCAAAAGGATAGGGCAAAAGAGGTGTCAATTAGTTTATGAAAATTAAATGTCATAAGTTACTGATATTCACTTATAGGTGGAATATAAGAAATAGCACAGAAGATCATAGGGAAGGAAGGGGAAATGGAATGGAAAGAAATCAGAGAGGATTACAAGAGACTCTTAATGCTCAGAAACAAACTGAGGGTTGCTGGAGAGAAGGTAGGTGGTGGATGGGGTAACTGGGTGATGGGCATTAAGGAGGTCACATGATGTGATGAGCACTGGGTGTTATATGCAACTGATGAATTACTGAACTCTACATCTGAAACTAATGATGTACTATATGTTGGCTAATTGAATTTAAATTAAAAAAATAACTTACTGATATTATACATATATTATTTTGTCTATATAAAATATTGTATACTATTTTAAAGGAAGAATGAACTTATCAACTTGAATAGAAGGGAAGTTATGCACAGAAAAGAAATAGCATAGAGATGATCAGGTAGAAAATAGGAATTCAAGAATAATAACATGGAAGGAAAGCTGTACTGAAATCTTGAAATACAGGATGAAAATAACACATTTTCATAATATATTTAAAATATGTATCTCATAATATTTTCAAATAACTGATTATTTCCACTCATCATTCCTGGTTGGTCTAGGAAATGAAGAAACATTTATTTTTCAAAGCCTTTAAAATCAAGCAAGCAGAAGGATAAAACAGGTTTTACAAGACCACTTAAATCTCAAATGAATCACCAAACCAAGAGGTCCTGTGCATTATGCTGTAGTAGAAAAAAAGGAATTTTAAAAATTCATTATTTACAAATAAATCGTTGTTTTACTTTCTGTTTGTCAACATTACAAAATCTTGATTATTTATACTCCACTAATCTTGGAAATAACCCTCAACTGAAAAAAGATGTGGGAGTTCATGTTAACCTTTGTTTAAACAACTAGTTTTGTTATAGATGGTGTGACTCAATATAAAAGAATTTCTAGATACTGTTTAAAATTTTTACCAGAAGATGTATAAGTATAATTAACACAAGAATTACTAAATATGAATGGATATTACTAACCACACACAAAAAAAAGGCTAACAATATACCCAAAGTCTTGGGGAAGTCTTCTTTACTGAGATTTACCAGAACAATTTTAGTATTTACTTAAATGTAAAGACAATCAGATGTATTTAAGATCCAATTTGAATTATTTCCCCTAAGGAATGTTGATAAAAGAAAACCAAAGCTGGTGGCATCACAATTCCAGACTTCAAGTTCTATTGCACAGCTGTAATCGTGAAGACAGTGTGGTACTGGTACAAAAACAGACACACAGATCAATGTAACAGTATAGAGAAGCCAGAAACTGGTAGTTAACTCTACGGTCAACTCATCTTCAACAAAGCAGGAAAGAATACCCACGGAAAAAAAGAGTCTCTTCAACAATGATGTTGGGGAGGCAGGGCAAGATGGCAGAAGAGTAGGGTCCCCAAGTCACCTGTCCCCACCAAATTACCTAGATAACCTTCAAATCATCCTGAAAACCTGCGAATTCAGCCTGAGATTTAAAGAGAGACCAGCTGGAATGCTACAGTGAGAAGAGTTCGCGCTTCTATCAAGGTAGGAAGACTGGGGGGGGGTGGGGGGAAGAAATGAAGAAACAAAAGGCCTCCAAGGGGGAGGGGCCCCGCGAGGAGCCGGGCTGAGGCCGGGGCGAGGGTCCCCAGGAGAGGAGAGCCCCGTCCCGGAGGAGCAGGAGCTGCACCAACCTTCCCGGGCGGAAAGGGGCTCGCAGGGAGTTAGAGCAGGACCCAGGAGGGCGGGGATGTCCTCGGGCTCCCGGGGACACTAACAGACACCTGCGCCCCGGGGAGAGTGCGCCGAGCTCCCTAAGGGCTGCAGCGGGCGCAGCGGGACCCGGAGCAGCTCGGAGGGGCTCGGGCGGCGGCTCCACGGAGGGGGCTGTGCGGCTCGGAGAGCGCGATTCCAGCGGTGCATTTTCCTGGAGCCCAGGGCGCTGGGGGACACAGCCCAAGATCTGGGGCGCCCCCGGGATAGGCGGAGGCCAGGAGGACACAGGACAACAAGGAGCTGTGCAGATCGGCGCCCCCGCCCACGGAGCATCCAGGCCCCTGCGAACTGGGAGCTGTGGTAGTTACTGTGGGAGCTGACTCCAGAATTGCAGAGCTGGCTGCCGCCACTGTTGTTCCTCCTGGTGTCACCTTGTACCTGGGACTGAGCAGGGGCCTCACAGGATAAACAGCTCCCACTAAGCTGTGCACCTGATAGGGTGCTGGACAGCTCCCCCAGGTGCACACACCTGAGAATCAGCACAGCAGGCCCCACCCCCAGAAGACCAGCTGGAAGGACAGGGGAAGAGCCAAGTTCTTGGCAGAGCAGCGCTGGAAAGCTCCAGGAGAACTCGAGAGATTTACAGTATATAGAACCAAAGGATACCCCTCCTTGTTTTTGTTTTTTCCTTTTCTTCCTTTTTCCAATACAACTCCTTCTTAGCCACTCTGCACTGAGCAAAATGACTAGAAAAAACACACCACAAAACAAAGAATCAGAAACAGTCCTCTCTCCCACAGAGTTACAAAATTTGGATTACAATTCAATGTCAGAAAGCCAATTCAGAAGCACTTTTATAAAGCTACTCGTGGCTCTGGAAAAAAGAAAAAGGATTCAAGAGACTTCATGACTGCAGAATTTAGATCTAACCATCCAAAATTAAAAATCAATTAAATGAGATGCAATCCAAACTGGAGGTCCTAACGATGAGGGTTAACAAGGTAGAAGAACAAGTGAGTGACATAGAAGACAAGTTAATGGCAAGGAAGGAAGCTGAGGAAAAAAGAGAAAAACACTTAAAAGATTATGAGGATAGGTTAAGAGAAATAAATGACACCCTCAGAAGGAAAAATCTACGTTTAATTGGTGTTCCAGAGAGCGCCGAAAGAGACAGAGGACCAGAAACTGTATTTGAACAAATCATAGCTGAGAACTTCCCTAACTTCGGAAGGGAATCAGGCATTCAGATCCAAAAGATAGAGAGATCCCCCCATAAAATCAATAAAAAGTGTTCAACAACTTGACATTTAATTGTGAAACTTGCAAATTACAAAGATAAAGAGAAGATCCTTAAAGCAGCAAGAGACAAGAGATCTCCAACATTTATGGGGAGAAGTATTAGGTTAACAGCAGACTTCTTCACAGAGACCTGGCAGGCCAGAAAGGGCTGGCAGGATATATTCAGGGTCCTAAATGAGAAGAACATGCAGCCAAGAATACTTTATCCAGCAAGGCTCTCATTCAAAAAGGAAGGAGAGATAAAGAGCTTCCAAGATAGGTAGAAACTGAAAGAATATGTGACCACCAAACCAGCTCTGCAAGAAATATTAAGGCAGACTCTGTAAAAGAAAAAGTCCAAAGAAACAATCCACAAAAACAGGGACTGAATAGGATTAAGATCACACTAAATTCATATCTTTCAATAGTAACTCTGAATGTGAATGGGCTTAATGACCCCATCAAAAGGCACAGGGTTTCAGACTGGATAAAAAAGCAAGATCCATCTATTTGCTGTCTACAAGAGACGCATTTTAGACTTAAGGACACCTACAGCCTGAAAATGAAAGGTTGGAAAACCATTTACCATTCAAATGGTCCTCAAAAGAAAGCAGGGGTAGCCATCCTCAAATCATAAAAATTAAAGTTTATACCAAAGACTGTAGTAAGACAAGAAGAGGGACACTATATCATACTTAAAGGATCTATCCAACAAGAGGGCCTAACAATCATGAATATTTATGCCCAAATGTGGGAACTGCCAAGTATATCCATCAATTAATAACCAAAGTGAAGAAATACTTATACTTGGTGACTTGAACATACCACTTTCTATAATCAATATATATTCTAAGCACAACATCTCCAAAGAAACAAGAGCTTTAAATGATACACTGGATCAGATGGATTTCACAGATATTTACAGAACTTTACATCCAAACGCAACTGAATACACATTTTTCTCAAGTGCACATGGAACTTTCTCCAGAATAGACCACATACTGACTCACAAATCAGGTTTTAACTGATACCAAAAGAATAGGATCGTCGCCTGCATATTTTCAGACCATAATGCTTTGAAACTAGAACTAAATCACAAGAAGAAGTTTGGAAGGACTTCAAACACATGGAGGTTAAGGACCATCCTGCTAAAAGATGAAAGGGTCAACCAGGAAATTAGGGAAGAATTAAAAAGATTCATGGAAACTACTGAGAATGAAGACACAACCGTTCAAAATCTTTGAGATACAGCAAAAGCAGTCCTGAAGGGGGAAATACATCGCAATAAGAGCATCCATCCAAAAACTGGGAAGAACTCAAATACAAAAGCTAACCTTGCACCTAAAGGAGCTGGAGAAAAAAACAGCAAATAGATCCTACACCGAGCAGAAGATGAGAGTTAATAAAGATTCGAGCAGAACTCAATGAAATAGAGACCAGAAGAACTGTGGTACAGATTAACAAAACCAGGAGTTGGTTCTTTGAAAGAACTAATAAGATAAATAAACCATTAGCCAGCCTTATTAAAAAGCAGAGAGAAAAGACTCAAATTAATAAAATCATGAATGAGAAAGGAGAGATCACCACCAAGACCAGGGAAACACAAACGGTTTTAAAAACTTATTATGAGCAGCTATACGCTAATAAATTAGGCAATCTAGAAGAAATGGACGCATTTCTGGAAAACCACAAACTACCAAAACTGGAACTGTAAGAAATAGAAAACCTGAACAGGCCAGTAGCCAGGGAGGAAATTGAAGCAGTCATCAAAAACCTCCCAAGACACAAAAGTTCAGGGCCAGAGAGCTTCCCAGGGGAATTCTATCAAACGTTTAAAGAAGAAACCATACCTATTCTACTTAAGCTTTTCAGAAAGATAGAAAGAGATGGAGTACTTCCAAACTCGTTCTATGAGGCCAGCATCACCTCAATTCCAAAACCAAAGACCCCACCAAAAAGGAGAATTATAGACCAATATCCCTGATGAACACAAATGCAAAAATTCTCAACAAGATACTAGCCAATAGGATCCAAGAGTACATTAAGAAGATTATTCACCGTGACCAAGTGGGATTTATCCCTGGGATGCAGGCTGGTTCAACACTCGTAAAGAAATCAATCTGGGGATCCCTGGGTGGCTCAGCGGTTTAGCGCCTGCCTTCGGCCCAGGGCGTGATCCTAGAAACCCGGGATCGAGTCCCGCATCCGGCTCCCTGCATGGGGCCTGCTTCTCCCTCTGCCTGTGTCTCTGCCACTCTCTCTCTGTGTCTCCCATGAATAAATGAATAAAATTTTTAAAAACAAATAGAAATCAATCTGATTGATCATATCAACAAGAGAAAAAACAAGAACCATATGATCCTATCAATACATGCAGAGAAAGCATTTAACAAAATACAGCCTCCATTCTTGATCAAAACTCTTCATACTGTAGGGATAGAGGGAACATTCCTCAGCATCCTAAAAGCCATCTACAAAAAACCCACAGCAAAGATCATTCTCAATGGTGAAACACTGGGAGCATTTCCCCCTAGCATCAGGAACATGACAGGGATGTCCACTCTCATCACTGCTATTCAACACAGTATTAGAAGTCCTAGCCTCAGCAATCAGGCAACAAAAAGAAATAAAAGGCATTCAAATTGGCAAAGAAGAAGTCAAACTCTCCCTCTTTGCAGGTGACATGATACTGTACAGAGAAAACCCTAAAGACTCCCCCCAAGATTGCTAGAACTCATACAGCAATTCAGCAGTGTGGCAGGATACAAAATCAATGCCCAGAAATCAGTGGCATTTCTATACACTAACAATGAGACTGAAGAAAGAGAAATTAAGGAGTCAATCCTATTTACAATTGCACCCAAAAGCATAAGATACCTAGGAAGAAACCTAACCAAAGAAGTAAAGGATCTATACCCTAAAAACTATAGAACACTTCTGAAAGAAATTGAGGAAGACACAAAGAGATGGAAAAATATTCCATGCTCATGGATTGGCAGAATTAATATTCTGAAAATGTCAATGTTACCCAGGGCAATATACACGTTTAATGCAATCCCTATCAAAATACCATGGACTTTCTTCAGAGAGTTAGAACAAATTATTTTAAGATTTGTGTGGAATCAGAAACCACCCCGAATAGCCAGGAGAATATTAAAAAAGAAAACCATAACTGGGGGCATCCAATGCCGGATTTTAGGTTGTACTACAAAGCTGTAGTCATCAAGACAGTGTGGTACTGGCACAAAAACGGACACTTAGATCAATGGAACAGAATAGAGAACCCAGAAATGGCCCCTCAACTCTATGGTCAAACTAATATTCGACAAAGGAGGAAAGACTATCCACTGGAAAAATGACAGTCTCTTCATAAATGGTGCTGGGAAAATTGGAGAGGCATGTGCAGAAGAATGAAAGTGGACCACTCTCTTACACCATACACAAAGATAAACTCAAAATGGATGAAAGATCTAAATGTGAGTTAAGAATCCATCAAAATCCTAGAGGGGAACACAGGCAACAGCCTTTTTTTTTTTTTTTTTTTTTTTTTGGCAACAGCCTTTTTGAATGTGGGGACAGCAACTTCTTGCAAGCTACATCTATGAAGGCAACGGAAACAAAAGCAAAAATGAACTATTGGGACTTCATCAAGATAAGAAGCTTTTACACAGCAAAGGATACAGTAAACAAAACTAAAAGACAACCTACAGAATGGGAGAAGATATTTGCAAATGACGTATCAGATAAAGGGCTAGTATCCAAGATGTATAAAGAACTTATTAAACTCAACAGCAAAGAAACAAACAATCCAATCATGAAATGGGCAAAAGACATGAACAGATATTTCACCAAAGAAGGCATACACATGGCCAACAAGCACATGAGAAAATATAAATATATATATATAAAACACTGAAAGGAAAGGAATTAAAGGGCAAAGAAGAGAAAATGAGTAGGAAATATCAGTGAGGATGACAGAACATGAGAGACACCTAACTCTGGGAAATGAACAAGGGGTAGTGGGCGGAGGGACGAGGTGACTGGGTGACAGGCCCTGCGGGGGGCACTTGACGGGAAGATGTTATACTAATGTTGGCAAATCGAACTCCAATGAAAAATATACAAAAAAAAAGAAAAGAAAAGAAAGAAAGAAAAAATAAGTCTATTTTTAACAAATTTTTCTGACCAACGTCTAATTTGAAATCAATAAAATAGTCAAGTGTACATGAAGCTGATGGCAGATTTAGTCCCTATCTCATGTTCCTAGTTAGACCTTCTAGATACATATTTTACTGTATCTCCTAAGCTCTTCTTGGAAAGTTATCTGGATAGAGATACTCATCCTGGTGCCCTGGAGCAGACACATTGATTAGAGACACCACAGAGAATGATGGACTGTGTCAAATCTCTCTGTAAACCACAATTCTCTCCCCCATGTATGACATGCATTTAATCCTGGCTGGGGCGGGGGGTGCGTTGGTTTCTGTCAGTTAATGTGAGAGGGTCCTGAAATCTCCAACTATGATTTTGGGTTTGTCTATTTCTTATGTTCTATCAATTTTGCTTCATATATTTTGTAGCTCTTCTTCTTAAGTCTATGAACATTAAGAATTATGCCTTTTTTTTTGGTGCCTGAGTGGTTCAGTGAGTTAAGCATCTGCCTCGGGCTTAGGTCATGATCCCAAGGTCCTGGGATCAGGCCCCACAGGAGGCTCCGTCTCAATGAGGAACCTGTTTCTCCCTCTGCCTGTTTGTTCTCTCTCTTCTCTCTCTAACAAATAATAAATAAAACCCTTTAAAAAAAAACCACAATTACTATTAAAAAAAGACTTATGCCCTTTTGATAGATTGACCCCTTTATGACATGGCTATCTTTATTCCTAATAATGTTCTTTGTTCTAACTTACTTGTTCTAATATTAACATAGCCACTCCACTTTTCTTGTAATGTCTTTTTCCATCTTTTTTACCTTTTTTACCTTTAAGCCATCTGCACTTTTATATTTACGGCAGGCTCCTTTATACATACAGTATATGTCCACTCACATATAATGTGATTATTGTATATTTAGGTTTAAATCTATCATTTTGCTACTTGCTTTCTGTTTGCCTATATATTCTTTGTTCCCCCTTTTTTCTCTTTTGCTGCCTTATTTTGCAGTAGCTGTGTATTTTATGATTCCATATTATCCCATTTGTAGCTGGCTTATTAGCTATAATTGTTAGTGTAGTTGTTACTTTAGGATTTACAGTATAGATATTTAACTTCCTACAATCTAACCTAAAATTATTTTATACCTGTTCCTATATGACATATAAAGGAACATATCCTTTATATGCATATCCACGTATATAACTATATATAATCTACAGTGCACAATGGTACACTTAAAATAATGTGCTCCCATTTCTCTCTTCCCAACCTTTGTGCTATTTCTGTCATACTTTAAACATGTATTATAAAACACATACCACATTTTTATTATTTTTTAAATGATCAATTATCTTTTAAGGACAATAAGAAAAAAATGTATATATTGACTAAAGCCATTTGCATTCCCTGGCACTCTTTGTTCCTTTGTGTAGATCCATTTTCCTCCAAGAGAGTTGGAGATCATCCTCCCTCTGCCCTTGCTGTACCTTGCATTCGCCTCTGTTGTGTCATTTATTGCACATTTTGCACACTTGTGTATATATATATATCTGCCCCCTCAAATAAACCATGAGACCAATACCCAGCATAGCACCTGGCAACTGCAAGCTTAAAATGAGATCAGCTGGAGGAGCAAGATGGCGGAAGAGTAGGGTCCCCAAATCACCTGTCTCCACCAAACTACCTAGAAAACCTTCAAATTATCCTGAAAATCTATGAATTCGGCCTGAGATTTAAAGAGAGACCAGCTGGAATGCAACAGTGAGAAGAGTTCGCGCTTCTATCAAGGTAGGAAGACGGGAAAAAGAAATAAAGGAACAAAGGCCTCCAAGGGGGAGGGGCCCCGCGAGGAGCCGGGCTGAGGCCGGGGCGAGTGTCCCCAGGACAGGAGAGCCCCGTCCCGGAGACGCAGGAGCTGCACCGACCTTCCCGGGTGGAAAGGGGCTAGTGGGGAGTTGGAGCAGGACCCAGGAGGGCGGGGATGCCCTCGGGTTCCCTGGGACACTAACAGCAACTGCGCGCCCAGGAGAGTGCGCCGAGCTCCCTAAGGGCTGCAGCGCGCACGGCGGACCCGGAGCAGCTGGAGGGGCTCAGGCGGCGGCTTCGCGGAGGGGGCTGCGCGGCCCCGGGAGCAGCTCGGCCGGGCTCGGGCAGAGGAAGAGGCTCCGTGCAGAGGGGGCTGCGCGGTTCCAGGAGCAGCTCGCGGGGGCTCTGGCGGCGGCTCCGTGGAGGGGGCTGCGTGCGGCCCGGGAGCGCGAATCCACCAGCGCAGGCTCCGGAGCACAGGGCGCCGGGACACAGCCCAGGATCCGGCCTCCCCCCGGGACAGGCAGAGGCCGGGAGGGCCCAGGACAGCGAGGACGCTCCTGCCCCGAGCTGAGCAGATTAGCGGCCCCGCCCCGGAGCCTCCAGGCCCTGCAGACGGAGTTCCTGCCGGAGCTGAATCCAGGT
The DNA here is from genome assembly GCF_011100685.1 of Canis lupus familiaris. Classification (NCBI taxonomy): domain Eukaryota; kingdom Metazoa; phylum Chordata; class Mammalia; order Carnivora; family Canidae; genus Canis; species Canis lupus. The sequence goes on along the minus strand of NC_049224.1, from coordinate 32,579,831 downwards.
TTCCAGAGCTGCCCCGCCACTGGGGCTGTTCCTCCTGCGGCCTCACGGGGTAAACAACCCCCACTGAGCCCTGCACCAAGCAGGGGCACAGCAGCTCCCCCAACTGCTAACACCTGAAAACCAGCACAACAGGCCCCTCCCCCAGAACACCAGCTAGACTGACAACTTCCAGGAGAAGCCAAGGGACTTAAAGAACACAGAATCAGAAGATACGCCCCTGTGGTTCTTTTTTTTTTTTTTTTTTTTTGGTGTTTTTGTTTTTTTGTTTTTTTTTGTTTTGTTTTGTTTTGTTTTGTTTTGCTTTTTGATTTGTTTCCTTCCCCCACCCCCCCCTTTTTTTTCTCCTTTCTTTTTCTTTCTCTTTTTCTTCTTTTTTTTTCTTTCGTTTTTTTTCTCTTCCCCTTTTTTTTTCTCTTTCTCTTTTCTTTCCTTCTTTCTCTCCTCTCTTTTTCTCTTTTTCCCAATACAACTTGCTTTTGGCCACTCTGCACTGAGCAAAATGACTAGAAGGAAAACCTCACCTCAAAAGAAAGAATCAGAAACAGTCCTCTCTCCCACAGAGTTACAAAATCTGGATTACAATTCAATGTCAGAAAGCCAATTCAGAAGCACTATTATACAGCTACTGGTGGCTCTAGAAAAAAGTATAAAGGACTCAAGAGACTTCATGACTGCAGAATTTAGAGCTAATCAGGCAGAAATTAAAAATCAATTGAATGAGATGCAATCCAAACTAGAAGTCCTAACGACGAGGGTTAACGAGGTGGAAGAACGAGTGAGTGACCTAGAAGACAAGTTGATAGCAAAGAGGGAAACTGAGGAAAAAAGAGACAAACAATTAAAAGACCATGAAGATAGATTAAGGGAAATAAACGACAGCCTGAGGAAGAAAAACCTACGTTTAATTGGGGTTCCCGAGGGCGCAGAAAGGGACAGAGGGCCAGAATATGTATTTGAACAAATTCTAGCTGAAAACTTTCCTAATCTGGGAAGGGAAACAGGCATTCAGATCCAGGAAATAGAGAGATCCCCCCCTAAAATCAATAAAAACCGTTCAACACCTCGACATTTAATTGTGAAGCTTGCAAATTCCAAAGATAAGGAGAAGATCCTTAAAGCAGCAAGAGACAAGAAATCCCTGACTTTTATGGGGAGGAGTATTAGGGTAACAGCAGACCTCTCCACAGAGACCTGGCAGGCCAGAAAGGGCTGGCAGGATATATTCAGGGTCCTCAATGAGAAGAACATGCAACCAAGAATACTTTATCCAGCAAGGCTCTCATTCAAAATGGAAGGAGAGATAAAGAGCTTCCAAGGCAGGCAGCAACTAAAAGAATATGTGACCTCCAAACCAGCTCTGCAAGAAATTTTAAGGGGGACTCTTAAAATTCCCCTTTAAGAAGAAGTTCAGTGGAACAGTCCACAAAAACAAAGACTGAATAGATATCATGATGACACTAAACTCATATCTCTCAATAGTAACTCTGAATGTGAACGGGCTTAATGACCCCATCAAAAGGCGCAGGGTTTCAGATTGGATAAAAAAGCAGGACCCATCTATTTGCTGTCTACAAGAGACTCATTTTAGACAGAAGGACACCTACAGCCTGAAAATAAAAGGTTGGAGAACCATTTACCATTCGAATGGTCCTCAAAAGAAAGCAGGGGTAGCCATCCTTATATCAGATAAACTAAAATTTACCCCAAAGACTATAGTGACAGATGAAGAGGGACACTATATCATACTTAAAGGATCTATTCAACAAGAGGACTTAACAATCCTCAATATATATGCTCCGAATGTGGGAGCTGCCAAATATATCAATCAATTATTAACCAAAGTGAAGAAATACTTAGATAATAATACACTTATACTTGGTGACTTCAATCTAGCTCTTTCTATACTCGATAGGTCTTCTAAGCACAACATCTCCAAAGAAACGAGAGCTTTAAATGATACATTGGACCAGATGGATTTCACAGATATCTACAGAACTTTACATCCAAACTCAACTGAATACACATTCTTCTCAAGCGCACATGGAACTTTCTCCAGAATAGACCACATATTGGGACACATATCGGGTCTGAACCGATACCAAAAGATTGGGATTGTCCCCTGCATATTCTCGGACCATAATGCCTTGAAATTAGAACTAAATCACAACAAGAAGTTTGGAAGGACCTCAAACACGTGGAGGTTGAGGACCATCCTGCTAAAAGATAAAAGGGTCAACCAGGAAATTAAGGAAGAATTAAAAAGATTCATGGAAACTAATGAGAATGAAGATACAACCGTTCAAAATCTTTGGGATGCAGCAAAAGCAGTCCTAAGGGGGAAATACATCGCAATACAAGCATCCATTCAAAAACTGGAAAGAACTCCAATACAAAAGCTAACCTTACACATAAAGGAGCTAGAGAAAAAACAGCAAATAGATCCTACACCCAAGAGAAGAAGGGAGTTAATAAAGATTCGAGCAGAACTCAACGAAATCGAGATCAGAAGAACTGTGGAACAGATCAACAGAACCAGGAGTTGGTTCTTTGAAAGACTTAATAAGATAGATAAACCATTAGCCAGCCTTATTAAAAAGAAGAGAGAGAAGACTCAAATTAATAAAATCATGAATGAGAAAGGAGAGATCACTACCAACACCAAGGAAATACAAACGATTTTAAAAACATATTATGAACAGCTATACGCCAATAAATTAGGCAATCTAGAAGAAATGGACGCATTCCTGGAAAGCCACAAACTACCAAAACTGGAACAGGAAGAAATAGAAAACCTGAACAGGCCAATAACCAGGGAGGAAATTGAAGCAGTCATCAAAAACCTCCCAAGACACAAGAGTCCAGGGCCAGATGGCTTCCCAGGGGAATTTTATCAAACGTTTAAAGAAGAAATCATACCTATTCTCCTAAAGCTGTTTGGAAAGATAGAAAGAGATGGAGTACTTCCAAATTCGTTCTATGAAGCCAGCATCACCTTAATTCCAAAGCCAGACAAAGACCCCACCAAAAAGGAGAATTACAGACCAATATCCCTGATGAACATGGATGCAAATATTCTCAACAAGATACTGGCCAATAGGATCCAACAGTACATTAAGAAAATTATTCACCATGACCAAGTAGGATTTATCCCTGGGACACAAGGCTGGTTCAACACCCGTAAAACAATCATTGTGATTCATCATATCAGCAAGAGAAAAACCAAGAACCATATGATCCTCTCATTGGATGCAGAGAAAGCATTTGACAAAATACAGCATCCATTCCTGATCAAAACTCTTCAGAGTGTAGGGATAGAGGGAACATTCCTCGACATCTTAAAAGCCATCTATGAAAAGCCCACAGCTAATATCATTCTCAATGGGGAAGCACTAGGAGCCTTTCCCCTAAGATCAGGAACAAGACAGGGATGTCCACTCTCACCACTGCTGTTCAACATAGTACTGGAAGTCCTAGCCTCAGCAATCAGACAACAAAAAGACATTAAAGGCATTCAAATTGGCAAAGAAGAAGTCAAACTCTCCCTCTTCGCCGATGACATGATACTCTACATAGAAAACCCAAAAGTCTCCACCCCAAGATTGCTAGAACTCATACAGCAATTCGGTAGCGTGGCAGGATACAAAATCAATGCCCAGAAGTCAGTGGCATTTCTATACACTAACAATGAGACTGAAGAAAGAGAAATTAAGGAGTAAATCCCATTTACAATTGCACCCAAAAGCATAAGATACCTAGGAATAAACCTAACCAAAGATGTAAAGGATCTATACCCTCAAAACTATAGAACACTTCTGAAAGAAATTGAGGAAGACACAAAGAGATGGAAAAATATTCCATGCTCATGGATTGGCAGAATTAATATTGTGAAAATGTCAATGTTACCCAGGGCAATATACACGTTTAATGCAATCCCTATCAAAATACCATGGACTTTCTTCAGAGAGTTAGAACAAATAATTTTAAGATTTGTGTGGAATCAGAAAAGACCCCGAATAGCCAGGGGAATTTTAAAAAAGAAAACCATATCTGGGGGCATCACAATGCCAGATTTCAGGTTGTACTACAAAGCTGTGGTCATCAAGACAGTGTGGTACTGGCACAAAAACAGACGCATAGATCAGTGGAACAGAATAGAGAATCCAGAAGTGGACCCTGAACTTTATGGGCAACTAATATTCAATAAAGGAGGAAAGACTATCCATTGGAAGAAAGACAGTCTCTTCAATAAATGGTGCTGGGAAAATTGGACATCCACATGCAGAAGAATGAAACTAGACCACTCTCTTGCACCATACACAAAGATAAACTCAAAATGGATGAAAGATCTAAATGTGAGACAAGATTCCATCAAAATCCTAGAGAAGAACACAGGCAACAACCCTTTTTGAACTGGGCCATAGTAACTTCTTGCAAGATACATCCACGAAGGCAAAAGAAACAAAAGCAAAAATGAACTATTGGGACTTCATCAAGATAAGAAGCTTTTGCACAGCAAAGGATACAGTCAACAAAACTCAAAGACAACCTACAGAATGGGAGAAGATATTTGCAAATGACATATCAGATAAAGGGCTAGTTTCCAAGATCTATAAAGAACTTCTTAAACTCAACACCAAAGAAACAAACAATCCAATCATGAAATGGGCAAAAGACATGAACAGAAATCTCACAGAGGAAGACATAGACATGGCCAACCATGCATATGAGAAAATGTTCTGCATCACTTGCCATCAGGGAAATACAAATCAAAACCACAATGAGATCCCACCTCACACCAGTGAGAATGGGGAAAATTAACAAGGCAGGAAACAACAAATGTTGGAGAGGATGCGGAGAAAAGGGAACCCTCTTACACTGTTGGTGGGAATGTGAACTGGTGCAGCCACTCTGGAAAACTGTGTGGAGGTTCCTCAAACAGTTAAAAATAGACCTGCCCTACGACCCAGCAATTGCACTGTTGGGGATTTACCCCACAGATACAAATGCAATGAAACGCCGGGACACCTGCACCCCGATGTTTATAGCAGCAATGGCCACGATAGCCAAACTGTGGAAGGAGCCTCGGTGTCCAACGAAAGATGAATGGATAAAGAAGATGTGGTTTATGTATACAATGGAATATTACTCAGCTATTAGAAATGACAAATACCCACCATTTGCTTCAACGTGGATGGAACTGGAGGGTATTATGCTGAGTGAAGTAAGTCAGTCGGAGAAGGAGAAACATTATATGTTCTCATTCATTTGGGGAATATAAATAATAGTGAAAGGGAATATAAGGGAAGGGAGAAGAAATGTGTGGGAAATATCAGAAAGGGAGACAGAACGTAAAGACTGCTAACTCTGGGAAACGAACTAGGGGTGGTAGAAGGGGAGGAGGGCGGGGGGTGGGAGTGAATGGGTGACGGGCACTGGGGGTTATTCTGTATGTTAGTAAATTGAACACCAATAAAAAATAAATTAAAAAAAAATGAGATCAGCTATAACATCTCACGTGATTTTTTTATTTTTTTAATTTATTTTTTATTGGTGTTCAATTTACTAACATACAGAATAACCCCCAGTGCCCGTCACCCATTCACTCCCACCCCCCGCCCTCCTCCCCTTCTACCACCCCTAGTTCGTTTCCCAGAGTTAGCAGTCTTTACGTTCTGTCTCCCTTTCTGATATTTCCCACACATTTCTTCTCCCTTCCCTTATATTCCCTTTCACTATTATTTATATTCCCCAAATGAATGAGAACATATAATGTTTCTCCTTCTCCGACTGACTTACTTCACTCAGCATAATACCCTCCAGTTCCATCCACGTTGAAGCAAATGGTGGGTATTTGTCATTTCTAACGGCTGAGTAATATTCCATTGTATACATAGAACACATCTTCTTTATCCATTCATCTTTCGATGGACACCGAGGCTCATTCCACAGCTTGGCTATTGTGGACATTGCTGCTATAAACATCGGGGTGTGGTGTCCCTGCATTTCATTGCATCTGTATCTTTGGGGTAAATCCCCAACAGTGTAATTGCTGGGTCATAGGGCAGGTCTATTTTTAACTCTTTGAGGAACCTCCACACAGTTTTCCAGAGTGGCTGCACCAGTTCACATTCCCACCAACAATGTAAGAGGGTTCACTTTTCTCCACATCCTCTCCAACATTTGTGGTTTCCTGCCTTGTTAATTTTCCCCATTCTCACTGGTGTGAGGTGGGATCTCATTGTGGTTTTGATTTGTATTTCCCTGATGGCAAGTGATGCAGAGCATTTTCTCATGTGCATGTTGGCCATGTCTATGTCTTCCTCTGTGAGATTTCTGTTCATGTCTTTTGCCCATTTCATGATTGGATTGTTTGTTTCTTTGTGGTTGAGTTTAAGAAGTTCTTTATAGATCTTGGAAACTAGCCCTTTATCTGATATGTCATTTGCAAATATCTTCTCCCATTCTGTAGGTTGTCTTTTAGTTTTGTTGACTGTATCCTTTGCTGTGCAAAAGCTTCTTATCTTAATGAAGTCCCAATAGTTCATTTTTGCTTTTGTTTCTTTTGCCTTCGTGGATGTATCTTGCAAGAAGTTACTCTGGCTGAGTTCAAAAAGGGTGTTGCCTGTGTTCTCCTCTAGGATTTTGATGGAATCTTGTCTCACATTTAGATCTTTCATCCATTTTGAGTTTATCTTTGTGTATGGTGCAAGAGAGTGGTCTAGTTTCATTCTTCTGCATGTGGATGTCCAATTTTCCCAACACTATTTATTGAAGAGACTGTCTTTCTTCCAATGGATAGTCTTTCCTCCTTTATCAAATATTAGTTGACCATAAAGTTCAGAGTCCACTTCTGGGTTCTCTATTTTGTTCCATTGATCTATGTGTCTGTTTTTGTGCCAGTACCACACTGTCTTGATGACCACAGCTTTGTAGTACAACCTGAAATCTGGCATTGTGATGGCCCCAGATATGGTTTTCTTTTTTAAAATTCCCCTGGCTATTCGGGGTCTTTTCTGATTCCACACAAATCTTAAAATAATTTGTTCTAACTCTCTGAAGAAAGTCCATGGTATTTTGATAGGGATTGCATTAAACGTGTATATTGCCCTGGGTAACATTGACATTTTCATAATATTAATTCTGCCAATCCATGAGCATGGAATATTATTCCATCTCTTTGTGTCTTCCTCAATTTCTTTCAGAAGTGTTCTATAGTTTTTAGGGTATAGATCCTTTACCTCTTTGGTTAGGTTTATTCCTAGGTATCTTATGCTTTTGGGTGCAATTGGAAATGGGATTGACTCCTTAATTTCTCTTTCTTCAGTCTCATTGTTAGTGTATAGAAATGCCACTGATTTCTGGGCATTGATTTTGTATCCTACCACGCTACCAAATTGCAGTATGAGTTCTAGCAATCTTGGGGTGGAGGCTTTTGGGTTTTCTATGTAAAGTATCATGTCATCAGCGAAGAGGGAGAGTTTGACTTCTTCTTTGCCAATTTGAATGCCTTTAATGTCTTTTTGTTGTCTGATTGCTGAGGCTAGGACTTCCAGTACTATGCTGAATAGCCGTGGTGAGAGTGGACATCCCTGTCTTGTTCCTGATCTTAGGGGAAAGGCTCCCAGTGCTTCCCCATTGAGAATGATATTTGCTGTGGGCTTTTCATAGATGGCTTTTAAGATGTTGAGGAATGTTCCCTCTATCCCTACACTCTGAAGAGTTTTGATCAGAAATGGATGCTGTATTTTGTCAAATGCTTTCTCTGCATCTATTGAGAGGATCATATGGTTCTTGGTTTTTCTCTTGCTGATATGATGAATCACATTGATTGTTTTACGGGTGTTGAACCAGCCTTGTGTCCCAGGGATAAATCCTACTTGGTCATGGTGAATAATTTTCTTAATGTACTGTTGGATCCTATTCACGTGATTTTTTAAAAAGATTTTATTTATTCATGAGAGACATACAGAGAGGGGCAGAGACATAGGAAGAAAGAGAAGCAGGCTCCCTGTAGGGAGCCTGATGCAGGACTCGATCCCAGGACCCCAGGATCATGACCTGAGTCAGAGGCAGATGCTTAACCACTGAACTCCCCAGGTGCCCTATCTCACATGATTAAAGCCAGGGAAAACCATCAATTCCATGGGGTGAGAGAAGCTAGCATTATTTTAGCATCTCCCATCACCAAGAACAATGGATGGGATTCTGCCAAGACTATGTCTCCCTAGGACAGGAAACTATAGGCTGGCCATGCTCACACTTCAAATCACCATGCCTAAAAATTAATTGATGTTCTCCTAAAATCTACCTGTTCAAAGATTTTCTTCTCGCCACCCTCTTTTTAAACTTCAGATCCTGGAATTATCAGGTGTGTAGTTCTGGAAAATTCCAAGAGTGTTAGATTACCACTCCCAAGTTTGCCAGCACATCCTCCTCCTGCCATTCTCATTTCATTCTTTCCTCCCATGGCATTGGCTTCCAATTATAAGCCTACAATCAAATTATCTGGGACTCTGCTTCAAAACAATTTCCCAGGACTCTCCCATAGATTCTGATTTGAGGAGTTATAATTTTACAACACCCAAGACATTCTGAAATGGCACCACACTGTGAGAAACATTGGCACAGAGGATGAATCTCAGACGCTCCAGTCTGGTATCAACATCTGCTCATGGTATCATCCTTGAATCTTTCCAACTGCATCTCCTTTTAGCTTTTATAGTCTCCAGGGAACAACGCAGTCTGAGCCACTGTTCCTCAGTGGTTATGTCTTCTTGTCATCTTCCATCCTAAGTACAAGTTCTCTGGGAGAAGGGTGAAAAGCACTCAGAAAACTAAAAATAGAAGGGAACTTCTTCCATATTATAAAGGAAATTTGTGAAAAACACACATCATCTTCAATGGTGGAAAACTGAAAGATTTCCTGCTAAATCAAGAAAGCCTGTTTTCACCACTGCTATTCAACATTATACTGGAAGTTCTAGCCAGAGCAATTAGGCAAGAATTAAAAATATTTAAATTGGAAAGGAGAAAGTAAAATTATCTCTATTTGCAGATAACATGATCCCATGATCCTATATCTAGAGAATCCCAGAAAACTCACAAGAAAACACCTAGAGCTAATAAATAAATTTAGCAAGTTGCAGGTGCAATAGCAACACAAAAATTTGTTGTATTTGTTTATAACAGCAATGAACAATCTGCAAAATAAATTAATTCCATTTACAATAGTATCCAAAAGAAAAAATTATTTAGAAATAAATTTAACTGAGGAGGTGAAAAATTTGTATACTGGAAACTAAAATATGGCCAAAATAAATTAAAGAAGACTAAAATAAATGGAAAGACATCCCATGCTCATGGCTAAAAATACTTAATAATGTTAAAATGTCAATACTATGTAAAGCAATCTACAGATTCAATGCAATCCCTATCAAAATTCCAATTGCCATTTTTGCAGAAATGGAAAATCCAATCCTCAAATTCATATGCAATTTCAAGGGGCCCCCAAAAATCCAAAACATCTTAAGAAAGAAAAGGGTTTCTTTGGCACTCACTTTTCCTAATTTCAAAACTTACTACAAAGCTACAGTAATCTGAACAGTGTAGTATAAGGATAGAAATGTAAATTTAGTGGAAAAAAATTAAGAGTCCAGAAATAAACCCAATATATTTATGGCCAGTTGACTTTTTACAACAGTGCCAAGACTATTCAACAGAGAATGAACAGTCTCTTCAATAAATGGGGCTATGACAACTAGATTCCCACATGCAATAAAGTTGGACCTCTCCTACCTTATAAAATAATTACCTCAACATTAAGTATATATTTAGATAAAACCATCAAAATCTTAGGAAAAAACATGGAGGTAAGTCTACATGACCTACAAAACCATCAAAATCTTAGGAAAAAACATGGAGGCAAATCTACATGATAGGTAAATGCATTTGGCAATGTAGTCTTAGATATGACATTAAAAGCACAAACAGAAAAAAGAACTAATTGGACTTCATCAAAATTAAATTCTGAATCACATATATCTCATAAAACTGGAAAAAATAAATTTAAAAAATGAAGATTCTCTGTGCATCAAAGAATATTAACAAGAAAGTGAAAAGACAGCCTATTGAATGGGATGAATTGTTTGCAAATCATATATATCTGATAAGGGTTTAATACCCAGAATATATAAAGAACTCCTACAACTCAACAACAAAGACAATCCAGTCTTTAAATGGGCAAAGGACTTGAATGGACATTTCTCCAAAGAAGATAGAAGCACAGGAAAAGACTCTCAACATAATTAGAGAAATGCAAATCAAAACTACTATAAGATATCACTTCATACCCACTAGGATAGCTAGAATAAAAATTAAAAAAAAAAAACAGAAAACAACCTTTGTTGGCTAGTAATGAAGAAACTGGAACCCAAATACACTACAAATAGTAATATAAAGTGTGTAAATATTTGTGAAAAGAATTTTGGTGGGTCTTCAAAAAGTCAAACATAGCTTTACCATATAACCTGGCAATTCTACTGCTAGGAATGTATCCAGAATAATTGAAAACAGGGACACAAACAGATATTTGTATGACAACGTTCACTGAAGCATATTCACAATAGCCAAAATGTGGAAAGAACCCAAATGTCTACCAATAGATGAATGGATAAACAAATTTTGTATATTCATACAATAGGATGTTAATTGCCCATAAAAAACATAAAAAGGAATGTTTTTTATGTAGCATAAATACATGCTACAACATGGACAAACTTTTTAAAAATATTATGCTAAGCAAATAATCCAGACATGAAGGGACAAATATTGTTTGATTTCACTTATATGAAATATCTGGAAGATATGGAAGATATGGAAATATCTGGTAGATTAAAGGTTACTAGGGTCCACAGAAGGGGATGGAAGAGTTAGTCCTTATTGGATACAGAGCTCCTGCAGAGAGTGATGAAAACGTTTTAGGATTAGTGATGATGGTTGCACAATATTACCAATGTAATTAGTATCGCTGAATTGTATACTTAAAGATGGTTAAAATTGCAACTTTAATTTTATATATTGTATAAGGAAAACAATTTTAAAAACTAGTTTAAACGGGGATGCCTGGGTGACTCAGTAGGCTAAGTGTCGGCCTTCATCTCAGGTCACGATCTCAGGATCCTGCGATCCAGCCCCATCATGGGCTCCCTGCTCAGTGGGGAGTCTGCTTCTCCCTGTCCCTCTGCCCCTCCTCCCCACCAACCCCGCTCCTGCTGGCTCTCTCTCAAATAAATGAAATCTTTTTTAAAAAACGGTTTAAACGTTATAAACTATATAAGCTTGCATTTTTATACCCATCTTCTAGATGAGCAGATAATAGAAAAGTTAAGTCGCTTGTGCAAGACTGAATAACTAAAAACAGGTGATGCTAAAAAATAAAGCAATGAGGTATTTCTGAGCTAAGGACTAAGCTCCACAGCCACCACAGAAATATGTTCAACGCAGATAAACACCTTGGCAGGAGCAGACACTTGGGAAGTAAGGGCTCCTCTCCTGCAGGGCCGGGGGCAGAGCGCACCAGTGCTGGCCCCATCCAGCCCCGCGCAGCGCAGCTCCGCAGCTCCGCCTTTCCCCTTTCACGCCCCTACCCCCAGGCCCATCGCCCACCCCGACAGGTTGTCAGTGCCGCAGGTGGGGCGGCCCTGGGCCCGGCAGGCTCAGGCCCACTGAGGAGCGCACCTGGCCAGGGCCCGGCTGAGGGGGTGGCGGCCCTCACACCTCTTCCAGGGCCCGGCTGGGGCACACGCGGCTGGAGGCAGGCCAGTGTGGGGCCTGTGGCCTCGGGCAGGGTGTTCCCAGAAGACTGAGGTGGTTGGGCAGGCCTCACACACAGTGAAAGTCATGGTGGTGCGCTGGCATCCCGGGGAAGTGAGGAATGAGCTCGCCGACCACCACCCGCGAGCTCCCTCTCTGCCGGCTCCACCGCTCCGCAGTGGCGGAACTTTCTAGGCAAGCAGCAACCGCGGTTGAAATATCGGCAAAGACATTTGCCCAACCACTTTTTATTTTTTAGAATGATATCTAGAAGAAGGCTCTGCCTGGATCCTATCCTATTATTAATTTGGAGTAAGTCTGACCTCAGAAGCAAATGTCTTCCAAGACCTTCCCGGGAGGTAGGAGGCCAAGCTCCAGAGAAGCCTCTGAATGGTGGACAAACTGAGGCTTCGGGGGCACCAGGCAGGCGATGGAGAGCTGGGCCCGCTCATGTGGGGGTTGCATGGTTTCCATCAGCTCTGGTCCACATATACCCCCATATAGCGTGGGGGTACCCATGCTACCCTTGCCAAAGCCGTGTACCCTCTACCACGCTGTTCTAAAGAGTGTTCCAGAACACACTTTGAGAATAAAAGCCAGAATTTTGTAACTGACGCCCTCTCTACTTCACTGAGATGGAGAGAGACCTCTTACCTGATGCCGGTCACATCCCACTGAGCTGGGATGGCTCTCGGAAACCCATCTCAGAGCTGGCTGGGATGAAGAGTGGTCCAGATCATTCACACCCCACTGCTCACCCTGAGCCCTGAGATTCGGCTTCCTGCAGCATAGATCCTAAAAAGCAGTCTTCTGCCCAGCTCAGTATCACCCTTCCCGTACTTCACTAAATTTCTTCTTTGAACTCAGGCACCAAACTCCCCTTGTGAATCCAGAGTCCATGTCTGCTACAGGCTTATAAAATCACAGATAGCAGAGATACTGTGGATTATACACCAGATGGACCTAATTAACTCCCCCAGCTAATGTGAGTGGGGAAGGAAATAGCTCATTAGACACTTGTAAACTACTAACACTCTCAGCTTTGTTCTAATTACATTACATTCACATAGAAAAATAATTAAGCCCTTGCTGATAGGCTGCTCATGACCCTTCCAAACTTGGAATCACACAGTGCCCAACTTCAGTCTAACTATGAGCACTGTTGGCTTTGGGGCTAATTGACCAAATGTTAATCTGCCAGTTATAGATGGCAATCAGTAAGAGTTGATTGGAGAACATGAAAATAAATCCATAAACCCCCAAAGTAATTCCACCCCATCATACATTCTATAAACTGCGAATAGATGATGCAAGGCAAATACCTCTATAAAATGCTACAATACTATTTCTCCATCTTTCACAGATGTATACATGCCAAATTAAGAAAGTTCACAAGCGTAGACAAAATTCCAAACTGAGAAATATTACATTTGGAATTCTATAGTTCCTCTGTGACTATTATTAGCCCAGGCACTGCTCTACAAAAGGGGATAATGAGAAGTGACTTGGCTAGTCCATCCCCTAATCAAGAGGAGAAGGCTCAGTCATAAACAAGATTAACACAAAGTAAAAACTGCGAGAAAACAGAGGAGACCTGCCCACAAGAGCTGCTAGGTGAAGCTTCACACAAAGAATTCAAGGTTGGTCTTCAAGATAGAGTCAAATCTTAATATATAGACAGGAATGAAAATTTTAAATGAAATTCTATTTTCAAAAATCAGATCCAAAGGTAATTCTAATATAGCCTAAGTTGGCATGAATATGAAAGTATATTAACCTCATAAAATCATGAAGGAGTGTTGGTTTGAGAGACTTATAGCCACAGCTGCTTCATTATCAGAATACCCACTCCCCCATCATTATTGGTACCATTCATCCTCATAGTGTGGAGTGCCCACCTTGTAAGGAAGTACCCATGTGGGTGAGCCAGGGAAAGCCCACCATGGCCACCAGTTGACTTTCACACTTCTGGGAAGGCAGATGCCTTGGGAGATATGGGAGGTCAGAGAGACAAGAAAGCACTGGTTTTACTTCAGCAGCCTGACCTAAAGAAAGGCATGATTCTTTCTCTCAAAGTAGTGTGACACAACCCTCTCCCAGCCTGAGTACCAGAAATTAGACCCCTTAAAGTACCCTGGCTATTTCTAGTTGTTTCTCACATGGTATCTTCACACTGCCCAGAAGGTGATCACTGTGCTGGGCACAGTTGCTCTCCTCAGAGCCGCCATAGCTACCTCCCTTCAATGTCTTGAAATAAGTCAGGACTCTTGCTGTAAGGTCTCCAGAGTCCAAACACACCACCTGCAGCCCATGAGGTTCCTCCTAAAAAGGGAGGGTCCACCCCAGGTCAAGATCATATTCAGAGCTCTTACAACCAGCCAGGTCCAACCTGAGCACTTTGCTTATGTCTCACAATGCTCACAGTAACCACCAGGCAGGGATTACTGGTACATCCACCTTAAAATAAGGGGGAGGACACTGAGACGTGGTATAAGTAACATCCCTGGGTTTGAGTCCAGGTTGCAGGGCACTGAGGTCTGCTCTCAACCACCCCTCAGAGAAGCAGACCATTCCTGGTCCACCCTCTTCTAAACTCACAACTGTTCAGACTACTAGAAACAACTGAGCTCATGTGAGATATATATAAATAAGTGTGTATGTATATGTGTGTATGTATGTAAGCATTTGTATATACATGTCTATTATACATAAGTATGCATGTATATACTGCATATAAATATGTATATATGTGAGTAATGTATGTGTATGTGTATAAATATGTGCATATGTGAATGTGTGTGCACACATGCATGTGTATGCAAGTATATGTGTAAATGTATAACTATGTGCATGTTTGTATGTATATATCTACAGGTATAAAATGTACATATGTATACATGTATAAATACGTGTCTGTATATGAATGCATGCAAGTGAGTGTGTATGTGTGTGTATACATGTGTGTATATGTAGGCATCCCCATATATATATGGTGGCCCTCTAAAGGTGACTGCAGTGGTTCCTGTGGGTTGAGGGGTCAGGAAGGGAACATGCCCCACTGTGAATTCTGATGCCTATAGTACCTCCCACACCTATTTTGATTGACCCAACCCCTCGTGGCAGTGGCTAAGGACATGTGCTGACCTTCAGGGCAGATTCCTGCCTACATCTTGTCAATGGCCACCAGTGGCCACTAATCCATGGCACACAGGCTGCCAGTGTAACACTGGCATCGCCTCTCATCCCAGGACTGCTGGGATGGCCTAAGGATGGGTAGAACATCAGGGGCACCTGACCAGTGAGCACTGTTATCACTGGGGCTCTACTGAAGCTCATGTCCCTCCACAGACTTATACACCTGGGTCATGCTTGGTGGAAAGTGAGTCGACCCCTGGCTAATGAGACTGTAACCTAATATGACATTTTCCTAAGAGGAGGATTAACTTCCACCACAAACAAAGCATGCATCCTATCAGCACCCAATATAAACTCTCAGCAGAGTCAGGAGGACAGTGGCCTTCAGGTGGACAACTGGAGAGAGGACACTACCAGATCACCAACCACTAATGCTCAGCTTGCCTGCATCACCTGATGCTGTCCCCAGAAGGGTTGCAGGACTGAAGGAGCCCTTCAAGGTACTCTCCACTTACTGAACATGCCCAAGTTCTGCAGAAACCTGCAGACTGCCTGCTCCAATCTCAAAATAAGTGGAGGATAGGACAGAGGAAATATGGCTGCCCCAGCTTGGCTGTCTGTCCCATGATGGTGGGGAGCACCTCTCCCCCATCCCAGTTCTTGGCTCTACCTCATGCCCTACTTCACCTAGGTGAGGCTGAGGGTGAACACAATCCAAGCCCTTCCTCCCTGAGTGAAAGACCAGAAGGGAAAACCTTTTCCTGGGGGCTGGAGCAGCCGGTAGCCTACAGAGAACCATGATCTCAGACTTCCAGCCTCCAGAACTGTGAGAAATGAATGTCTGTTGTTTGGGCCACCCAGTCTGTGGAGTTTTGCTATAGCAGCTCAAGCTGACCTAAACAGAGGGTAAGACTGAGATCACCTCAGAAGGCTAGCAAGGCAGTGAAGGTCTCATGAATCACAGTCATGCTGAACTATGGCAATAAAGCTCTGCTATCTGGAGGCTCTACAATCCATCGGTGTCTACCCTGGCTCCAGGCCCCGATGTGGAGCCCTCAAGACACCCAGTTGCTACCCAACTACCATCACCACTGCAGTCTGCTTTCGGCACATACAAGGACCCCATGGATAACACTTCCTGCACTTTCAGAATACTTGCTACTTGACTAGAAATGGTCTTGTTATACTCCACTCCCCAAAATAACTGGCTCAGAAATACACATACACATCTCTTCCATTCAAATATTTATCAAGCATTTACTATGCCAGGTGAGTAGAAGGGCAGACATGAGAGAGAGGAAACTTTACCTGGGGTATAAGGGACCTGAGAACAAGACAGAGGATATAAATGGCCATTGCTACAAAAGCACAGATAAGAAAGAAAACCTTTATCTCAAGAGAGGAGAGGGATTTTTTTCTTGAGACACTCAGAAGTCAAGTCAGAGAGGAAAGTAGATTGAACAAAATGACCCCTCCCCAGGTAAATCTAATTGACATTCCCAGGATGGGCCTTAAGACACAAATCTATAAATAGATGGCTTTTAAGATGTCGAGGAAAGTTCCCTCTATCCCTACACTCTGAAGAGTTTTGATCAGGAATGGATGCTGTATTTTGTCAAATGCTTTCTCTGCATCTAATGAGAAGATCATATGGTTCTTGGTTTTTCTCTTGCTGATATGATGAATCACATTGATTGTTTTACGAGTGTTGAACCGCCTTGTGTCCCGGGGATAAATCCTACTTGGTCATGGTGAATAATTTTCTTAATGTGTTGTTGGATCCTATTGGCTAGTATCTTGTTGAGAATTTTCACATCCATGTTCATCAGGGATATTGGTCTGTAATTCTCCTTTTTGGTGGGGTCTTTGTCTGGTTTTGGAATGAAGGTGATGCTGGCCTCATAGAACAAATTTGGAAGTACTCCATCTCTTTCTATCTTTCCAAACAGCTTTAGTAGAATAGGTATGATGTCTTCTTTAAACGTTTGCTAGAATTCCTCTGGGAAGCCATCTGGCCCTGGACTCTTGTGTCTTGGGAGGTTTTTGATGACTGCTTCAATTTCCTCCCTGGTTATTGGCCTGTTCAGGTTTTCTATTTCTTCTTGTTCCAGTTTTGGTAGTTTGTGGCTTTCCAGGAATACGTCCATTTCTCCTAGATTGCCTAATTTATTGGCGTATAGCTGTTCATAATATGTTTTTAAAATCGTTTGTATTTCCTTGGTGTTGGTAGTGATCTCTCCTTTCTCATTCATGATTTTATTAATTTGAGTCTTCTCTCTCTTCTTTTTAATAAGGTTGGCTAATGGTTTATCTATCTTATTAATTCTTTCAAAGAACCGACTCCTGGTTCTGTTGATCTGTTCCACAGTTCTTCTGGTCTTGATTTCGTTAAGTTCTGCTTGAATTTTAATTAACTCTCTTCTTCTGCTGGGTGTAAGGTCCATCTGCTGTTTTTTCCCTAGCTCCTTTATGTGTAAGGTTAGCTTTTGTATTTGAGTTCTTTCCAGTTTTTGAATGGATGCTTGTATTGCAATGTATTTCCCCCTTAGGACTGCTTTTGCTGCCTCCCAAAGATTTTGAATGGTTGTATCTTCATTCTCATTAGTTTCCATGAATCTTTTTAATTCTTCCTTAATTTCCTGGTTGACCCTTTCATCTTTTAGCAGGATGGTCCTTAACCTCCATGTGTTTGAGGTCCTTCCAAACTTCTTGTTGTGATTTAGTTCTAATTTCAAGGCATTATGGTCTGAGAATACGCAGGGGACGATCCCAATCTTTTGGGGTCGGTTCAGACCCGATTTGTACCCAGTATGTGATATATTCTGGAGAAAGTTCCATGTGCGCTTGAGAAGAATGTGTATTCAGTTGAGTGTGGATGTAAAGTTCTGTAGATATCTGTGAAATCCATCTGGTCCAGTGTATCATTTAAAGCTCTCGTTTCTTTGGAGATGTTGTGCTTAGAAGACCTATCGAGTATAGAAAGAGCTAGATTGAAGTCACCAAGTATAAGTGTATTATTATCTAAGTATTTCTTCACTTTGGCTATTAATTGGTTTAAATATTTGGCAGCTCCCACATTCGGGGCATATATATTGAGGATTGTTAAGTCCTCTTGTTGAATAGATCCTTTAAGTATGATATAGTGTCCCTCTTCATCTCTCACTACAGTCTTCGGGGTAAATTTTAGTTTATCTAAGGATGGCTACCCCTGCTTTCTTTTGAGGACCATTTGAATGGTAAATGGTTCTCCAACCTTTTATTTTCAGGTTGTAGGTGTCCTTCTGTCTAAAATGAGTCTCTTGGAGACAGCAAATAGATGGGTCCTGCTTTTTTATCCAGTCTGAAACCCTGAGCCTTTTGATGGGGTCATTAAGCCCGTTCACGTTCAGAGTTACTATTGACAGATATGAGTTTAGTATCATCATGATATCTATTCAGTCCTTGTTTTTGTGGATTGTTCCAGTGAACTTCTTCTTAAAGGGGAATTTTAAGAGTCCCCCTTAAAATTTCTTGCAGAGCTGGTTTGAAGGTCACATATTCTTTTAGTTGCTGCCTGTCTTGGAAGCTCTTTATCTCTCCTTCCTTTTTGAATGAGAGCCTTGCTGGATAAAGTATTCTTGGTTGCATGTTCTTCTCATTGAGGACCCTGAATATATCCTGCCAGCCCTTTCTGGCCTGCCAGGTCTCTGTGGAGAGGTCTGCTGTTACCCTAATACTCCTCCCCATAAAAGTCAGGGATTTCTTGTTTCCTGCTGCTTTAAGGATCTTCTCTTTATCTTTGGAATTTGCAAGCTTCACTATTATATGTCAAGACGTTGAACGCTTTTTATTGATTTTAGGGGGGGATCTCTCTATTTCCTGGATCTGAATGCCTGTTTCCCTTCCCAGATTAGGAAAGTTTTCAGCTATGATTTGTTCAAATACATCTTCTGGCCCTCTGGCCCTTTCGGCACCCTCAGGAACCCCAATTAAACGTAGGTTTTTCTTCCTCAGGCTGTCGTTTATTTCCCTTAATCTGTCTTCATGGTCTTTTAATTGTCTGTCTCTTTTTTCCTTAGTTTCCCTCTTTGCCATCAACTTGTCTTCTATGTCATTCACTCGTTCTTCCACCTCATTAACCCTCGTCATTAAGACTTCTAGTTTGGATTGCATCTCATTGAATTGATTTTTAATTTCTGCCTGATTGGATCTAAATTCTGCAGTCATGAAGTCTCTTAGTCCTTTATGCTTTTTTTCTAGAGCCACCAGTAGCTGTATAATAGTGCTTCTGAATTGGCTTTCTGACATTGAATTGTAATCCAGATTTTGTAACTCTGTGGGAGAGAGGACTGTTTCTGATTCTTTCTTTTGAGGTGAGGTTTTCCTTCTAGTCATTTTGCTCAGTGCAGAGTGGCCAAAAACAAGTTGTATTGGGAAAAGGAGAAAAAGAGAGAGAAAGAAGGAAAGAAAAGAGAAAAAGGAAAAAAAAGGAAGAAAAAAGGGAAAAAGAGAAGAAAAAGAGAAAGAAAAAGAAAGAAAGGGGGAAAAGGGTGGGGGAAGCAATCAGAAATCAAAAAGAAAAAAAAAAACACGGGGGAGTATCTTCTGATTCTGTATACTTTAAGTCCCTTGACTTCCGCTGGAACTTCTCTGTCTAGCTCGTCTTCTGCGGGAGGGGCCTGTTGTGCTGATTTTCAGGTGTTAGCACTTGGGGGAGCTGCTCTGCCCCCTGCCTGGTGCAGGGCTCAGTGGGGGTTGTTTACTCCGTGAGGCCCCTGGAGGAACAACCCCAGTGGCTGCGGCAGCTCTGGAGCCCTGGATTCATCCCCCGCAGTAACTATAGAGCTCTCCGCCTACAGGGCCTGGATGCTCCCGAGTGGGGCCGCTGATCTGCTCAGCTGGGGACAGGAGTGTCCTTGCTGTCCTTGGCCCTCCCGGCCTCTGCCTGTCCCGGGGGGAGGCCGGATCCTGGGCTGTGTCCCGGCTCCCTGTGCTCCCGGCCTCTGTTGGATTCGCGCTCCTGGCCCTGCAGCCCCCTCTGCGGAGCCGCCGCCCGATCCCCTCCAAGCTGCTCCCGGGTCCCGCAGTGCGCGCTGCAGCCCTTTAGGGAGCTCGGCGCACTCTGCTGGGAGCGCAGGTGTCTGTTAGTGTCCCAGGGAGCCTGAGGGCATCCCCGCCCTCCTGGCTTCCTGCTCCAACTCCCTGCGAGCCCCTTTCCGCCCGGGAAGATTGGTGCAGCTCCTGCTTGTCCTGGACGGGGCTCTCCTGTCCTGGGGACACTCGCCCCGGTCTTAGCCCGGCTCCTCGCGGGGCCCCTCCCCCTTGGATGCCTTTTGTTTCTTTATTTCTTTTTCCCCCGTCTTCCTACCTTGATAGAAGCACGAACTCTTCTCACTGTAGCATTTCAGCTGTTCTCTCTTTAAATCTCAGACCGAATTCGTAGATTTTCAGGATGATTTGAAGGTTATCTAGGTAATTTGGTGGGGACAGGTGATTTGGGGACCCTACTCTTCTGCCATCTTGCCCCTCCTTGGTTGGTCTTTTTAAAACCATACTACAAAGCTACAGTGATCAAGACAGTGTAATACTGACATAAATGCAGATATATAGAACAACAGAACAGAACTGAGAGTACAGAAATAACTGCTTACATTTATGGTCAATTACTTATCAAGAAATAAGTCAAGGCAATTAAGTTTGGGAAAGAGTCTTTTTTAAAGATTCAATTTAGGGGTGAAACTAACAAGATAGTGGAGGCATAGGGGTCCTCAAATCGCCTGGCCCCACACACTTACCTAGATAACTTTCAAAACATCCTGAACTCCTACAAATTCGACCTGAGGTAAAAAGAGAACAGCTGGAACACTACAGAGAGAAAAGTTTTTGCTTCTAACAAAATAGGAAGATGGAAAAAATAAAGAAATAAAGTAGGGGAGGGGAACCACAACTAGCAGGGCTAAAGTGGAGTGGGTGAAAGCCTCCAAGGCACAAAAGCCCAGCCCTGGAGAAGTGAGAACTTTAAAAATCCAAGCCTGAGCTTTCCCTGACTTAAAAGTGCTTAGCAGGGAAATCGGGCAGAATTGCAAGAGAGGCAGTGATGCATCAAGATCCCTGGAGACACTATAAGAGGAGGGGCGCCCAGGACAAACCTCACCACAAACCACAGTCCCATATCTGTAAGGGCAGGTGCGCCACAGCCCTCGGGGCATTTGGGAGAAGCCCACTAGTAACTCAGGCTGGCCCTGGTGATCCTTCACCCTAGACTCTGGCAATAGACAGATGCAGCTTTGGAAGAGGTGGTCCCCAGAAGTGCAGGTCCAGTGGCATCCAGGGCCCTGGATCCAAAGGCACCAAAACAGACAGTCATCTATTCTCCATTTCCCCCAGGACAGGTGGAAGTGGGGAGGGCAGGGGACAGCAAGAACTCTCCTGCCACTGGGTGCCCCCAAGCTGTGCAGATCAGCGCTCCCGTGCGGCCCCAGGAGCATCTAAGCCAGTGCAGACTATGAGACTGAGGTTAGTTACTCACGGGGAGCTGACTCCAGGGTTGGAAATCTGGCTGCCGACAAATTTTTCTCTCTTCATTTCACCTTGCACCTGGCAGATGCAGGGCCTCTAGGGAACAGAGACCTCGTAGGATAAACAGCTCACACTAAGCCCAGCACCCAGCAAGGGGCAGGGCATCTCCCCCAGGCACAGACACCTGAGAGTCAGCACAGCAGGCCCCTCCCCCAGAAGACCAATTGGAAGAACAGGGGAAGAGCAAGTTTATTGGACAAGCAGCGCTGGAAAGCTCCAGGACTGAGGGAAAATAGAACTAGAGGGTCCCCCTCCCCTATTTTTCATTACGACTTGTTTTTATATCAGGTTAAAATTTTCCAATATTTCTTCTCTTTTCCCAGCTTAACTACAATACTTTACCAACTCTTTGTTTTTACATTTTTTTCATTTTTGACTTTCATATTTCTACAATTACATGTCAGAAATTCAATTCAGAAGTACAATTATAAAGTTACTGGTGGTTCTGGAAAAAAAGCATAAAGGACTCTAGAGACTTCATTACTACAGAATTGAGATCTAATAAGGATAAAATTAAAAACATTTAACTAAGATGCAATCCAAACTGGATGCTCTAACCGCTAGGGTTAATGAGATGGAAGAGAGAGTGAATGACATAGAAGGAAAGTTGAGGGAAAGAAAGGAAGCAGAGGAAAAAAGAGAAAAACAATTAAGAGACCACAAGGAAAAGCTTAGAGAAATAAATAAATGATAGCTTGAAAGGAAAAATAAATGTCTACTTGGGATTCCAGAAGAGGATAAGAGAGAGAGAGGACCACAAAGTATATTGGAACAAATCATAGCTGAGAACTTCCCATAATCTGGAGAAGGAAACAGGCATTCAGATCTAAGAGATAGAGAGATCCCCAGCTAAAATCAATAAAAACCATTCAACACCTCGACATTTAATAGTGGAACTTGCAAATTACAAAGATAAAGAGAAGATCCTTAAAGCAGCAAGACACAAGAGATCCAAAGTTATATGGGGAGAAATATTAGATTAACAGCAGACCTCTCCACAGAGACCTGGCAGGCCAGAAAGGGCTGGCAGGATATATTCAGGTCCTAAATGAGAAGAACATGTAGCCAAGAATACTCTATCCAGCAAGGCTCTCATTCAGAATATGAGAGATAAAGAGCTTCCAAGATAGGCAGAAACTCAAAGAATATGTGACCACCAAACCAGCTCTGCAAGATATATTAAGGGGACTCTGTAAAAGAAAGAGGGAGCCCCAAGAAACAATCCACAAAAACAGGAAGCGTATAGGTAATTAAATTCATTTCTTGCAATAATTACTCTGAATGTGAATGAGCTAAATGATCCCATCAAAAGATGCAGGGTATTGGACTGGATAAAAAAGCAAGACTCATGTATATGCCATCTACAAGAGACTCATTTTATTTATTTATTTATTTATTTATTTATTTATTTATTTATTTATTTCAAGGAGACTCATTTTAGACCTAAGGACACCTCCAGCCTGAAAATGAAGGGGTGGAGAACCATTTACCATTCAAATGGTCCTCAAAAGAAAGCTGGGGTAGCAATCCTCATATCAGACAAATTAAAGTTTATACCAAAGACTGTAGCAAGAGATGAAGAGGGACACTATATAATCCTTAAAGGGCCTATCCAACAAGAAGATCTAACAAACACAGTATTTATTCCCCTAATGTGGGAGCTGCCAAGTATATCAATCAATTTAATAACCAAAGTAAAGACATACTTAGATAATAATACACTAATAGTAGGAGACTTCAACATGGCACTTTCTGCAAATGACAGCTATAAGCAGAACATGACCAAAGAACAAGGCCCTTGGATGATACACTGGACCAAACAAATTTCACAGATATATACAGAACATTCTATCTGAATGCAAATGAATACACATTCTTGTCAAGTGTACATGGAAGTTTCTCTAGAATAGACCACATACAGGGTCACAAATCAGGTCGCAATCAATACCAAAGATTGGGATTGTCCCCTGCATATTTCAGACCACAATGCTCTGAAACTAGAACTCAATCACAAGAATAAATGTGAAAGAAACTCAAACACATGGAGGTTAAAGAGCATCCTGCTGAAAAATGAAAGGCTCAACCAGGAAAATAGAGAATAATTAAAAAGATTCATGGAAATAATGAAAATGAAAACACAACCGTTCAAAATCTTTGGGATAAAGGAAAGGTGATCTTAAGAGGGAAATCAAATACAAGCCTTCCGCAAAAAAAAAAAATGGAAAAAAAACTCAAATACACAAGCTAACCTTGCGCCTAAAGGAACTGGAGAAAGAACGGCAAATAAAGCCTAACCCACATAGAAAAGATATAATAAAGACTATAGCAGAATTCAATGAATAGAGGCCAGAAGAATTGTAGAAGAGATGAACAAAATCAAGAGTTGGTTCTTTGAAAGAATTAGTAAGATAGATAAACCATTAGCCAGCCTCATTAAAAACAAAAGAGAAAAGACTCAAATTAATAAAACCATGAATGAAAAAGGAGAGATCACAACCAATACCAAGGAAACACAAATGATTTTAAAAGCATATTATGAGCAGCTATATGCCAACAATTAGGCAATCTGGAAGAAATGGATGAATCTCTGGAAAAACCACAAACTACCAAAACTGGAACAGGAAGAAATAGAAAACCTGAACAGGCCAATAACCAGTGAGGAAATTGAAGCACTCAACAAACACCTCCCAAGACACAAAAGTCCAGGGCCAGATGGCTTCCCAGGGGAATTCTAGCAAACGTTTAAAGAAGAAACCATACCTATTCTACTAAAGCTATTCCAAAGGATAGAAAGGAATGGAATGCTTCCAAACTCGTTCTATGAGGCCTGCTGGCCTCACCTTAATTCCAAAACCAAAAACCCCACCAAAAAGGAGAATTATAGACCAATATCCCTGATCAACACCAATGTAAAAATTCTCAACAAGATACTAGTCAATAGGATCCAACAGTACATCAAGAGGATTATTCACCGTGACCAAGTGGAATTAATCCCCGGGATGCAGGGCTGGTTCAACACTCGTAAAACAATCAACGTGATAAATCACATCAATAAGAGAAAAAACAAGAACCATGTGATCCTCTCAATAGATGCAGAGAAAGTATTTTACAAATTACAACATCCATTCAACATTAAAACTCTTCAAAGTGTAGGGGTACAGGGAACATGCCTCAGTATCTTAAAAGTCATTTATGAAAAGCCCACAGAAAATATCATTCTCAATGGGGAAGAACTGAGAGCCTTTCCCCTAAGATCAGGAACAAGACAGGGATGTCCACTCTCACCACTGCTATTCAAAATAGTACTAGAAGTCCTAGACTCAGAAAAAAAGAAATAAAAGGCATTCAAACTGGCAAAGAAGAAGTCAAACTCTCCCTCTTTGCAGATGACATGATACTGTACAGAGAAAACCCAAAGACTCCACCCCAAGATTGCTAGAACTCATACTGCAATTTGGCAGTGTGGCAGGATATAAAATCAATGCCCAGGAATCAGTGGCATTTCTATACACTAACAATGAGACTGAAGCAAGAGAAATTAAGGAGTCAATCCCATTTACAATTGCACCCAAAAGCATAAGATACCTAGGAAGAAACCTAACCAAAGAGGTAAAGGATCTATACCCTAAAGACTACAGAACACTTCTGAAAGACATTGAGGAAGACACAAAGAGATGGAAAAATATTCCATGCTCATGGATTGGCAGAATTAATATTATGAAAATGTCAATGTTACCCAGGGCAATTTACATGTTTAAGGCAATCCCTATCAAAATACCATGGACTTTCTTCAGAGAGTTAGAACAAATTATTTTAAGATTTGTGTGGAATCAGAAAAGACCCCGAATAGCCAGGGGAATTTTAAAAAAGAAAACCATATCTGGGGGCATCACAACACAGGATTTCAGGTTGTACTACAAAGCTGTGGTCATCAAGACAGTGTGGTACTGGCACAAAAACAGACACATAGATCAATGGAACAGAATAGAGAACCCAGAAATGGCCCCTCAACTCTATGGTCAACTAATATTTGACAAAGGAGGAAAAACTATCCACTGGAAAAATGACAGTCTCTTCATAAATGGTGCTGGGAAAATTGGAGAGGCATGTGCAGAAGAATGAAACTGGACCACTCTCTTACACCAGACATAAAGATAAACTCAAAATGGATGAAAGATCTAAATGTGAGTTAAGAATCCATCAAAATCCCAGAGGGGAACACAGGCAACAGCCTTTTTGAATGTGGGGACAGCAACTTCTTGCAAGATACATCTATGAAGGCAAGGGAAACAAAAGCAAAAATGAAATATTGGGACTTCATCGAGATAAGAAGCTTCTGCACAGCAAAAGAAACAGTCAACAAAACTAAAAGACAACCTACTGAATGGAGGAAGATATTTGCAAATGACCTATTAGATAAAGGGCTAGTATCCAAGATGTATAAAGAACTTATTAAACTCAACAGCAAAGAAACAAACAATCCAATCATGAAATGGGCAAAAGACATGAACAGAAATCTCACAGAGGAAGACATAGACATGGCCAACAAGCACATGAGGAAATGTTCCACATGACTTGCCATCAAGGAAATACAAATCAAAACCACAATGAGATACCACCTCACACCAGTAAGAATGGGGAAAATGAACAAGACTGGAAACAACAAATGTTGGAGAGGATGTGGAGAAAGGGGAACCTCCTGCACTGTTGGTGGGAACGTGAACTGGTGCAGCCACTCTGGAAAACTGTGTGGAGGTTTCTCAAAGAGTTAAAAAGAGACCTGCCCTACGACCCAGCAATTGCACTGCTGGGGATTTACCCCAAACATACAGATGCAGTGAAACCCCGAGACACCTGCACCCCAATGTTTATAGCAGCAATGTCCACAATAGCCAAACTGTGAAAGGAGCCTCGGTGTCCATCGAAAGATAAATGGATAAAGAAAATGTGGTCTATATATAAAATGGGATGTTACTCAGCCATTAGAAACGTCAAGTACCCACCATTTGCTTCAATGTGGATGAAACTGGAGGGTATTATGGTGAGTGAAGTCAGTCATCGGAGAAGGACAAACATTATATGGTTTCATTCATTCGGGGAATATAAAAAATAGGGAGAGGGATTATAAGGGAAAGGAGAGGAACTGAGTGGGAAAAAGTAGGGACAAACTATGAGAGACTCCTAACTCTGGGAAATAAACAATGGGTTGTGGAAGGGGAGGTCGGCGGGTGGGGGGATGGGGTGACTGGGTGATGGGCACTGAGGAGGGCACTTGACGGGATGAGCACTGGGTGTTATACTATATGTTGGCAAATAATTTAAATTAAATTAAAAAAATAACTTCCCCCAAAATGTTCGTTTTTATCTGAAACTCACATTTGCAACCTGCATTCTATCTGGTGACCCTCAGAGCACAAGATGTATCTCTGACCTTCAGTCTGCTGATGAGATGTTAGCCCACGTGAGGTGGCAGAGGCTTATGACCAGCTTCCACTCCTGAATGATGATTCCTTTGGAAGAATGAGAGGCACGGGACCCACAGGACCTCTAATTCAGCTGGCAGTCACACCTACACTGACAGAAGGGGGTTAAACCACCACCCTACCACCCACATGAAGTTTATGTTTGGGGTCTGCACCGTTATTGTGGCAAGAGACAGCTGATGTAACAGGTCAACACAGCTTCCAGAGAAGGTCCCCAGTCCCAGTTTCCCCACAGAGTCTGCCTTAAGCCAATTCCACATGTAAATTCTGGAGGTACTCCTTCACCTTCCAAGGGTGCCCTCTCTTAATTATTCATGCACTTCAGACCCAAAATTTTTATTAAAAATTTACTGGGCTTTTTTTTGGTATGTATTTTTTTTAAGCAGTAAAGAAGGAAGGAGGAAGGGAGAGAGGGGAAGGAAGGGCGACTTAAAAATAACTTCCAAGTAGGTAAAGGAGCTAAGTATAAAGGACTTATAAAAGTTTACAACTTTTAGAAAACAGGAGAAAATATTTATTAAATCAGATAGGAAAGAGAGTTCTTAAAAATATATGAACTTAAAAATATTAACCCCCCAAAAGAGCATAATATCATATTAAATACTTTACTTAAAAAAACACAGACACATAAATAGGAGCACCTGGAAACAAAGTCGGTTGAGCATCTGACTCTTGGTTTCAACTCAGGTCATGATCTCAGAGTCATGAGATTGAGCCCTGCACTGGGCTCCATGCACAATGTGGAATCTGCTTCAAATTCTCTTTCCTCCTCCCTCTACCCCTTCCACCCACGCTCTCGCTCTCTCTCTTTCTCTCTCTAAAATAAATAAACAAATCTTTTTAAAAAATCATAAATAAAGAGAAAAGATGATCATCTGGCTTGAAGAAGACACTGCAACACAGGACCAAAGAGAGTTAATATAAGAATTTTATTTTAAAAAACCGAAACACAGAAAAATATAAACAACTCATTAGAAAGTTGACCAAAATGTATGAGTGGCACATTATGAGAAACAAACCCAACTGTCTAATAAACATGTAAGAAAAAGGTCTGCTTTCCTGGACAAGGAAATGCAAATTTCCTTGCAAACCATGACACAGTATATCACATGTATCACATCTTCTCACGTTAAAGTCCGCCAGCACTGAATGCTGGGAATGTGGGAGAGTAAATTTATACAATTATTAATCTGGTACCATCTAGTAAATCCAAAGGTGCGTACATTTTAGGAACCAACATTTGTTCTCAAGAAGAGAGATACTCTAGAGAATCCCCCAACTTACACCCTAGAAAACCTATGGAGAAAATGTGTTGTAGGCAGTTTTTAATAGCAAAAACCTAAGGAGTGTGGGAGACACCGAATAGCTACTTATAGGAGAAGATATGTAAACTGTGGTACATTCATATACTGACATTTTATGTGAGCAGTCCAAATGAATTAACAAGAACTACAGGCATCCAGACTGACGAATCTCAAAAAGATGGACAAAAAAAGCAAAGCGATGTTTAACCATTTGCAAAACAAGAGCAGAAACTATTCAATGATACATAAACAAACGGAAGTATGAACCTGAACACTGGTGAGACCACCCGTAAATTGGGATAGGTCCTACCCTAGAGAAGAGGAGGGGAGAGGATCATGGCAGGTGGTGGGGATCTACACTTGTATGCATTTCTGTGATGCTGTGCCTTTTTAAACATTCGACACTGGCACTGTTTGGGTCAGGTTCTGGCTGAGCAACTTCCCAGAGCAGGACTTACTGCCTGTGGGGACAAGGATATCCACATCTGCAGGGTAACCAATATGTCCCTACATGGGTATGAACAGACACTTAAACAGGATGCTTTTATATCTATTTATTAGTTGTATTTTGGTAAATATTTAAGTTTATCAAAAAGTACTTTTTATGTAAATCTAGATTTTTCTAACATGAAAAACAATATTCAACTGCTTCATTTAACATATTTGTAGAATAAAGCACATGCTAAGATATAAATATATATGCTTTTTAAGTCATAATATTTTTAGTGCCTTAAATAATATAGTAAATGCCAATTCATGCTAAAAACTCTATTTTTATTATCTTTTGGAGTTCTCTTAGCCCTATTTTAGAAAGAGCATTCACTCAAAATAGGTCAAGAAATTACTAGAAAGAGTCTTGTATTTCTTCCATAATATCTGAAAATTTTCGCACAAAACATAGGGGTACTATGTTCATGGGAAAATCCCATATTTGTGAATTCCACATTTACAGGATAAAACTATCAGAAACTGGGATGCCTGGGTGGTGCAGCAGTTTAGCACTGCCTGCAGCCTGGGGTGTAATCCTGGAGTCCCAGGATCAAGTCCCACATCAGGCTCCCTGCATGGAGCCTGCTTCTCTCTCTGCCTATGTCTCTGCCTCTCTCTCTCTCTCTCTCTCTGTCTCTGTCTCTGTCTCTCATGAATAAATAAAATCTTTAAAAAAAAAAAAAAACTATCAGAAACTCACCTCTGCTCTGTGAGGAATGAATTAAAGTCCCGGTCCACAGAAGCCCAGCGGCTCTGCCCAGCTGCCCTGCTGGGGTAGGAGGTTGACGGCTCTGCCCTGTTCACTCTCGGCTGGAGTCCGCATTTGCTGGTGGCTGATTCTGCTGGCTCTGATCTTCCTAAACCAGCACACATGGGAGCAGATGTCTGATGTAGCTCCATCTCCAGCACACCAGAGGTCAGCCGACCTTTGTTCTCTAGATGCATGTTCCGTTGTCACTCCTCTTACGAGGTCAGCCAGAAAGAAAGCACTGTTGATGAAAGCAAACTGGGAATATTGTTTGCGCCTTGGGGAATCCATACGGAATCCATTCAGTCTCTTTCTACCCTTGTTTTTTGGCCTGTTATACTGAGGCCCTCCCAGTGCTTCAGAATTCTAATAGCACAGGGAAACAGTGTACACTCTTTCCAAGGATGAACATTGTAGCATATTTCACACTAGCATATTTCATTAGCCATGACCTAAGTATTCAACAAGAGAGCGTTAGTAAAGCAAGTTGTAATATGTGCATAGTATGTAATACTATGCAACTAAAAATGCTCTAAAGGGATACTGATTGATAGTAGGAAATATTAAGGATACAGAAAAAACTGATAAGCTATTTTTCTTGAAATAAATATATATATAGCATATGCATATAACAGAAGACCAAAAGGACCCTGCCTCCAATACAGGACTACCTCTGGGTAATGGGAGCTTTCTCCTTTGCTTCTACGCTATGGTTTTATGGTTTTCGTATCCAGCAAATCAATACTTTTGTAATGGGAAAATAATACCTATTATAAAAATGAAAACAATTACTCATTGAAAGTAATTCAACTAATTCAAAGTAAAAATGAAAGGTTATGAGGTCCTACTATTTGGATTATATTTTTAACCATTACCATTTAAATCTTTTACATTTGCCAGCATCCCATGACCTCAGCAATGACCTTTGATTTGCAGCAGCATGGTTTGATATCAAGAGTTGCTAAGAAGCCAACACTTATTGTGAGCTTTGGTTGAGCAGGATTTTCAACATTGTAAAGCAATGTACATAACTATAGGTGGAATGGGTCCACCACTCTTTGTGACTCACTCATCAGTGAGAAGAAGGCAGAGTGTTGGTAGAATGTGCCTGTATCAAAAAGTACAGTAAACACATTTAAGTTAGTTTCATGCAATGTTTCCATTGTCCACATGCATGTAAGAACTGCAAAATTCAAATTGTACAACTTTCCTGATTTCACCTACAAGTTAAATGCTCTCATATCTGCACTTAAAATGATGCTTCACAATAAAGATGAATGATGACATTCATGCTAATAATTTAGATTTGTAATTTTTCCTTACAAATCTAAACTTATTATTATTCTAGACTTCGAATAATGACATTAAGTAGCAATTTTTAAAATATGGATGACAATTCAGGAAAGATTATGAAAGAAAGGAAAAAAGCGGGATCCCTGGGTGGCGCAGCGGTTTGGCACCTGCCTTTGGCCCAGGGCGCGATCCTGGAGACCCGGGATCGAATCCCACGTCGGGCTCCCGGTGCATGGAGCCTGCTTCTCCCTCTGCCTATGTCTCTGCCTCTCTCTCTCTCTGTGACTATCATAAATAAATAAAAATTTAAAAAAAAAAAAAGGAAAAAAGCTTTATGTTTTAGTATTATTAACATTTTTTCCTGCTTTTTGAACAAGGAGCCTCACAGTTTCATTTTTCACAGGGTTCCACAAATTATGTAATTAGTTCTGCTGAGAGTTTGGAAAGGTATTCTCCTGATTCCCCACTGCCATCTTCTTCCCTCCCTAAAGTACTCCAGCTGCTTCATACAACATGCCAACCTCTTAATACAACTGTCTATCTTCCTAGTCATATCTCTTCATTCTTTAAAAATCTGAGTCCTAGCTTATGGTCTCACTCTCTCTTATCTCTATAACCCAAAGCTCTCTATAACTCCTGTAATATTTTGGTTTCAACATCTACAGAGATGATACTTCTGACCCCCTGGGCTCTCAGTTATGTGATCACTTCACTGGCAGGGAGCTTGTCTGCTTCCACTTCAACCAAACCTCCCTTATCCCCACCCCCTGCCCAGCTGAGATTCCACAGTCCAGCAAATACTCTCCTCTTATTTGCCCCAACTCATTCTGTCAAGCTCACCTGATATGTGAGTTTCCTATCGCTGCGTAACAAATTACTACAAAAATGGTCACTTAAAATAACATGTTTATAATTTCAGAGTTTCTGTGGGTCCAGGGTTGGGTCAGGTTTAGCTGGATCATTTGCTCAGGATCTCAAGGTGTCATCAGGCTGTGTTCTCTTTTTTTTTTATTTTTTATTTTTTTTGTGTTCTCATCTAGAGGCTCAACCAGGGGAAAAAATATGCTTCCAAGATGACTCAGGGTTGGCAGAATTCAATTCCTGATGCTATAGGACTGAGGGCCCTGCTTCTTACTAGCTGTTGGCTAGAGACCACACTGAGCTCTCAGAAGCCACCCTTACTTTCAACTGGCTTCCTGCAGTTCTGTGCCATGTGGACTCCCCAAACATGTCTGTTCACTTCATCACAACAATGAGAGTCTCCAAAGTAAGTCAACTAGCAAGGCAAATTTTTAGATAATGCAACACAACCACAGGAGTGACATCCCATCCATCCTCTTTGGTTAGAAGCCAGTCACAGGTCAGGGGAGGGGATCTCACAAAGGCATGACCACCAGGCAATGCGCATCATGGGGGCTATCTGGGGTCTGTCTGCCACCCATGGCAAAACTCAAAACATCGGCTTTCCTGCCCTATGGCACCATCCAAGCAGCTAACTATAGCCATAGAGAACCTTCTGTGGTTCTAACAGTCTCATGTGACCTCCATATGCAGTGTTCCCACTGGGTCCTAGAACCTCCCAGTTATTTTAACATATCTCCCAAGGCAATTTTCACTCTTGTTCTCCTCTACCTCCCTCCTTACACACCCATATGTCCTCCCTCCTTTTCAATCTCAGCTTTTGCCTTTGCCTTTTCCTTCCTTCACTAACTGAATCAGGCAGGGCCCAAGAAGGAAAGAGAAGCTTCACAGAATACATAATCATAGACACTGGTTACACAGGAGATGAACATGGTAAGATACTAACCAGATTACCAATAGCAGGAAAATTTCCACCCCACCATAGTTGAGGAGCAGAGGGAGAAGGGGAGTGCAGAAACTACACTGGGCCTTTCTGGAAGAATCTGAAGCCCCAGAAAAGATGCCCCCAAAGCATGGTGGAATGGGGAGAAGTACTAACTAGCTTTCCCCCTTTTACCTCCCTCAACCTCCCAGCAGAGCTTCCCATTGGCCAAACTCAGCAGGAAAATGCTGACCTGGGGGCCCAAGGCAGGAGCCAGAAACTGAGATTCACAGCAAAGTAAAATGAGGGTGATGAATGTCTCCAAGAGCAAAAGTCCCAGGACACACTGAAAAAACTAAAAGGAATGAGAATAAAACGTCCAGCCTCTCAAGTACACACCTGCCTGCAACCCTACTGGGTACACTGGAGCCCAGTCACTCTCATCCATTCAGACTCTGTTGTTGCAATTCTTCTCTCCTGAATCCTTTGGGCCACCATAGAAACATAAAGTGATACCTGCAAACACTAAAAAGATACATCTCTAGGAGGAGTTAAGATGGTGGAAAATTAAAGGGACCTAACCTTGTCTTGTCCCTCAAATACAGCTAGATAGTTATCTAATCATTCTGAACATCCAAGAGCAGAGTGAAAAATCAGAACTTTAGAAGTCTGTTACAGTGGAAGTCATGACTGGCTTAAAGGTGCTCAGGGGGTAAAGCAGGATAGAATCCCAGGTGTGACATCATGGTCTGAGGATCCCTGGGGTCACAAGAAGAATGGGTAGTGCCTAGGGCTGCACTGTTCCCAGGCATAGGACCATGTAAGGTGGCTGAGAACAGTGAGTCTAGGTACCAGCTTTCTGCTCTATATTGCCATAAACTGAACCACCGTGTGTTCATGCAACCAATTTCCTGGCACAAGCCCAGAAAATGGCAGAACCATGGGGAGATCCTCCCTAGGAGGAACAGTGCAGGCCCATTTCTTGAAAGTCCCTAAAATTTGTAGTTTTGAAACTCAGTCACACATCTGAAATAAAAAAGCTCAGACACAGGCAGGATGAACACAAAGTTCTAATAAAATTGGAGAGATAAGACTGATTGATTGCTCTTTCTGTGATGGCTCACTGAAGAGTAGGAGGTGTGAATTTTCAGCTCCAGGGCTAGAGAGTGGAGTGCCACCATATTAACCCTGTCCATCAGTGCTGAAAGCCTTCAGGGAGCCAAACAACTTCACCTCGTACAGTCTAAAGCCACTTACACTAAGCTCTGCCTCTTTACACCCTGGAGACACATTGCCACTACATCCACTAGGGCAAGTCCACCTGAAAATCAGTGCATAGGACTCTCCCCCAGAAAACGAGCACAAACAACTTGCTCACACAAAGTTTACTGATCACAGAGGGATACAAAGCTTCAGCTCTAGGGGAAAATAGTATCAAACCTCTTTTGTGCTCTTATTCTTTATTTTTTATGATAATTTTTCATTTGTTTTCTTATTTTTCAGTTTTTTTATTAATCATTTTAATTTTTATATATTTTTGTTTCGTATTTTATTTTATTTTTCCTTCGTATTTTGGGACCTAGATTCTTTTAAAAAGCAGACCAGTGGGAACCCCTGGGTGGCGCAGCGGTTTGGCACCTGCCTTTGGCCTAGGGCGCGATCCTGGAGACCTGGGATCGATTCCCACGTCGGGCTCCCGGTGCATGGAGCCTGCTTCTCTCTGCCTGTGTCTCTGCCTCTCTTTCTCTCTCTGTGACTATCATAAATAAATAAAAATTTAAAAAAAAGCAGACCAAAACACACCCAGGATCTAGGATTGGTTTTTTTGTGGGGTTTGGCGGGGGGTGGTGGTGGTGGTTTTGTTGTTATTTTTCCTTTTCCTTTCTTCTTTTCTTTCCTGGACAAAATGACAAGATGGAGAAATTCACCCAAAAAGAAATAATGGGAGATAGTGCTCACACCCAGGGATTTAATCAATATAGACATAAATAAAATGTCAAAACTAGAATTTAAAATGATTATGTGGATACTAGCCAAGCTTGAAAAAATGCATAGAAGACACAAAAGAATTCCTTACTACGGAGATAAAAGAACTAAAATCCAGTCAAGCTGAAATTACAAAAGGCATAACTAAAATGTAATCCTAAGTGGAGGCCATGAAAATGAGGAAGGACAAAGCAGAGAACCAAATAAGTTACATAGAAGATTAATTTATGGAAAATGATGAAGCTGAAAAGAGGAGGTAAAGTAAGGTAATGGACCATGAAGCTAAACTTAGGGAAATTAGTGACTTATTAAAACCCTCTTGCACTGTTGGTAGGAATGTTAACTGGTACAGTCACCCTGGAAAACTGTATGGAGGTTCCTCAAAGAGTTAAAAATAGAGCTACCCTATGACCCAGCAATTGCACTACTGGGGATTTACCCCAAAGATACAGATGCAGTGAAAAGCTGAAATACCTGAACCCCAATGTTTCTAGCAGCAATGTCCACAATAGGCAAACTGTGGAAGGAGTCTCAATGTCCTTCGAAAGATGAATGGATAAAGAAGATGTGGTCTATATATACAATGGAATACTACGCAGCTATTAGAAACAACAAATATCCACCATTTGCTTTGACGTGGGTGGAACTGGAAGGTATTATACAGAGTGAAGTAAGTCAATCGGAGAAGGACAATCATTATATGGTTTCACTCATACAGAGAATATAAAAAATAGTGAAAGAGATTATAGGGGAAATGAGAGAAAATGAGTGGGAAAAATCAGGAAGGGTGACAAAACATGAGAGACTCCTAACTCTGGGAAATGAACGAGGGGTAGCAAAGGGGAGTGACGGGCACCGAGGGCATTTGATGGGATGAGCACTAAGTGTTATACTATGTGTTGGCAAATCAAACTCCAATAAAAAATATACCAAAAAATAATAATAATGTTTGTATCATAGGAGTCCCAAAAAATTAAGAGAGATATATAGGGACAGAAGGTTTATTTGAACAAATGATAGCTGAAAACTTACCTAATCTGGAGAAGGACACAGACATGAAAATCCAAGAAGTACATGGAAGTCCCATTAAATTCAACAAAAGGCAACCATTGTAAGGCATATAATAGTCAAATTCATAAAATACACAGATAAGGAAAGAATCCTGAAAGCAGCAATGGGACAAAGTCCTTAACCTACAAGGAAGATAGATCAGGTTCACAGCAGATCTGTCCACCAAAGCTAGGCAGGCCAGAAAGGAGTGGAAGGAAATAGTCAATGTGCTGAATGGGAAAAATATGTAGCCAAGAATTCTTCATCCAGCAAGGTTGTCATTCAGAATAGAAGGAAAGAGTTTCCCAAACAAAAACTGTGATTTGCAACCACTAAACCAGCCCTGCAACAATTTTAAGAAAGATGATTTGAGTAGAGAGAAAAAAGTGACCAAAAGCAACAAAGACTAGAAAGGACCAGAGAACATCACCAGAAACACAACTCTACAGGTTACACAATGGTACTAAATTCATATCTTTCAACAATCACTCTGAAAGTAAATGGACTAAATGCTCCAACAAAAACACAGGGTATCAGAATGAATTTAAAAACAATACCCATTTATATGATGCCTACAAGAGACTAATTGTAGACTTAAAGTCACCTGCAGATTCAAATGAGGAGGTGAAGAAATATTAGTCATATAAATGGATACCAAAGAAAGCCAGGATAGCCATACTTATATCAAACAAGATTTTAAACCAAAGGCTGTAACAAGAGATGAAGAAGGGCATTATATCATAATTAAGGGGTCTATCCATCAAAAAGATCTAACAATTGTAAATACTTATGCCCCTAACATGGGTGAACTGAAATGAATGAAATCAATGAATAAGAAACATAAAGAAACTCACTGATAATAATACAATTATAGTAGGGAACTTTAACACCCCACTTACAGCAATGGACAGATAATTTAAGCAGAAAATTAACAAGAAAACAATGGCTTTGAATGACACACTGGGTCACATGAACTTAACAAATATATTCATAACATTTCATCCCAAAGCAGCAGAATATACATTCTTTTCCTTTTTAAAAAAGATTTATTCGTTTTAGACAGAGACAGTGTGTGTGTGCCGTGGGGAAGGGCAGGAGAAGGAAAGAGAGGTGATCTCAAGCAGACTCTTCATTGAGCACAGAGCCCAATGTAGGGCTTTATCCCATGACTCTGAGATCATGATCCAAGCCAAAATCAAGAGTCAGAGGCCTAACTGACTGAGCCACCCAGGTGCCCCTACATATTCTTTTCTAGTGCACATGGAACATTCTCCAGATTAGGTCACATACTGACTGGGTCACAAATCTACTTCCAACAAGTACAAAAAGAGATCATGCCATGCATATTTTCAGATCATAGCACTATAAAACTTGAAGTCAACCACTAAAAAAATTGGAAAGACTACAAATACATGTAGTTGACTACACCCTACTAAGAATGAATGGGTTAACCAGGAAATTAAAGAAGAAATGAAAAAATACACAGAAGAAAAATGAAAATGAAAACACAACAGTCCAAAAGCTTTCAGATGCAGCAAAGACAGTCATAAAAAGGAAGTATACAGCAATACAGGCCTACCTCAAGAAGCAAGAAAAGTCTCAAATGCACAACCTACCCTTATACCTGAAGGAGCTAGAAAAGGAAAGCAAAAAAAAAGTGTAAACCCAGCAGAAAAAGGAAAATAATAAAAAGTAGAGCATAAAACAATGATATAGAAATTTAAAAAACAGTAGAACAGATCAACAGGAGCTGGTTCTTTGAAAGAATTAATAAATTTGACAAACCTCTAGCCAGACTTATGAAAAAGAAAAAAGAAAGGACCCAAATATACAAAATCATGAATGAAAAAGGAGAGATCACAACCAACACCACAGAAATACAATTACAAGAGAATACTATGAAAAATTATATGCCAAAAAAAAGAAAAATTATATGCCAACAAACTGGGTACTCTAGAAAAAATGGACAAATTGCTAGAAACATACAAACTATCAAAACTGAAAGAGGAAGAAATAGAAAATTTGAACAGACCTATAACCAGCAAAGAAATTGAATCAGTAATCAAAAATCTCCCAACAAACAAGAGTCCAGGGCTAGATGGCTTTCCAGGAGAATTTTACCAAACATTTAAAGAAGAATTAAAACCTAGTCTTCTGAAAAAATTCCAAAAAATAAAAACAGAGGGAAAACTTCCAAACTCATTCTACAAAGCCAGCATTAACTTGATTCCACACCTAGACAAAGACCTCACTAAAAAGGAGAATTACAGGCTAATATCCCTGATGAACATGGATGCAAAAATTCTCAACAAAATATTACCAAACAGAATTCAACAGTATATTAAAAGAATTATTCACTATGATTGAGTGAGATTTATTTCTGGGATGCCAGGGTGGTTCAACACTCACCAATCAATGTGATACACCACATTAATGAAAGAAAGGATAAGAAGCATATGATTCAGTAGATGCAAAAAAGCATTCAACAGAATATAGCATCCTTCCTTAATAAAAACTCTCAACAAAGTAGGGATAGAGGGAACATATCTCAACACCATAAAGGCCATATATAAAGACTGACAGCAAATATCATCCTTAGTGGGGAAAAACTGGGAGTATTTCCCCGACAGTCATAAACAAGTCAAGGATGTCCATTCTCATCATTACTATTTAACACAGTACTGGAGGTCATAGTGTCAGCAATCAGACAACAAAAGAAATAAAAGGTATCCAAATTGGTAAAGAAGAAGTCAAACTTTCACTATTTGCAGATGACATGATACTCTATGTAGAAAAAACCAAAAGACTCCACCAAAAAATTGCTATAACTCATACATGAATTCAACAAAGTTGCAGGATATAAAATCAATGTGCAGAAATCTGTTGCCTTTCTAGACACCAATAACGAAGCAGCAGAAGAAGAAATCAAGGAATCAATCCCATTTACAATTGCACCAAAAACCCTAAGATACCTGGGAATAAATCTAACTACAGGTAAAAAGACTTGTACTCTGAAAACTACAGAACACTGATGAAAGAAACTGAAGAGGACACAAAGAAATGGAAAACCATTCCATGCTCATGGATTGAAAGAACAAACATTTTCTAAATTTCTATACTACCCAAAGCAATCTACACATTTAATTCAATTCATTCTTTATGCTAGCAACATTTTTCTCAGAGCTAGAACGAAGTTTGTACAGAACCACCAAAGACCTTCAATAGCCAAAGCATTTTTGAAAAGGAAAAACAAAACTGGAGGCATCATAGTTATGGATTTCAAGCTATATTACAAAGCTGTAGTCATCAAGACAGTATGGTACTGGCACAAAAACAGACACATAGATCAACAGAGCAGAATACAGAACCCAGAAATGGACTCACAACTATATGGTCAACTAATCTTTGACAAAGTAGGAAGAAATATTCAATGAAATAAGAGAGTCTCTTCAACAAATGTTGTTGGTAAAATTGGACAGCCACATGTAGAAGAATGAAACTGGACCACTTTCTTATGCCATACACAAAAATAAACTCAAAATGGATGAAAGACCTAAATGATCATAAAGATCTAAATATGAATAGACACTTTTCCAAAGAAGACATCCAGATGGCTAACAGACACATAAAAAGATGCTCAACATCACTTATCATCAGGAAAATACAAATCAGAATCACAATACCACCTCACACCTGTCAGAATGGCTAAAGTCAACAACAAACGAAAAAAACATGTGTTGGCAAGTATGTGGAGAAAGGGGAATCTTCTTGCACTGTTTGGTGGGCATGCAAACAGGTGGAGCCACTCTGGAAAACAGTTTGGAGGCTCCTCAAAAAGCTAAAAATAAAACTAACCTATGATATAGCAGTTGCACTACTAGGTATTTGCCTAAAGGATACACAAGTAGATTTGA
This sequence comes from Canis lupus familiaris, assembly GCF_011100685.1. Taxonomy (NCBI): domain Eukaryota; kingdom Metazoa; phylum Chordata; class Mammalia; order Carnivora; family Canidae; genus Canis; species Canis lupus. The sequence continues at coordinate 32,540,277 of NC_049224.1, read as the reverse complement.
AGGGATACGTACACCCAGATGTTTATAACAGCATTATGAACAATAATAAAACCATGGAGAGAGCCCTAATGTCCACTGACTGATGAACAGATAAAGGAGATGTGGGGGATCCCTGGGTGGCGCAGCGGTTTGGTGCCTGCCTTTGGCCCAGGGCGCGATCCTGGAGACCCGGGATCGAATCCCACATCAGGCTCCCGGTGCATGGAGCCTGCTTCTCCCTCTGCCTATGTCTCTGCCTCTCTCTCTTTCTCTCTCTGTGACTATCATAAATAAATAAAAATTTTTTAAAAAAAGGAGATGTGGTATATATACACAATGGAGTATTATTCAGCGATGAGAAAGAATGAAATCTTGCCATTTGCAACTATGTGGATGGAGTGAGAGTGTATTATGCTAAGTGAAATAAGTCAGTTACAAAAAGACAAACATGATATGATATTACTCATATGTGGAATTTAAGAAACAGAACCGATGAACATATGGGAAAGGGGAAAAGAAAAAAAGGAGAGAGGTAAATAAGCCACAAGTGACCCTTAATGATAGAGAACAAAGGTTTCTGAGAGTTGATGGGAGGAGGTATGTGAAGAATGGGCTAGATGGGTGATGGGTATTAAAAAGGACACTTGAACTGAAACAAAATGAAAAAAGAAATGAAATAAAAGAACAAGAGAAATGAAACAAAAAGATTCTAGGTTGACAGTTCTTTTCTCTCGTTCCTTGAAGAAATATTGTGCCACTTCTTCTGCATCCATGGTTTCTGTAAACCTGGAATCCTCTATCCAGTGAAAATATCATTCAAGAATGAAGGTGAGGGCAGCCCGGGTGGCTCAGTGGTTTAGGGCTGCCTTCAGCCAAGGGCGTGAACCTGGAGTCCCCGGATCCAGTCCCACATCAGGCTCCCCACATGGAGCCTGCTTCTCCCTCTGCCTGTGTCTCTGCCTCTCTGTGTGTGTGTGTATGTGTGTGTGTGCGTCTCCCATAAATAAATAAATAAATAAATAAATAAATAAATAAATAAATAAATAAATAAATAAATAAAATCTTTAAAAAAAAAGAATGAAGGTGAAATCAGATGTTCTTAAATGGAAGAAAACTAAGAGAATTTGCTGCCAGCAGAACAATCCTAAAAGAATGGCTAAGGGAAGTTATCAAAACACAAAAGGACAGATAAAAGAAGGAATTTGGGAGCATCAGTAAGGTACAAAGAACAATGGAAACAAGAAAAGCACAGGTAAATCCAACAATTTCCCTCTTCTCTTGGATTTTCTAAATTTTTCTAAGTTATGTTTGATTTTGATGAAAAAATTCTAACACTCTTTGATGTAATTATCAACATATGTAGAGGAAATATTTATTTTTTAAATTTTTTTATTGGAGTTCAATTTGCCAACATATAGCATAACACCCAGGGCTCATCCCGCCAAGTGCCCCCCTTAGTGCCCATCACCCAGTCACCCAAACCCCACACCCACTTCTCCTTCCACTACCCCTTGATCATTTCCCAGGTGTCTCTCATGTTCTGTCTCCTTCACTGATATTTTCACTCATTTTCTCTCCGTTTAGAGGAAATATTTAAGGAAATTTTATTACATATGGAGGAGTTAAAAGGATGTAGAGTGAGGTAAGGTTTTTCTAAATTTTACTCAAACTGATAAAATGATAACATGATGAGACCATGACAAGCAATGTATATAGAATTTAGCACCTATAGAAATCACTTGAAAAAGCTTTAAAAAAGATACATTTAAAAATACTAGAGATAAATCAAAATAGAATTACAAAATACATCCAATTAACTGGTTCAACCCTAATATATTAAAATTCCATTGAATACAACTAAAAAAGATCGGCAGAGTGGATTATAAAACATAATTCAGTTATGTGCAGTCTACAAGAAATATGCTTCAAAAATAACAATATAAGTAGGCTAAAATGTGAAAGAATAGAAAAAGATACATTATTCAAACATTAATCCAAAGTGGCTATATTGATATAAGACAAATTCCAGAACAAAGAAAATTACTAGGTAAACACAGAGATTATATAATAATAGGGTCAATTTACCAGAAAGACATAGAAGACTTAAATGTGTATTACCAAACAACTGCAAAATATGAGGTGCAAAACTAACAGTACTGAAAGTAGAAACATGTACAGTTGTATTGCTGGAGGTTTCATGTCTCTCTCAGCAATTAGTAGAACAACTTCACAGAAAATCAGCAAGGACATAGAATAACTGAATAACACCATCAACCAATAGGATCTAGTTGATATTTATATAACACTCCACCCAATAACAGCAGAACATTCATTTTAGGTGTTCATAGAATATATACCAAAATATACTATGACTTGGGTCATGAAACAAACCTCCAAAAATTTAAAAGAACTGAAATGACACAGTGTGTTCTACAGCTACATTCTAATCAAATTAGAGATTTGGAGCAGAAAATCTGCATATCTGAAAATTAAACAATACACTTTTATATAATCCAGAAGTCAAAGAGGAAGTCTCAAGAGAAATCAAAATTATACTGAGCTAAAAAAAAATTATACTGAGCTGAACAAAATGAAAACACAGCATATCAAACTGTGGAACAAAGCCAAAGCAGCGATAAGAGGGAAGTTTATAGCATTAAATGTTCATATCAGAAAGAAGGCCTCAAAACAATAATCTAAACTCTCATCTCAGTAATGTAGAAAAAGAAGAGCAAAGTAAACCTTACAAAAAAGTACAAGTAAAAAAATAACAAACATAAGAGCAAATATCAATGAAATAGAAAACAGAAAAACAGCAAAGAAAATCAATGAAGCAAAGAACCTGTTCTTTGAAAACATCAACAGAATTGACAAACACTTCTAGCATGACTGACATGAATAGATATTACCTAAGACTAAGAGAATAGATATGAGCACTGTCAGGAATGAAGTGGGGGAATATCACTAAAGACTTTACAGACACCAAAAAGATAATAATGGAATACAAACAACTCTATGTACATAAATGTGGCAACTCAGATGAAAAGGACCCAATTTCTCCAAAAGCGCAAATGAGTACAATACACTCAATTATAAAATAAATAATTTGGATGATCCTGTAATTATTAAGTAGGATTATTTTTAATTTTTAAACTCCAAAATATAAATCTCCAGACCCCGATAGTTTTACTGAAAATACTACCAAATATTTATTAATGTATGTATGTATGTATATTTTTTATTGATGTTCAATTTGACAACATATAGCATAACACCCAGTGCTCATCCTGTCAAGTGGCCGCCTCAGTGCCCATCACACAGTCACCCCATCCTCCCACACTCCTCCCTTTCCACTACCCCTTGTTCGTTTCCCAGAGTTAGGTGTCTCTCATGTTCTGTCACCCTCACTAATATTCCCCACTCATTTTCTCTCCTTTCGCCTATATGCCCTTTCACTACTTTTTATATTCCTCAAATGAATGAGACCATAATTTTTGTCCTTCCCCGATTGACTTACTTCACTCAGCATAATACCTTCCAGTTCTATCACGCTGAAGCAAATGGTGGGTTATTTGTCATTGCTAATGGCTGAGTAATATCCATTGTATATAGAGACCACATCTTCTTTATCCATTCATCTTTCCATGGACACCGAGGCTCCTTCCACAGTTTGGCTATTGTGGACATTACTGCTATAAACATTGGGGTGCAGGTGTCCCGGTCTTTCACTGCATCTGTATCTTTCGGGTAAATCCCCAGCAGTGCAATCCCTGGGTCGTAGGACAGATCTATTTTTAACTCTTTGAGGAACCTCCACACAGTTTTCCAGAGTGGCTGCACCAGTTCACATTCCCACCAACAGTGCAAGAGGGTTCCCTTTTCTCCACATCCTCTCCAACATTTGTGGTTTCCTGCCTTGTTAATTTTCCCCATTTTCACTGGTGTGAGGTGGTATCTCATTGCGGTTTTGATTTGTATTTCCCTGATGCCAAGTGATGTGGAGCATTTTCTCATGTGCCTGTTGGCCATGTCTATGTCTTCTTTGGTGAAATTTCTGTTCATGTCTTCTGCCCATTTCATGACTGGACTGTTTGTTTCTTTGCTGTTGAGTTTAATAAGTTCTTATAGATCTTGGATACTATAGCAAGTATACTTGGATATACATACACCTGATGTGTCATTTGCAATATCTTCTCCCACTCTGTAGGTTGACTTTTAGCTTTGTTGACTGTTTCTTTTGCTGTGCAGAAGCTTTTTATCTTAACGAAGTCCCAGTAGTTCATTTTTGCTTTTGTTTCCCTTGCCTTCATAGATGTATCTTGCTAAAAGTTGCTGTGGTCAAGTTCAAAAAGGGTGTTGCCTGTGTTCTCCTCTAGGATTGTGATAGATTCTTTCTCACCTTTAGATCTTTCATCCATTTTGAGTTTATCATTGTGTCTGGTAAGAGAGTGGTCCAGTTTCATTCTTCTGCATGTGGATGTCCAATTTTCCCAGCACCATTTATTGAAGAGACTGTCCTTTTTTCCAGTGGATAGTCTTTCCTGCTTTGCCAAATATTAGTTGATCATAGAGTTGAGGGGCCATTTCTGGGTTCTCTATTCTGTTCCATTGATCTGTGTGTCTGTTTTTGTGCCAGTATCATTATGTCAATCACAGCTTTGTAGTACAACTTGAAATCTGGCATTGTGATGCCCCAGGCTCTGGTTTTATTTTTCAATATTCCCCTGGCTATTCAGGGTCTTTTCTGATTCCACACAAATCTTAAGATGATTTGTTCCAACCCACTGAAGAAACTCCATGGTATTTTGATAGGGATTGCATTAAACGTGTAAATTGCTCTGGGTTACATTGACGTTTTCACAATATTAATTCTTCCAATCCATGAGCATGGAACATTTTTCCATCTCTTTGTCTTCCTCAATTTCTTTCAGAAGTGTTCTGCGGTTTTTAGGATATAGATCCTTTACTTCTTTGGTTAGGTTTATTCCTAGGTATCTTATGCATTGGGTGCAATTGTAAATGGGATTGACTCCTTAATTTCTCTTTCTTTAGTCTCATTGTTAATGTATAGAAATGCCACTGATTTTAGTGCATTGATTTTATATCCTGCCACACTGCTGAATTGCTATATGAGTTCCAGCAATCTTCAAGTGGAGTCTTTTGGGTTTTCTATGTACAGTATTATGTCACCTGCAAAGAGGGAGTGTTTGACTTCTTTGCAAATTTGAATACCTTTTATTTCTTTTTGTTGCCTGATTGCTGAGGCTAGGACTTCTAGTACTATGTTGAATAGCAGTGGTGAGAGTGGACATCCCTGTCTTGTTCCTGATCCTAGGGGAAAGGCTCTCAGTGTTTCCCCATTGAGAATGATATTTTCTGTGGACTTTTTGTAGATGGCTTTTAAGATGCTGAGGAATGTTCCCTCTATCCCTACACTCTGAAGAGTTTTGATCACGAATGGATGCTGTATTTTGTCAAAATCTTTCTCTGCATCTATTGAGACGATCAGATGGTTCTTGTTTTTTCTCTTGTTGATGTGATCCATAACTTTGATTTCTTTACGAGTGTTTAGCCAGTCTTGCATCCCGGGTATAAATCCCACTTGGTCATGATGAATAAACTTCTTAATGTACTGTTGGACCCTATTGGCTAGTATCTTGTTGAGAATTTTTGCATCTGTGTTCATCAGGGATATTGGTCTATAATTCTCCTTATTGGTGGGGTCTATGGTTTTGGAATAATTAAGGTGATGCTGGCCTTATAGAACGAGTTTGGAAGTATTCTTTCCCTTTCTATCTTTCGAAACAGCTTTAGTAGAATAGGTATTGTTTCTTCTTTAAATGTTTGCTAGAATTCCCCTGGGAAGCTTTCTCGCCCTGGGCTTTTGTGCTTTGGGAGGTTATAGATAACTGCTTCAATTTCCTCCTGGTTATTGGCCTGTTCAGGTTTTGTTATTTCTTCCTGTTCTAGTTTTTGGTAGTTTGTGGTTTTCCAGAAATGCGTCCATTTCTTCTAGATTGCCTAATTTATTGGCATATAGCTGCTCATAATATGTTTTTAAAATCGTTTGTATTTCCTTGATAGTGGTTGTGTTCTCTCCTTTTTCATTTGTGATTTTATTAATTTGAGTCTTTTCTCTTTTGTTTTTAATAAGGCTGGCTGATGGTTTATCTATCTTATTAATTCTTTCAAAGAACCAACTCCTGTTTTTGTTGATCTGTTCCACAGTTATTCTGATCTCTATTTCATTGAATTCTGCTCGAATCTTTATTAACTCTCTTCTGCTTAGTGTAGGTTTTATTTGCTGTTCTTTCTCCAGCTCCCTTAGGTGCGAGGTTAGCTTGTGTATTTGTTTTTCCAATTTTTTGAGATATGCTTGTATTCTGATGTATTTCCCTCTTAGAACTGCTTTTGCTGTATCCCAAAGATTTTGAACAGTTATATCTTCATTTTCATTCGTTTCCATGGCTCTTTTTAATTCTTCTCTAATTTCCTGGTTGACCCTTCATCTTTTAGCAGGATGGTCTTTAACCTCCACATGTTTGAGTTTCTTCCAAATTTTTTCTTGTGCATGAGTTCAAGTTTCAAAGCATTATGGTCTGAAAATATGCAGGGGACAATCCCAATCTTTTGGTATCACTTGAGACCTCATTTGTGACCCAGTATGTGGCCTATTCTGGAGAAAGTTCCATGTGCACTTGAGAAGAATGTGTATTCAGTTGCGTTTGGATGTAAAGTTCTGTAAATGTCTGTGAAATCCATCTGATCCAGTGTATCATTTTAAAGCTCTTGTTTCTTTGGAGATGTTGTGCTTTGATCTGTCATTTGCAGAAAGTGCCGTGTTGAAGCTTCCCAGTTAGTGTATTATCTAAGTATGTCTTTACTTTGGTTATTAATTGATTAATATATTTGGCAGCTCCCACATTAGGGGCATAAATATTCATGATTTTAGGTCCTCTTGTTGGATAGATCCTTTTGGTATGATATAGTGTCCCCCTCCATCTCTTACTACAGTCTTTGTGATAAACTTAATTTATCTCATATGAGGATGGCTACCCCTGCTTTCTTTTGAGGACCATTTGAATGGTAAATGGTTCTGCAACCTTTTATTTTCAGGCTGTAAGTGACCTTAGGTCTAAAATGAGTCTCTTATAGACAGCAAATAGATGGATCTTGCTTTTTTATCCAGTCTGAAACCCTGCGTCCTTTGATGGGATCATTTAGCCCATTCATGTTGAGAATAACTATTGCAAGATATGAATTTAGTGTCATCATAATACTATCAGCCCCTGTTTTGTGGATTATTTCTTTTGGCTTCCTATTCCTTTCACAGAGTCTCCCTTGCAGATCTGGTTTGGTGGTCACATATTCTTTCAGTTTCTGCCTATCTTGGAAGCTCCTTATCTCTCCTTCTATTCTGAATGAGAGCCTTGCTGGATAGAGTACTCTTGGCAGCATGTTCTTCTCACTTAGGACCCTGAATATATCCTGCCAGCCCTTTCTGGCCTGCCAGGTCTCTGTGGATAGATCTGCTGTTAATCTAATATTTCTCCCCATATAACTTGGATCTCTTGTTTCTTGCTGCTTTAAGGATTTTCTCTTTATTTTTGTAATTTGCAAGTTCCGCTATTAAATGTTGAGGTGTTGAATGGTTTTTATTGATTTTAGCTGGGGACCTCTCTATCTCGTGGATCTGAATGGCTGTTTCCCTCCCCAAATTAGGGAAGTTCTCAGCTATGATTTGTTCAAATATGCTTTCTGGTCTTCTGTCCCTTTTGGCACCCTCTGGAACCCCAATTATATGTAGATTTTTCCTTCTGAGGCTGTCATTTATTTCCCTTAACCTATCCTCATGATCTTTTAATTGTCTCTTTTTTCCTCAGCTTCCTTCCTTGCCATCAACTTGTCTTCTATGTCACTCACTCTTTCTTCTATCTCAAAAGCCCTCTAGTTTAGATTGCATCTCATTTGATTGATTTTTAATTTTGGATGGTTAGATCTAAATTCTGCAGTCATGAAGTCCCTTGAATCCTTTATGCTTTTTTCCAGGGCCAACAGTAGCTTTATAATTGTGCTTTTGAATTGGCTTTCTGACATCGAATTGTAATCCAAATTCTGTAGCTCTGTGGCAGAGAGTAGTGTTTCTGATTTTTTTCTTTTGTGGTGAGTTCTTTGTAATCATTTTGCTTAGTGCAGAGTGGCTAAAAACAAGTACTGGAAAAGGGATGAAAAACAAAAACAAAAAACAAAAAACATACAACAACAACAACAACAACCAAAAAAGGGGGATCCTCTGATTCTATATATTTTAAATCCCTCAACTTCCCCTGGAGCTTTTCAGTGCTGCTCGGTCAAGAACTTGCTCTTCCCCTGTCCTTCCAGCTGATCTTCTGGGGGCCTGCTGGTCTGATTCTCAGGGGTGTGCATCTGGGGGAGCTGCTCTGCCCCCTGCCAGGTGCACGGTTCAGTGGGAGCTGTTTATCCTGTGAGGCCCCTGTTCCCTGAGCCCTGCTCCATCCCAGGCACAGGGTGACACAGGAGGAACAACAACACTGGCCGCGGCCAGCTCTCCAGCCCTGGAGTCAGCTCCCGCAGTGACTCCCGCAGTCTCCCAGTCGCACTGGCCTGGTGCTCCAGGGGTTTCGGGCGCTGATCTGCGCAGCTCGGGGGTGCCCGGCGGCAGGAGCGTCCTCGCTGTCCTGTGCCCTCCCCGCCCCTGCCTGTCCCGGGGGGAGCGCAGGGTCCTGGGCTGTGTCCTGGGGCTCTGGGCTCCGGGGCCTGCGCTGCTGCAATCGCGCTCCCGGGCGCGGCTCCCGAAGGCAGCGGGGACCAGCCCCCTCCGCCCCGAGCCGCCCCCGGAGCTTCCCGAGGCCCCGCCAGGCGCGCTGCAGCCCTTCGCCGAGCTCGGCCGCGGGGCGGGGGGGGGGGGGGCGCTCTCCCCGGGCGGCTGCCTCGTTAGTGGCTCCGGGAGCCTGGAGGCTCCACCGCCCTCCTGCGCTCTGCCCGAGCTCCCTGCTAAGCGCCTTTGCATCCGGGAAGAATCCCAGGAGGATTTTAAAGTTCCTGCTTCGGGACTGACTGGGCTTTCCTGTCCCGGGAGGTTTTTGCCGCCTGGCCTTAGCCCGGCTCCTCGCAGGGGGTGGCCCTCCCCCAGTTGATTCTTTTTTTTTTTTTTTCCCTGCCTTCCTATCTAGTTAGAAGCAAAAACCCTTCTCTCTGTAGCGTTCCAGCTGTTCTCTCTTTAAATCTCAGGTCGAATTCGTAGGTTTTCAGGATGATTTGAAAGTTATCCAAGGAAGTTGGTGTGACAGGTGACGTAGGGACCCTACTCCTCTTCCATCTTGCCACTACCAAACATTTGAAGAAGAATTAACACCAATTCTACCCAATTTCTTCTGGAAACAGAAGATAGGTATACTTCCCAATTAATTTTATGAGGTTAGAGTTACCCTTATACCAAAATCAGACAGTAGCAACGAACGAAAGAAAGAAAAGAAAGAAAGAAAGAAAGAAAGAAAGAAAGAAAGAAAGAAAGAAAGAAAGAAAGGAAGGAAGGAAGGGAAAAGGATAAGGATAAGGAATAAGGGAAATAAACTACAAATTAAAAATCCTTAAAATATTAGCAAAGGAAATCCAGCAATATATAATACACACCATGACCAAGTATAGTTTACTCTAGAAAGGCAAAACTAGTTCAGTATTCACAAACTGATCAATGTTAACTATACTGTTACCGTATTAATCAGGAATTCTACTTCTTCATAGATAACCAAAAGAAATGGAACACTTGCCCACACAAAAACATTTTATAGAAGCTTTATTCACAACATTCAAAAAATAAAAACAACCCAAATGTCTATCACAGATTAATGGATAAACAAAATGTGATTATCCATATGATAGTAGGATTCAACATCTATCCTGAATGAATTCAACAATGAAACGAATAGTGTACTTATACATGCTATGACATGGTTGAACTTTGAAAACGTTAAGTGAAAGAAGCCGGTCACAAAAGAAAGAGCACACATTGCCTGATTCCATTTGTATATGAAATCTTCTTAATAGGCAAATCTATAGAAACAGATAGTAGATAAGTATTTGCCATTTGGGGAGGAGAGAAAGATCTAAGGAAAATAAGGGGTGAAAATGCATATGGGCTTTCATTTTGGGTTAGTAAGAATGCTCTAAAATTGTGGTGATGGTCATCCAACTCATTGGATATAGCAAAAACCATTGAACCATACCTTTTAAATGGACATATTATAGGATATGTTAATAAAGCTATCAATAAAGCTAATAAAAACATCAATCTAATCTACCACATTAAGAGGCAAAGAAGAAAAATCATATGATCATACAAACTGATGCAGAAAAACACTTGACAAAACTCAGTACCCATTCATGAAAAAAACTTAAAGAAAACTGGAATAGAGGAGAACTTCCTCACCTTGATAAAGCATATCTACCAAAACCAGTTAACAACATACTTAATGTTAAGAAACTTGAAGCTTTCCTCTATGATCAAGAATAAGGCAAGGATGTCTACTCTTATCAATCCTATTCAACATACTACTGGAAGTTCTAGCCAGTGCAATAGGGAAAGAAAAGGGGGAAAAGGCATAGAGAGCAGAAAGGAAGAAATAAAACTGTCCCAATTTGCAAATGGTATGATTTTCTACATAATAAAATCCCAAGTAACCTAAAAAAACAAAACAAAACAAAAACCCTCAAAGAACTGAGTTCATCGAAGTCACAGGATACAAGAGAACAATTTTAAAAATCTACATTTCCATATACTTTCAATGAACATGTTGACAATAAAATTAAAAATATAATTCACAACTGATAAAAAATTAAATATTTAGGTGTACATCTAACAAGACAGATATTGACTGATATGCTGGAAACCATAAAAACACTGATGAAAGAAATCAAAGACCTAAATACATGGAAAGCTAAATCGTGTTGATGAATTGGAAGACTCAACATAGTAAAAATGTTAATTCTCCCCAAATTTATATTCAGATTTAATGCAATTCCTATCAAATTCTAGGACAATATTTTATAAATATAAACAAGATTATTCTAAAATTTATATATAAAGGCAAATGATCTAGAATACCTAACACAATTTGGAAAAAAAAATGGGAGGACCAATCTACCAAATTGCATGATTTATTTTACAGTAACCAATAGTGTGTAGAATGAGCAGACATATATACACACAGATCAACAGAACAGAGGATTCAGAAATAGACACATGCAAATATGCCCAGTGGATTTCGACAAAGGTGCAAAAGCAATTTGACATAAGAAAGACAACCTGTTCAACAAATGGTGCTTGAGCAATTAGATATCCATAGCCAAAAAAAGAACCTTAATCTACGTCTCATAACTTACATAAAAGTTAAATCAAAATGGATCACAAACTTAAATGTAAAATGTGAAGCTATAAAAGTTTTAAAAATAAACACTGTGAAAATTCTTCAGGATCTAGGGCTAGGCAAAAAGTATTAAACTTGGCAACAGAAGCACAATCCATAAAGAAGAAAACAATTTTTAAACTGGACTTAATCAACATTACAATTTTTTTGCTCTGTGAATAACTGTTAGGAGGATGAGAAGACAAGCCATGAATTGGGAGAAAATACTTGCCCATCACTATTCAGAAAAAGTAATATCCTGTAAACATAAAGAACTCTCAGTGCAGGGAAGATGGCAGCAGATTAGGGGGACCCTAAACTCAGATCCACAAATACAACTAATAACCATTAAATCATCCTAAATACCCCACAAATCAACCTGAAGACTGGCAGAACAAACTCCACAACTAAAGGTAGAAAAGAGGCCTCATCAAAGAAGGTAGAAAGTACAGAGATCTGGTTTGGGAGAGAAATGGATCACTGTTGCTGTGGTGGGGAGTCCACAGAGGGAAGACAAATTCCCAAAGCAACTGGCTTGGAAAGTGAGAGGAGCCAATCTTCATGAGTTCTTGCAACTAGTGGGGCTTAAAGCCTGGAGTTTTAAAGGTTAGCAGCACTGGCTCACAGAGACTAAAGGACATTGGTTTGCTCTTAGAGAAAGGGCAGGGAAACAGCATGTGGACAAACAGTGTGGAAACAGCAATCTGAAAGTGCCTAAGGCCCACAGAAGGGAGGTTATTTGCTCATCTCAGAGCATATATCTGAGTCAGCATTAGCAGAATCAGAATTCACCAATTCAATTTAAGGAATTGGGAGGCACCATTTGCCTCCCCCCGCCCCCGCCTCCCCGCATAAGCACAGGAGGAACCAGTACAGCACTAACACTTGCTACCTTACTTGCTTACATCAAGCCTTGCCCCCCAGGGAGGGGAGGAGTCACCCTTCCCAGGCATGCTTGCCTCAGTCCCAGTACAGCAGGCCCTTCTCCCAGAAGACCAACCAAAACCCCTGCTTACACCACCTCCCAGCCCAGGAGTTTTGCAGGACCTCGGTTCTGGCAGCAGTGGCAACAGGTTTCAGTCCAAAAGTGGACTACAGGAGGGCACCTGGGTGGCTTAGTGGTTGAGTGTCTGCCTTTGGCTCAGGTTGTGATCCCAGAGTCCTGGGATCATGTCCTGCAGCAAGCTCCCCGTGGGGAGTCTGCTTCTCCCTCTGCCTATGTCTCTGCCTCTTTCTGTGTGTTTCTCATGAATAAATATATAAAATCTTACCCCCAAAAAGTGGACTGGAGCATTCCTAGTTAAACCTCAGTACATTAAGGCCAGGAACCAAACACTGTGCACAACAGGCAGAGAGCCTCTGCAGATCACTGGCCTAAAGCATAAAGAGACCAGGACACAAAGAAGAGAGCACACAGTACACATTGGAGACTCCCTGAAGTGACAGGCCCTAGACAACAAGGCACCACAGGACCTCTTCATAAAGCCATTACCCTCAGGAACAGGAGATAGAGCTGACTTTCCTAACATAGAAACAGGCACAGGGACAAACAAAATGAGAAGATAGAGGAATTTGAAAACATGCAAGAACAGGACAAGACCACAGCCAGAGATCTAAGCAAAACAGATATAAATAATACATCTGATAAAGAATTTAAGGTAATGATCATAAAGATACTCACTGGATTTAAGAAAAGAGTGGAAGACATCCATAAAATCCTTAACATAGAGGTAAGAAATATTATAGCAGAAATGAACAGTTCAATAAATGAAATGAAGGACATGCCTGATGGAATGAGCTGCAGGCTGGAAGAGGCAGAAAAATTCATTAATTATGTAGAAGACAGAGTAATGGAAAGTAATCAAGCTGAACAGAAGAAAGATAAATGATGATAAACGTAGGGAACTCAGTGACCACATGAGATGTAATAACATTCACATTATAAGAGTCCCAGAAGAAAAGGAGAAAGAAAGAGGGCAGAAAATTTATTTAAAGAAATAATAGCTGAAAACTTCTCTAATCTATGGAAAGAAACAGATATCTAGATTCAGGAGGCACTGAGAACTCCCAACAAAATTTTTAAAAAGCAGATCCACACAAGACATATTATAATTAGGATGGTAAAATGTGATAAGGAAAACAATTTTAAAGCAGCAATACAAAAGAAGACAGTTACATACACAGAAAACCCTCCATATGGCAATAGGCAGATTTTTCATAAAAAACTTTGCAAGCCAGAAGAAAGTGGCAGGATATATTCAAAGTGCTGAATGGGGAAAATATGCAGGCAATAGAAGGAAAGATAAAGAGTTTCCGAAACAAAAACTGAAGGAGTTCACAGCCACTAAGCTGGCTCTGCAAGAAATATTAAAGGGGACTCTTTGAGCAAAAAGGAAAAATCAGAAGTGACAGTATGAAAGTAGCAAACACAAAAGCAGTTTAAAAACTTTCTGCAGAAAATCAAAGAACTCACAAAATAAAAGGATGTAAAATATGACACCATACACCTAAAACATGGGAAAAAGTAAAGAACATGGATTCCAAATTAAATGACCATCAACTTAATGTACACTGTTCTATGCAGAATATGTTATACACAAACCTAATGGTAACCACAAATCAAAAACCACTAATAGATATGAAAGAATTAAAGAGAAAGAAATTCAAATAAATCATTAATGAAAACCAGCAAACTATAAAAATTAGAAAGGATCAGAGAAAAATTTCAGAAACAACCATAAAACAAGTAATAAAATGGCAATAAATACATATCCATGAATAATTACTTTGAATGTAAATGGTCTAAATGCTCCTATCAAAAAGACAGAATGGATAGAAAAAACAAGCCCTATCTCTACACTATCTACAAGAGACTCATTTTAGGCCTAAAGACACTTGCAGATTGAAAGTGAAGGGATGAAGATATGTTTATCATGCAAATGGTGTGAAAAGAAAGCCAGAGTAGCAATATTTATATTGGGCAAAATAGATTTAAAAGAAATACTTAACAACAGACAAAGAAGGACACTATGTAATTATAAATGGAATACTCCACCAAGAAGATCTAACAATTGTAAATACTTGGCATGATACTTTAGAGCACCCAGATACATAAAACAAGTAATACAGTAATGGTAGAAGGCTTTTTTTTTTTTTTTAAATCAATGGACAGATCATCTAAAGAGAAAACCAATAAGGAAACAATGGCCTTGAATGACACAGTGGAACAGATGGATCTAACAGATATATTCAGAACATTCCATCCTAAAAGAGAAGAATACAGATTCTTTTCAGATGCACACAGAACATTCTCCAGAATATATCACATATTAAGCCAGAAAACAGGCCTAAACGAACACAATAAGATTGAGGTCCATGCACCTTTTCTGATCACAATGCTATGAAACTAGAAGTCAACCACAAGAAAAAATCTGGAAAGACCACAAATACATGGAGGTTAAATAACATAGGTTAACCAAGAAAGCAAAGAAAAAATCAAAAAGTACATAGAAACAAATGGAAAAAAAAAAACAAAAAACATGACATCCAAAACCTTTAGAATGCAGCAAAACTTGTCCTAAGAGGCACGTTCATAGCAATACAAGCCTACTTGAAGAAGCAAAAATAATCTCAAATAAACAACCTAATCTTACACCTAAAGGAGCCAGAGGAAGAACAAACAAAACCCCAAACCAGCAGAAAGAAGAAAATAATAAGGATTAGAGCAGAAAGAAATGATATAGAAACTAAAAAAAAAAAAAAAAAAATAGAACAGATAAATGAAACCAGCAGCTGGTTCTTTAAAAAGATAAGCAGAATTCATAAAAATTTAGCCAGACTCAACACAAAAAATAAAAAATAAAAGGACAGGAATAAATAAAATAACAAATGAAGAAAAAGAAATAAAAACCAACACCACAGATATACAAGCAATTCTAAGAGTGTGTTATGAAAAACTATATGCCAATACACTGGAGAACCTAGAAGAAAGTGGATAAATTCCTACAAACATATAACCTACCAATACTGAAGCAGGAAGAACTAGAAAATTTCTACAGACCAGTTCCAGCAAGAGATTGAATCCGTAATTTCAAAACTCTCAATAAATAAAAGTCTAGGGTATCCCTGGGTGGCTCAGTGGTTTAGTGTCTGCCTTCAGCCCAGGGCATGATCCTGGAGTCCCAGGATCGAGTCCCACATAGGGCTCCCCACATGGAGCCTGCTTCTCCCTCTGCCTGTGTCTCTGCCTCTCTCTGTGTGTCTCTCATGAATAATTAAATAAAATCTTTAAAAAATAAAAATAAAAATAAATAAGCAGGGATGCTTGGGTGACTCAGTGGTTGAACACCTGCCCCTGGCTCAGGGCATGATCCGCGGTCTCAGGATCGCGCCCCACATCAGGCTCCCTGCCTAGAGCCTGCTTCTCCCTCTGCCTATGTCTCTGCCTTTCTCTCTGTGTCTTTCATGAATAAATAAAATCCCTAAAAAAAATAATAAGCAAAAGTCTAGGACCACATGGCTTCATAGACAAATTCTACCAAAGATTTAAAGAAGAATACCTATTCTTCTGAAACCATTCCAAAAAACAGAAGAGGAAGGAAAGCTTTCAAACTCATCCTATGAGACCAGTATCATCCTGACACCAAAACCAGATAAAGACCCCACAAAAAAAGACAACTACAGGCCAATATCTCTGATGAACATAGATGCAAAAATCCTCAAAAAAATACTAGCAAACAGAATCCAACAATACATTTTTAAAAAATCATTCACCATGATCAAGTAGGATTTATTCCCAGGATGTAAGGGTGATTGAGTATTTGCAAATCAATCAAAGTGATACATCACATCAATAAGAGAAAAGATAAAAACCATATGATTATTTCAATAGACTCAGAAAAAGCATTTGACAAAGTACAACCTCAATTCATGATAAAAACCCTCAACAAAGTAGTTTTAGAGGAAATATACCTCAATATATTAAGGTCATATAAGAAAAACTCACGGCAAACATTATACTCGATGGGGGAAAACTGAGAGCTTTCTCCCTAAGGTCAGTAATAAGTATCACCACTTGTATTCAACATAGTACTGGAAGTCTTAGCCTCAGCAATCAGACAACAAAAGAAATAAGACGCTTTCAGATCAGTAAGGAAGAAGTAAAACTTTCACTATTTGCAGATGACATAGTATTCCTTATAGATAAGCCTAAAGACTTCACCAAAAAGACTAGTAGAACTGAAAAATGAATTCAGTGAAGTCATATGATACAAAATCAATGTGCAGAAATCTATAGCCTTTCTATACACCAATAATGAAGCAGAAGAAAGAGAAATCAAAGAATCACTCCCATTAACAATTGTACCAAAAATAGTAAGATACCTAGGAATAAATTTAACCAGCGGTGAAAGACCTATTCTCTGAAAACTATAAAATACTGATAAAAGAAATGAAAATGACAGAAAGAAATGGAAAGACATTCCATGCTAATGGATTAGAATAAACATTGTTGCAATGTCTATACTACTCAAAGCAATCTACAGATTTAATGCAATCCTTATCCAAATACCAATAGCACTTTTCACAGAGCTAGAACAAATAATCCTAAAATTTATACAGAATCATAAAAGAGGGCACCTGAGTGGCTCAATGGTTGAGCGTCTGCCTTTGGCTCAGGTTGTGAGTCCCGCATCAGGCTCCCCACACAGAAGCCTGCTTCTCCCTCTGCCTGTGTCTCTGCCTCTCTCTGTGTCTCTCATGAATAAATAAATGAATAAAATCTAAAAACAAAAACAAAAACAAAAGACCCAAAATAGCAATTTTGAAAGAGAAAAGCAAAGCTGGAGGCCTCACAATTCCAGAATTCAAGGTATCTTACAAAGCTATAGTAATCAAAACACTATGGTACTGGCACAAAAACAGATACATATACAAATGGAACAGAATAAAAAACCTAGAAGTAAGCCCACAATTTTATGGTCAATTAATCTTTGACAAACCAGGAAAGAATATGCAATGGGAAAAAGTCTATTCAACAAATGGTGTTGGGAAAACTGGTCAGCTACATGCAAAAAAATGAAACTAGACCACTTTCTTATACCATACACAAAAACAAATTCAAAATGGACTAAAGATTTAAATTTGAGACCTAAACCACAAAAACCCTAGAAGACAACATAGTCAGTTATGTCCCTGACATAGGCTATAGCAACATTTTTCTAGATATGTCTCTTGAGACAAGGAAAATGAAAGCAAAAATAAACTATTGGGACTACATCAAAATAAAAAGCTTCTGCACAGCAAAGGAAATAATCAACAAAACTAAAAGGCAACCTACGGAATGGGAGGAGATATTTGTAAATGACATATTTGATAAAGGGTTAGTATACAAAATCTATAAAACACTTAACAAACTCAATACTAAAAAAATTAATAATCCAGTTAAGGAATGGTCAGACATTTTTCCAAAGAAGACATCCAGACAGCCAACAGACATGTGAAAAGACATTCAACATTATTCATCATAAGGAAAATAAAAGTCAAAATTAATATAAAATATCACCTCACAGATCCTGGGGTGGCTAAGCGGTTTGGCGCCTGCCTTTGGCCCAAGGCGTGATCCTGGAGTCCCAGGATTGATTCCCACGTCAGGCTTCCTGCATGGAACCTGCTTCTCCTCTGTCTGTCTCTCTCTCTCTCTCTCTCTCTCTCTCTCCATCTCTAATGAATAAATAAATAAAATCTTTAAAAAAAAGAATTCTCCCCCCCCCCAAAAAAAGATATCACCTCACACCTGTCAGAATGACTAAAATCAACAACACAAGAAACCATAAGTATTGGTGAGGCTGTGGACAGAGGGGAGCCCTCCTGTGCTGTTGGTGGGAATGCCAACTGGTGCAACAACTCTGGAAAACAGTATGGAGTTTCCTTAAAAAGTTAAAAATAGAACTACCCTAAGATCCAGTGATCACATTAACTACAAAAACACTAATTCAAAGGGATACATGCACTCCACTGTTTATAGCAACAGTATTTATAATAGACAAATTATGAAAGCAGCTAAAGTGTCCATCTATAGATGAATGGATAAAGAAGTAGTATATATACAATGATTATCCAGCCATAAAAAAAAAAGAATGAAATCTTGCCATTTGGAACATGAATGCAGCTAGAGAGTATATGCTAAGTGAAAAAAGTCAGTCTAAGAAAGACACATACTATATAATTTCACTCATATGTGGAATTTAAGAAACAAAAAAAAAAATTAGCGAAGGTGAAAGAGAGAGAAAGAGAGAATAAGAAAAAGACTCTTAACTATTGAAAACAAGCTGATGGTTACCAGAGATGGGAGAAATAAGTGATGAAGATTAAGGAGTGTACCCGTCATGATGAGCACAGGATGATGTATGGAATTGTTAAATCACTATGCTGTACACAGAAAACTAATACAGCACTGTATGTTAACTACATTGAAATGTTTAAAAATGATTTCTAAATAATAATAAAGAATTCTCAAAACTTAACAGTAAGAAAAATTGAAAAAAATTGTTTAAAGATTTTATTTATTTATTCATAGAGATACAGAGAGAGAGAGAGAGAGGCAGAGACACAGGCAGAGGGAGAAGCAGGCTCCATGCAGAGAGCCTGACATGGGACTCGATCCCGGGTCTCCAGGATCAGGCCCTGGGCTGCAGGTGGCGCTAAACCGCTGCGCCACTGGGGCTGCCAGAAAAATTGAAAAATTAAACAAATATCAAATAAGAAAACGTGCAAAGACAAGAAGAATCACTTAGGAGGATATACAGATAGTAAATGAACACATGAGAAAATGTTCGACATCATTAGCCATTAGGGAAATGCAAATTACAACTATAATTATGACATGTCACTACACACCTATGACAATAGATAAAAGTAAGAAAATAGAGACAACAGCAAATGCTGGCAGAGGATACAGATACTGGACCCCTCACACAGTGCTAGTGGAAATAAAATATAGTATAAACCCTCTAGAAAGCACTTTGACAGGTTCTTTAAAAACTACCATACAACTAGCAATATAACCTAGCAACTGCCCTCCTGGACATTCATGCCAGGAGATAAATGAAACATTCACACAAAAACCTATACATGAATGTTCACAGAAGCTCTATCCATAGTAGTCCAAAACTGGAAGCAAACCAAATGTCACTGGATGAGTGGTTAAACAAACTATAGTACATCTATATACCACGGAATCCTACTCATCCTTGGGAAGGTACAATTAGTGAAACATGCAGAAATTTGGATGGCTCTACAGAGTGAAAGCACTGAGTGGAGAAAAAGAAAAGCAAATCCCAAAAGGTTATACACTGTATGATAGCATTCTTGAAATAACAAAGTTACAGAGATGGAAAACATATTAATTAGCAGTTGCTGTGGGTGAGGCAGGGGGTGCAGGCAGAAGGGACGTGGGTGTGGCTGTAAAAGGCTACATGAGGGGTCCATGCAGTGATGGAAATTCTTTCTCTTGACCGTGTCAATGTGTATATCCTTGTTGTGATACCATACCATAATTTTGCAAGATGTTACCATTGGAGGAAACTGGAACATGCAAACCTACAATTACCTCAAAATAAAAAATTTAACCTCTCTGTCTTCAGTTTTCCAGCCACTATGCAATTTTTCTCTTGTCCTTTATAGCAAAACTTCTTAAAATTACTGTATTCATGTCTCCTTTCTTGAATTCACTTCAACCAACCTTGTATCTCCCCAACCTGATAGGAAACAATCTAGTCAGGGTGATCTCTAATAATATCCACGCTCTGGCCCTTTCTCAGGTTCTCAGCGGCCTTCCCTGCACTGCCCTCTCTTTTAGTCTCAGGGCTCACCGAGGCTCTAGCTCTTCCTCATTCTCCTTTGGTGGCTCCTTCCACTCTTCCCAGCCTTCACCTTAGGCCCACCCTCCCTAGAAGAGCTCAATCTTGAATTTAGACATTGGCCACTCTCTGGAGAGGTCTATCTTTTGATCCAGCTAGCTCTGAGCTGAGTCTCCTGCCCACCGCCTCCTCCTGCCCCCTGGCTCAGCAGTGCCCGATGCTTCTGCTCTTGTTCAGCTCACCTTCTGGCCACCTTTTCAGGCTCACAAGGGCTATGCTCACCCCGAGGTCTCTCTCCCTTACCTTTCTTAATAATTTCTTCTCAACACATCCCAAATCCTCCTGCTTGCACTTGTTCATGAATTTTCACCAGGTGGCTGGAACACTCCAGTCTCACGGTCTATCCTCTGGGGACCCCAACTCCTCACACCACTACTCATCCTCTAGGAATGCCCCCCGGTATCCCAAGCCACAGTCCATCCTCTGAGGGGGACTCTCCCAACATCCTAGGCCATGGACCAACCTCTGGGAATGCCCCCAGCACTCTAACCTGAGGCTGCACTTCCCTTGGATCCACAGTCTCATCCTGGTCTCTTCCCACTGAGTCCCGTATGTCTGACCTGCAGACAGAAACCTAGGGCTCACCCCTAAGACTCCACAAAGAAGAGGCAGTGCCCCTCTGCCAGCCAGGCCTACACTATCACTGAGCCAGGACTTTCATTCTGAGTAAGATTCATACCAAAATGATCAAATTCTCACAGATTTTTAGAAAAGAAAAGAAAAAAACATATTATGGCTGACACATAAAACCCCACGGAATGCTCCTTTCTTTCTACCTGGTCCTGAGTATGTTCTCTGGCTCTGTTTCCTTCCCCAGAAGTCTTGTAGCAGCACTTCCCCATCCTTCCAGGTCCTCCAAGGGCCCTCCCGTATAGACTCATCCTGCAAGGGAGGACAGGCTTGACACCCTGCCCATATCATGCCTGAAGGCATAGCTGAAGCTCACCAACCCTGCTTTGGGTTGTGCGTTTGGCCCTGCTGCTTCCCCTGCAGATGCGCCCACAGCACAGATGTGGGCTCAATGGAAGGATGGTTCTTGGTACAAGAGTGCCCAAAGGTCAGGGCTCAGTGCACAGAGGCAGGAGACCTGCCCCTGCTGAGACAGAATGGAATTCTGGGCCCTTCTCAACGTGGTCCAGCAGCTGTTGTTAGGTGCTCTGACCTGAGGGGATGACTGGGACAATTGAGATATTACAAAGGGGATCCATAAGGTGTGTTCCCAGATGCTAAAGCCAGGCCTGGGCACCCCCACCCCTCCTGATGGCTCTTGACAGCAGAACTTGGCTGGGGTTTTGTGGGCATAATAGAGTTTGCTGGCATTTATGGAGCAGAGCTAAGGTTTGGTGCAAATGCGCTGGCGGAGGCTTGAGGGACAGGAAGCATGAGTACCACTGGGGTCCCAGGAACCTGTTCTCGGTGCCCCTCAGCCCAGCAAGCTGTACTTAAATAACTATCTTTTAGATCTACTCCATTGCCTCTTGTCCTGAGGATTTGGTGCCTTCCCCTGCACTGACATGCCAATTAGACAAATGGAATTACTGAATGAAGACCGACACGTTGGTTTTGCAGTAGTGCATAAATCAGCAGCAGCAATATACATCGTTTGGAATATAGTACCTTCATAAATTTTAAGAACATTTTTCTTCAAGTTCTTTAATCACTCGACATCAATAATGAAAAGAGAAAAAGAAAGATGTATATTGGCTGCTGTGAAAATCTTGTTATTAAACAGAAATTGCTCCAAGTTAATCCTTTCCTCTTGTGGACAGTCTAAGGTCCTAAAAAAACACTCCAGTCATTGAATATTCCTTTCCACGTGAAGCCCTGCTCAGGCCCAAAGCCTCACAGTCAGATCAGAGCTGTCCAGGGGGCTGTCTCCGCAGGGAGCGGCTGTGTCTGCAGGGGTGTGGCTCTGTCAGTGGTGTCTGAGTCCATTGCACTTTTTCTAGTTGATGAAGCCTGGGAAGGGATAGGCACGGGCCCTGGGCGAGGAGGCCAGCACAGGCCAGCCCCAGGGGTCACCAGTGAAAAGACAGATGTGTCTCTGCTGTGAGTAGTAGAGTGGGCTGTGCCTCCACCCCACACCAGGACAGCACAGTCTAACCCAATATCCTTTCAGATGGGATTTGCAACACATGAATTTGAGTAGAAGATTCTAGAATTTTCAACCCAACAGCATTGTTTGTAATCCCTTTTATGCTCTCGTGTTAAACAGTCTCTGACTGAGCCTGTGAGGAGAGGTGCCCTTCTTGTGCTGTGCCCAGGGAAGGTGACGAGTGGGCTATACTCAGGAGCATGCCCAAGGGGCCTCCAGGGGCGATGCTGTCCCTGCTGCAGGCGGGAACTGGGCCGCCCTGGGCCACCTCCTGCCCTTGGCAGGACCCCCGCTCTCACAGCAGGCCCAGCTACCAGCCTACACTCTGGGGAGAGGCCATCTCTTCTACCTGCATCTCAGGCTGTTCCCCTTATTCCCTTATTGCTGTGCTGTTGACTTTCATCCTCCATGCAAACCAATTTGAAACTATCCTTTGCCCCTCAGAAAACAGACCTGTGCTGGGGCTAGTCCTCACTGTCGTCTCTGTGCAGCGTGACTCCTGCTTCGCAGGGCACAGCAGGCTGGGGCACTCAACCCATAGCGGTGCGGCCAGAGCAGTGACCTCACCACTGAGTGGCCAGAGAGGCCACCACGTTGGGCTCCACTTCACGCGGGCCTGGGCCACTCCGGTAGCATTGGCGACTGGATGAAAGTAGCCTACTCTCCAAGGGTGCGGGGCAGAAATGGGGGTAGGAGGCATGGGAAAGCTGCCCACAGGAGCTAACCAGAGAGACCTGGTTTGTGGGGGTCTCTTCTTCTATTTACATAGGAAAGATGCTGCACAGTGGCTAGTCCCTCCTCTGCTGGTCATCTCCCCTGAGCCTTCAAGCCTCTATGTAATCCTTACCCTTTTCTGGCCTTTTGTGTCTCCACTGCACGTCTAACTCCTCCCCACCACACCCCACGGCCCCCCATGCCCCAAAGTTAAAAGGCCTTACTCCTCTCTCCTTTCCCAAGAGGCTTAGATCTCTCTGGTGGGCAGGCGATGCCCCCAGCTCCCCTCTGCAGCCCAGATCACTATGTGCAGCTTCCTCCTTGTCTCCCCTGATGTCTCAGAGGTGCTCGGCTGCCTCTGTGGAGGTCTCAGGCTACTTCTGGCCCTTTCTCAAGGCCTGTGACTAGTCCCACCATCCGTCTAGATGCACCCATCACAAACCCAGAGCCTGAGGGCTGTTCTCACCCTACAGACCCTTTACCATGAAGTGCCCCCTGACCCTGGTTCTGCAGCCACCTCTCAGTGGGCCAGACTCAGCTAGCTACCACCCAACCACAGTGATCTTTCCAAAATACACATCGCACTGTGATTTCCTCTAGCTTAAAACCTTTCCTAGGAGTCCCAGGTGTGGGCACTGCTGAACCTCCAGCCAGAGCTTTCCTTACCTCCACAATTCCTCAGACCTCAGCTAACTTCAAAGGCGTCCTGACCTTCTCAAAGGTCAGTACAGTATCAGTATTTGCTTTTCATCAGTATAGTAAAACTTATGGCCCTAAATCAGTTTCACTTTACATCTGATATGAACAACTGCACTCAAGTGTTTGTAAACTAAATTGCCATAACAAGCATTTTCTGTGTAGTCCTTTACAGTTTCTCTAAAACTTTCACCTCTCTTGTTTTTAATGAGATATAATCCTCATTAGCAATTATGAGAGCTGGTACCACCAGAAGCATTCGGATTCGCAGCCCCCACAGGTCCTGTCCCAGGGGACTTGGAGTCTCGGAAGCAAACTGTGTGCCACCCCTATATGCCAACCTCAGGGATGGCATGACCTAGGCTGCCCACAACTGAGAACAGCCTCCTGTTTGCTCTTCCTCGGAGTCACTGCATTTTGTGGCCTTGTCGCATCCTGAGGTCGGTGCTCGGAGGGCCACCCGGGGGCTTCTCGGGCAGCCAGGCGTCTGTGGTGCGATGCCAGGCCCCTGCAGCGCCCCTGGTCCAGGCCTGGTCTGCAGGCACGGAAACGTCCACCCTCAGCGAAGCTTGTGCTCAATGTCCATGTCCGTGGAAGGAGCTCGGACATTAAGTCCACCCTTCCAGTGTGCGCGGCCTGCGCGAAATGGGCCCTGCGGGTTGTGGTGTAACATACACCCCCACCCCCACCCCCACCCGCACCCCCCACCGCGGCGCATTCCACCGGGGACGCCTGACTCGCGCTCACGTGTGAGCCCAGCGCTGGGGCTCAGGCCGCCCGGGCAGACGTCCACGCTGCGCTCAGGGCGGCGCGGCCCGTCCGGGGTGAGGGGCCGGGGGTCGGGAGCCTGCCTGTCGGAGCCACCGCGTCGGACCCGGAGGAGCTCACACTGCAGCCGCCCACCTTCCCACCGACGCGCTCGCCTCCCGTCGAGGCACACCGCACACCAGCTGCTCCCCGGAGCACACGGCTCGGCGCCTCACCTCTCCCCACCGGCCTGCACCCTCGATCCTCCTCCAGAACCGCAGCCGCACGGTCCACACGGACCGCTCCGCAACGCGACCGCTGAGCGGAAAGCGGGGTTGCGAGAAGCTCCGCGCGCGGGCAGCGGGCAGCGGGCGGGGCGGCCTGGAGCGCGGCGGGCCCGCTCGGCCACGCCCCCGCTCGGCCACGCCCCCGCTCGGCCACGCCCCCCGCTCGGCCACGCCCCCGCTCGGCCACGCCCCCCGCTCGGCCACGCCCCTGACGGCACCTCGGGCCACCCGCGGGGTCGATAAGGGCCTGCGGAGGGGAGGGGCTCCCTCCCTGGGAGCTGCTGCCAGAGCAAGGCCCTCACGGAAAGGCCAGACGCTGTGCCCATTGCCTGGCCTGGTCACAGGTGGTTCCCTGGGAGCAGGAATTGGAAAATGTAAACTGACTGAATATTTTCTTTTTTTTTAATTTTATTTATTCATGACACAGAGACACAAAGAGAGGCAGAGCCACAGGCAGAGGGAGAAGCAGGCTCCCTGCGGGGAGCCCAAGGCAGGACTTGATCCCAGGACCCGGGACCACGACCTGGGCCAAAGGCAGCTGCCCAACCGCTGAGCCACCCTCATTCCCTGAGTGAACATTTTGCCTTTTTTCTCTTCTGCATTTTAAGAGTTCTCAGATATTGCTGATAAACCCAAGCAGCATTTTCTCATGGCCTGTTCCCTCTCCAGCCCAGGGCTGCGGCCAGTGTTACATTTCTGGACATGTAACACTGGAAAGCTCTCCTCCTCTCAGACAGCACACACAAAGAGACATAAACAGAGACACACACATGCACGGACACACAGACACACAGGCACATAAACTAAACAGACACACACACATAGATAACATAAACTACAACCGACACGCACAAGCTAAGACAGGCACACACAGACACACACACAGAACAGAATATGCAAACACAGACACACACATGCCACATGCATACACTATGGACACATTAACCACACACAGAAACAGGGACACACACAGAAATACAAACAGCACATAGAGAGACACATAAATACACACATACCAACACACATGCGCAGACATACAGAAGCACGAACACATAAGCTACACACAGACACAGACACACAGGCCTGCAGTGGGCCAGGCAGCCCAAGTGGGCCTTAGCCCCACAATCACTGCCTAAGGATTGGCAAGAATTCAGAGGCTCCTAGGTCCTCCACCACGTAGCAGACAAACCCAAGAAGTTCTGGGAAATATCTCTATAAATCTTTCTGGGAGAATTGTTTCTTTGTGGAGTCTGGCTATGCTAGATATTTGGGAGGCATAGACTTTATAACAAGCCCGTTGCAAAGGACAGGGTGTGGTCAGGTTACCCAGGAGCGGGTACAAAGGTCTAAAGGACCTCTGGACCTCCTGGAGCAACGTGGACACTGCTGCACTGCAGGCCTGGGGTTAGCCACGACCACTAGAAAGCCCACGTTGTCTGAGATAAGTTTCAGTACAGCATTTGAGACACCACACATTGGATTACTATGCATGTCATGTGTGGACACAACTCACGTGTGCTGTGCCTGGGGACTCCATCCATGTGGGGCAGGGTACTGTGGAGCCTGTGACCACGGCAGAAATGCTGATGCATCCATGCTCATCCTTGAGCCTGAGCATACTTCTCTAACACCTCAAGAAACACCAATACAGGATAGAAAGTGTCACAGGTGGCCCAGATAATGAAGGTACAGGGACCTTAAATGGTTGGAAGTTCCTGGGTTGCTGTCATCCTTACAGAATAGCATCCACACCTGGGGAGCCTTGGTGTGCAGGTCAACAGGTACAAAGGAGGATCATGAAGCACATAGAGGGCAACTATGGCCAAACATATAGCACCTAATGCCTGTGTTACTAATATTTACCTGTTGATTCAGCCTGGCCAGCAGGGCTGACTGCATGCTTCCTTCTTCCTTCTTCATCACAAGCTCCATGTTCTTTATGTAGCTGTTAAATGCTTGTGATGGGATCAACTACCCCTGCTCCAGGAATAGGTTCATGTAGCCTAAGTTATGGAAGAAATCCCACCTGCCAGGGATTGGCATCTACATGTCCCAGCCCACACAGAGCAGGGTTCCACGCCGGACCAAGTTTCAAGCTCTACATCTCTAGTCACTGCCAACCCAACATCTTGGTTGTTGAAGTCAGGTCCAATTAGGGATTTAGGCAGTTAGGAATGAGTATTGGATGCAGATAATGATACTGAAAACCTACAACATAATTCATGGTGCTGGTGCTGTACCATGGAAAGGTTCTGAATTCCTTCAGTCAGAAGTGACTGGGGCAGTCTCAGAAATGATGTGGTGATTCCTGAGCTGGGCAGGAAGATTTCACCAAAATCTAACTATAAAGTCACACTTTTCTTGGATGACCTAGGAAATTCCTGAGGAAAACTCCAGAATAGGGGCTTTCTAAATGTTCTTAGCAAAAAGCAGCATCAGTTATAAAATACTAAAGGTGGCTATTTTCAAGTATATAGTACTTGAATATATAAATTGATATATCTGTAATAAAATCCCTTTGCTTACATTATATAAGTAGTGGTAGGTTTTATATAGATGTGTGGATATGC
The DNA here is from genome assembly GCF_011100685.1 of Canis lupus familiaris. Lineage (NCBI taxonomy): Eukaryota > Metazoa > Chordata > Mammalia > Carnivora > Canidae > Canis > Canis lupus. The sequence goes on along the minus strand of NC_049224.1, from coordinate 32,512,845 downwards.
ATATTTTATGTTTGTGGATGATCCAGTGAAGTGCCCCTGGCTTCTATCAACAGACAGATGTGATTCAAAGCCATCTCCATCAGTCCTCCACCCCAACTTCACAAGGAAATCTGTCTGCAGCTCCCCTTTGAAAATCCCACCTTCTCTCAGGGGTCCTTGTGATCTCCCACTCTGCAGGCCTCTTTGGCCACCAGCCTTTGCCTGCTCTGACTGCATACACTATATATTCTGTTCACCCACTGCTGCCCACAGATGGTTCAACTCAGCCCAGCCTCTGCACTGGCCCCTAGGAGATGCAGGAGAGGGGACACTGGGCAGACAACTAAGGCATCTTTCTTCTGTCTCTTAGCGCAGCTGAGTGACCTGAGAGAGAAAAATCAAATGCAGACTCACGTAGGTTCCCTTTATCTACTGCTAAGTAACAAACCACCCCAAGTTTAGTGGCAAAAATACCAACCATTTTATCATGCTCCCAGATACTGTGAGTCTGGAACTCCAGCACCATGGAAAGAGTTAATTTGGAAGAAGCAACTTGAGACTGGGGAGTGGAAGCATCAGGTGTCCTGCCCTGCCACGTGGCTTCTTCCCTAATTCTTGGACTTCCTTGCAGTATGGTAGCTGAGGCCCAAGGGACAGGAATTGGAAGCCACCATTTCCTTCAGCCCTATACCCAGGCCTGGCAGATGTCACTTCCATCACACTCCATTGGTTAAGTAGTCACAGAGGCCAGGTTCAAAGGGTCTTGATGGGAAACACACATCTTGGTGTGGGAAAAAGAACTTGATGGTTCTTGATGAGAAAAATGCCAAAGAACATTAGAGCCATGTTCAAAATTGCCACAGAGGGAACAATGAAGGCATGATGCAAACCATAGGAGGATTTCTGGCCTTCAAGTCTGCACTTTAAAGGCAGTTTCAAATGTCATCAGCTGCGGAACAATAGGAACTCTCATCGCTGGTGAGAATGCAAAATGGTACAGCTGCTTTGGAAGGCAATTTGGCAGTTTCTCACAAAACTAAACACACTCTCATCATATAATCCAGCAATTGCATTCCTTGCTATTTACCCAAGTGAGTTCAAAACTTATGTATACAAAAACCTGCACACAGATATTTATAGCAGCTTTATTCATAATTGCCAAAACTTGGAAGGAACCAGGATATCCCCCAGTGTATGAATGCATAAACAAACTGTAGTATAGTCAGTCAATGGACTATACAGACAATGGAATACTATTCAGCACTAAAAAATGTGAACTATCAAGTCATGAAAAGACATGAAGGAACCTTAAATTCATTGCTAAGTGAAAGAAACCAATCTAAAAAGATTCCAACATGGCATTCTGGAAAAGGCAAAACTGCGGAGACAAAAAAAAAAAAGATCAAGAGTTTTGGGGAGAGAGGAAAAGTACACAGAGCACTGTGTTTTTAAAATAGTAAAGGTTTTTAAAATAGTAAAACTATTCTGTGTGAGACTATGATGATAAATACATCAATTGCAACAAATTTTCCACTCTGGTGGGGGCTATGCCTGTGTGGGAACAAGAGGTATAAGGGAAATCTCTGGACCTTCTGCTTAATTTTGCTACAAATATAAAATTGCTCTAATAAATGTCTATTTTTTTAATGTAATGAGCTAGAGAAAATTCACTATGTAGATTCCATTGTATATGGGGGAAAAAAATCTTTGAAAAGTGATTGGGGTGGGGCCCACCAGCCAGGGTTCCCTGGGGCACACCTCCTCACACCTACTCACCCATGAGGACCGTGTCCCTGAGGCTCCCCACCAGCAGTAGGTTGAGCCCACTCCAGCCCTGGTAAGGCAAGGGGGGCAATGCCCAGGGTCCTGTACCTGTGCCAGCTCCTGTAGTACCAGTATGTCAACTACAAGTTTTCCTGTGCTCTGCAGGGAGACTGGGGCGTTACTGCTTTGAGAAATCATGCTCCTTCCAAGGGCCTCTTTCCATCCAAGCCAACTGGGTACTGAGGCCTCCTTAGGGGATGCACATGCACAGCAGAGTGCAAAGCTGGGATCGGGTCACAGCAATGCCCACAAGACCAAGCACAGGAGGCCTGATGGCAGAATTTACAGTATGTGGTATATACTGCGCACAGCAGAGCTCACCTATCCACGGACCAAAAGACCCTGCCATGTGGCAGAGCTGGTGGAACCAGTTCTCAAACCTCCTATGCTTCCATGTTCCTGTACTCAGGCAGACATCTCTGGGACCCACCCCATGCAGCCTGCAGCCAGGGAGTGATGACAGCACTGGGACATCCTCTTATGCCTTCTTAGAGTAGTGCCAGGCTGCCTAGCCAGGGGATGGTGAGCCACAGTCATGGACTCCCTTTCAGATCTGCAAAGGGGCAGAGAACTTCCCTGTGGGTGGCCCTGTGGTTAGAAGGGCCTAAGGCTATTATGGTGGGAGTTTGTAATCCCTCCTGGCCTATTCCTGAGGTCCCGAGTGCCTGCATGAGCCCCAGGCAGCCTGTCTGGCACCCTGAAGCTCTGGCAGGGCAGAGCCTTGCCTCCCAGGATGGACACACTCACAGATGGAGCTGTGTGTCCCCAGCCTCTCCATGCCCAGGGTTCATAGCCCTCTTACTGAGCCTATCAGGATTTCTAAGAGACATGTCCCAGCAAAGAACCTTGTTATGAAGTATTTGCGTATAAAAAAAGGAGTGATTAATCAGCCTTATTGGTGCTGTACTGAGATTAAGAGCTAAGAAGGGTCAGAAGACCCCAGTCCACAGAGCAGACTGAAGCCCCAGGGGTCTCCTATTCCATGTTCCCTACCTGCCCAGGCCTGTAGATCCAATGTGCAGGAGGTCCCGACCCCAGCGCTTGGCCCTACATGCAAACAGCTAGCATGTGAAAGCCCACTTGCCCATATCTCAGACTTCTCTCTTCTCCTCCACTGTCCCCAGATGAAAGTATCTTGGCTAGTTTTGCAAGTCAAGACGGTTTACACATACATGGACTCAGGAAGCTCTCTCCAACATACCTTGATGGCTGGGCAGTATTGCATGCTGATAAAAATGAGTAACTCACCTTAGTGCTTATTGTTGAACACCTGTCAGCCAGGTACTGCCTCCACATTCTCTAGTACTCAAACAGCCACTGGGGTGAGTGCTGCCATTTGTAGAAGGTGAAATGTGTCTTCCAGAAGTGGACCTGTCAGACTCAGTCCAGTGTCCCGCAACAACACAGAGCTAGCAGTCACTCCTGAGGTCATGGGACAAGTGATGGAGCAGGGGCTACCCCACCACACAACCTCTACAGTCAGCACAGTCCCAGGGCTGAGACATGCTCAAGGAAGCCAATCCCAGCTCCTAAGTTTTTACTTGGAATCTGAACAATGGAGTATACCAACTTCCACAACCTGAGCCAAAACCAAGAATCAGACGCCTAACCAAATGCACCACCCAGGTGCCCCATCAAATCCGTGACTTATTAACAAGAATACTATTTTAAAAAATTATTTTCCAAAACTAAAAAAATTTAGTGAGAAGAATGGCACTAACATGTTTATTAACCTTATTATCTGGTTTATGATAGCTGGAGTCCCATTTCTGCAGGATATGAAATAAATTTGGCCTCATGTAGATATAGAATTGGAAAAGGGAGGACCTCATGAGACACCACAAAAGGGAAACCAACGGGTCCTCAAACAACACTTTGAGAACTGGTCTTCTAGAAGCAAAAATCATTTGTCAGCCCACTTGGTTTGGGGTTAGCCCACAGAATGTGGCCTCATCTGTTCTCTAGCCCTAGGTAGTCAGAAAGGCTTGTAAAGCCGAGCCCTGCCTAACCCATTGTCTTGAGCCATTCAGCCAAGACTAGCCAGGCCAGATGCATGAGAGAAATAAATGCTGCATCCTGTATGCCACCAAACTTTGGGGAAGTTTGTTATGCAGCAAAAGCTGACAACAGAAAGGTTGGCAATTAAAAAAAAAAAAAAAAAAAACACCTCGCAGATTATAGAGATTTTGAGCTGAGTTAAAAATAAAAGACTAATCTAGGTATTCACCAATTTGATCATGGATAAATTCCCAGAAACTTCCTCACTTTGGTCATCTAATGCAAAACATTGTGTCTCTGAATAAAGAAACAGTTTCCCAACATAAAATACCTCCTTTTGCCTCAAACTAGTTTACCTTAAGTTCTAGTGCACCAGACCTGTTGGCTAAATTTCCTACCCTATTCTCAGTTCTTTCCTTTGCTGAGAACCTACCATACACACAAAACTAGAACAAGCAGCTCTCAAATCCTACCTCATGGGCAACAAGACCAGAAACATCCCCCTGACCTCAGGCCAGTGGGGCAGGAACCAGGACAGGCAGAGGGGGGAGGACAGAGGAACAGACCCTGAAGGCTCCGGGTCCCAGCTCCCCATGCCAGCCACTCCCCTTAACCTTCCCATTCTTTTAATGCCCATTCCTCCTTCATCACCACAGTGAGTTTGGTTTTTGCAATAAAAAAGTCTGCACTAGGGGATCCCTGGGTGGCTCGGCGGTTTAGCGCCTGCCTTTGGCCCAGCACACGACCCTGGAGTCCCGGGATCGAGTCCCGCGTCAGGCTCCCTGCATGGAGCCTGCTTCTCTCTCTGCCTGTGTCTCTGCCCCCCCACCACCCCGTCTATCATGAATAAATAAATAAAATCTTTTAAAAAAAAAAAAAAGTCTGCACTAGCTTGGAACGTCTTTAACTAATGCCTTATCGAGGACTAATTTTTGGCTGTAGCACATCCACCAGTGCTAATCTAACCAGGTAAGAAAATTCAGCTTACAATTTTATGACAGATGTTTTATTCATAGGGATTTAAATTTTAGGGATATACAGAACATAAACATTATATATAGTACACTTTCTATGATAGATACTGCTCACAGAAAGGCCTCAATTCAAGTTACATACCATATATGTTAAAATGTGCACCTGGGGAGAAGAGGGAGACCAATGGCCTTTTTGTTTCAGTTTTGGTTTTGGTTAAAATAACCTATGGATGCATTCAAGTAATACTGATCATTTAATGTTCAAAAAAACTTTTAATAAACAAATTCAGGGTAATATTAATCGAAATATTTATAATACGATTTAATCATTACACAGTATTTCCAATGTACAATCAACACAATGCACAACACTTGGAAAGAAGAAAAAAGAAAAAAGACACAATCTATTGCACCCACAAGTAAAAAGGCTTTTTATTCACTTTGGGAATGCTGCAATCCAGTATTTATATAAACATTTACATATTGTAGTAAACACAGAAGTCCTACATGTAATGCAGCATTTTATGGGTGAGAAGACCCTTTTAAGTCTCAAAAATAAATGTTAGTGTCCACATAGTGCCCCACATGAAGGCTGATTTTCCAATCATTATTCCATTCATGGTTCAATCATGAGTGATCAGTCTCCCTGCCCACCCCCATGCATTTTAGAGACCTAATATTTCTCATCAAACATACTACCTCCTGCAGTCTAAACTGCAGTACTCTGCCTCCTTGCTTAGTCTCCTGGTGTCTTGAAGAATGGCATTTCTCCATCTCAGTGTCCTGTTAAATAATCCTGCGTAGAGTCTGAAGCAAATGAATCCACATCCTCATTCTCTGAGTCATCACTGCTATCATCAGCAGCTGGTTCTCCCGTAAGGGCTATGCGAGCATAATCATCTGTGTCTATCGATTTGCAAAAGTGGATGGCATATTTCAGTTTCTCTTCCAGTACCTGCTTACAGGAGTACCTAGGCAACTTCAGCAAAAAGAAGCAGGTGTAGGACTCAGGAAGGAAGTGGTCAGGAGGGTTGTATTTATCCAATACCTATTAATGAAAAAATGTTAAATAATCAGAGACTATGTATAAGAACAGGTAAAGCTGTGATCTATTTTATTAGGTTCATTAGATTCTTGATTCTCACAAAAATCATATTTGACTAAGAATAACAAAGTATCAGAAAACAAATACTCTAGCCAATTTTATAAATTAAAAGGAGCAACTCAGTAATTCCTAGGACTTATAGTCAAAAGTAGCAATTGGTTACAGTGGCAATTACTTTTGACAAATCAGTGCTGTGAACAGGGCCTGGCACAAGGCAGGCAGAGGATGCAGGCTCAGCACACACTCACATGGGGAATTCTTGAACCCACTAGCCCCTTTTCAACTACTACAGGTAAGACACTATGAAGCCAACAAGAATTGTGGACGAAACCCAGGAATTACCTACTTTTGGAGAGAAAACCTACATGTTGCTCTCAAAGATCTCTCTGACAAACGACCACTATTGCAACCCCAGTCAGAGATTGAAGTCAGGCTGTGCTCAGGAAGGAGCCCATTCCTAAATATGTTCAAGCATGCAGGGAGAATGGACTCTCCACCCAATCTGCCCCTCCAAGGAAGTCCTCCATCACCACAGTATTGCTACCTGGAAAGTCACACGTGATGCCTCAGGATAGAGGAGGGAGAGGGAGGTTGAGACACTTCACCCCATGACTCAGCAGATAAACCAAGCCTGTTTTTGACCATTGGACCAGAGTTAGAACTCAAAGCAAAACTCTTGTTCTCAATCTGATGGGTGCTCTTATTTTTCTCAGTAAGCAATATTACGTAATTTACCTAATTTCACCAGAGAATCAAATATATGCTTTAAATGACACGTGTGTGCAAAATCTCAAATACGCTGACATAATAGCAGTATCTTTTGGTGGTGGCCGGATTAATTTTCCAGAAGTAGAAAGTGAGACCTAAGACCTATAAATATAAAATCTTGAGCAATCAAATCAAAGTTGGGCGTGCTTTTTATTATTTCCAGGAAGAAGGAAAAACCACCTAACACAAGCGTCCCAATTTCCAATCTGCTGCAAGATCATGTGCAAGGAGCATGCCCCCACAACCGCACCTGGATGACAAAGTCTCTGCCCCGGAAGTCGGCGATGGTCCTAGGCAATCTCGTCCGGCCCCACACAAAGCGAAGGAAGAGGGAACGCTCTGTGTTTGAGAAGGACTCCATCACCTCCCAGAACCACTGGATCAGGGATGCAGAAGGCTCGATCCCTTTGTATGTTGCCACTGACTTTAAGAGATGCAGGGGGATATCCGGGCTCCCACACACCTGCAGGAGGGCACACTGTCAAAGCCGGCTGACATTTTTGACTTTTTAATTCCATACAGTCAATCATTCTTTCTACCAAGGACTGTTTGGGGCAGGATGTGGGTGAGAGCCAGAGTGGATGACTGCGAGGACAGGTTCCATGTGTTCAGGTGGACGTGTTACCTGACCCTGTGTTCCACTCTGGTCCAGGATGGGGGGGTTTCGAGGGAGGGAGGAGGCAAGCAGGAAACATCCACTTTTCAAACATGTTTTCACTTCACTTAACAGGCATGAGCATATTTCAGATGTAAATTAAGTGTAAGATTTAACCAAGAAATTAATTAGTGGCACTGATTTGGTGGCTTAATCTGCAAAAGGCAGTCCAGGGCAGTAGCACTCAGGGGCATACCATTGTCTCCAATTCATATCCGGTAAACAGAGAAAGAAGGGGGACAGGCACAACTCGGGCCATTCCCTCCCGAACAGCAGCCACCTGCTCATCAAATTCATGGAGTCTGAAAGAAAAAACTCACTTTACATTTCTATCTTTGGTAACGTAGATCTTGTCCTGCTCATACCAAGCCTTACACACAGATGATCACAGCATGTATCTTATAAAGATGGCATCACGAAACTTCTCACCAAGTTTACCTACACTGGTACATAGAAGATAATCTTCAAAACTACGTACAGCTTCCAAGACACAATTTTTTTTTAAAGATTTTATTTATTTATTCATGAGAGAGAGAGAGAGAGAGAGAGAGAGAGAGAGAGAGAGAAAGGGAAGCAGACTTCCCACGGGAAGCCCCATGTAGGACTTGACCCCAGGACTCCATGATCACACCCTGGGCCAAAGGCAGGCACTAAACCACTGAGCCACCCAGGCATCCCACAATTCTAATACTTATTGCATACCTAGGAGGGAGCCAGAATTAGATGTGCATCATCAGAGAACCAGGCTCCACAGCACCCACAGTAAGAACCCTCTGGAAACAGATACTGCATTTAGGGCCCTCATGACAGGAGAGTTAGGGCACAAGGCAGAAATGAACACAGAGGGACAGCACAGCACACTTGCTGGGACCACCCACAACCAGAACTCAGCAAGCAAAGTCCACCCAATGTGCAGTCTCACCACAACACCTGGCCAGGTGCTTCTGGAGACAAGGTCCACTGTATGGACCTGTAATGGTGGTGGAAGCAGCAATGAGTAGCAGAAGCTATATTTGTGGTGCTGCTGACCTGCCACACAGCAACCATGCAGCTCGCTGGTGTGAGGGCCAGGCAGGTAACACAGTGCTGCCCAGGAGAGCTCAGACCACAGAGGGGCACCCACAGGTCTTGTGACTTCTGCCGGGACAGCTCCCAAAACAGGACAATTCTATCACCTTGGTTTTCTAGTCAGAGTCAGGAATCTCAGGCAAGAATAACTACTCTGACTCGGATTACAAAATAAGCTTTGATGACTACAGATCAGTAGTGATTGGAACTAAGTCCATCAGCATTTTACTGTAAGGTATTTCTGAAAAATGCAGCCATCCAAGCAAACTATTTCCTATTTTTGCTATTTACTGAATCAAAACAATGGAGGGCAGATGACCACATACCTGTAGTTTATTGCCAGCCGGACATACTCTGCACGGTTGTCCAGGGTGATGTGTGTGTACTTGGAGCTCAGCTGGATGTCCTGGCCACTTGCACTTGGCACAGTAAAGGGCAGGCTCATGGCCTCAAACTCCTCTGATGTGGCTTCATTGTCACGGATGTACATGAGTCCAGGGATAAAATCTTTATCAACCTTTTAAGGGAAAGTAGGGAGTCCGTATATTGTCAGAGTCCTTACCACACACCTCTGACTGCAGTTCACACTTGAGATGTTCAGCCATAAGGGGATCTCAGTCTGCACTGAGCATACCTTAAGGCTATTGGTGCATTCATTATACATGCCAGGAAATAAAAGAGACCAGCAGTGAGAAGGTACTTCACCTAGGGAGGAGCTGAGAAAAGAGCCTATAATTCAAGGAAGTCCTCACAGCCACTGGTTGGAGACAAATCCCATCCTACAATCATGGTACCAAGGGAGGATGGCCACAGGGAAGATGCTGGGTGTGGTCAACCAGTCAAGTCTCTCCACGTGAAAACCAAGCCACCACCCAGCCACTCGCAAGCTCTGCTCCTCCATAGGAAAACTGGTGAACTCTCTTATCTGACAAGATTTCAAGTTGCAAAACACCACAAATAGATGGTCTATCAAAGTTGTAGAAGCAAACTGGCCTTATATCCACAGACCTTCTTTGCTACTGGGAAGTAGTCTAGGTGTCACACTTCCCCATCCCTGCGTTCCTGGTGGTTACCTCGCTGAGGTCTGCAATGGTAAGGCTCATCCCAGCCAGCTGCTTCCAAACAGGCTCGGCCAGGTTGAGGCTCAGGGGACTCCCAGTCCGGATAGCAATGCCCAGTAACACACCTGTTCATTCAAGGCACAAGTAACAGGAGATACTTGAAATCAATGATAAAACATCAACACCAGACACTAGCTCTACACTGGGCCTCTAAACCAGTGCTACTCAAATTCATGGAGACAGGTCCATCCTCAAAACATTTTGTCCTATTCTAAATTCTTTGTTTCCTTTTGTTCCTATGGGCCTAGTTTTTAACTTCTCCTCTTCCTACCAATAGGTATAAGGCCACAGAGAGACCAATGCCCATTCCTGAGATTCCCCAATCTGAGATAAGATCAAGGCAAAACAAACAGATGGGGTTTCTTAAGCAAGGTGGGTACAGTACCTGGAGAGGCAAAGGAGCACCCAGCACAGATATTTATGGAACAGGAGGGAGAAACTGACCAACTACCAAAACCCCCTCAGGTCTGATCTCAAGTTTCAGATACATTTAAACTGCAGAAACACGGTATTTCAGATCTTCTGAGTGTCAAAGATACTCTCTGGCCCTTACCACCCAGCTGCTCACTGATGGTTAGTCTTGGCATGTCCCTGTGGCTGCACACTGAAAACCTAAAACCAAATACTCAAAATATCTGTTATTCTCAAGACAGAATAGACATTAAGTTAAGAGGGCACACACAGCCACATAACTGAGGCATCATGACCATGCAAGAAGGCCCACCCAGAAAGCGGAACATGTTGGTGTGCACAGGCGCCCTGGCAGCTGGGCTGAACAGGTAGCAGTCTCGGTTGGCCCCTGACTCGTCTCTCCCATTGGGCGTCACGATCAGAAGCGGAGTGAGTCCATTCTGCAGTTCTTCACAGATCTCGGCTATGGACTCACTATAGCCACCGCCACAGTCATCCACAGATTCACCTTGAGGGAAGGAAGAGTCAGCAACTCATAGTCATGCCAGCAAAGCCCTGCAGGGTGCAGCTAGATGGCCTTTTCAGCTCTCCCTCTAATGCCCACTTCACTACTCTATGGGCTCAGACTGCCAACCCTCAGGACCACAGGCCCATGAGTGCATACAAGTTCTCACCCACAAACTTGACTTTCCAGACACGGTGAGGGAGGAGGAGGCTGTCAGGACTAAATGAGCTCATCTTAGCACACATCTGCCCAAAGACAGACTTGGTCCCATCAGGCCCTGCGAGGCCACCTTTACTCCTTGAACGTTTGACCTAGAGAGGAGAAAAGAAATAAATATGAAACAGCTGCAGTGGAAGAAAGCACACAGCTAACTGTCTTCGACAGGTAACCAGTCCTGGGACACCAATGGCAACAATAAGCCCTATAGCCACTCACCCTCTGTTACCCTTTATTCTTCTACCCTGGTCACCAGGGTAGAAGTCCAGCTAGCACATGCTGCTGGACCTGAAGAGCTGTCATGGGAGGAGCCCACAGACAGCAGCATTCAGATGCCGCTGCAATTTCTCAACAGAACAAAGCAAAAACCACAGGTAACACCTCTACAAGATTGAAGAGCTTCTAGGCTAAGCCTCATTTCTCTATGAAGCCTCCCTTGAGGCACCTCATGTCCCTCACTTCTGGAACACAAACCCTCTGAGAACCTCAAAGACTGGTCTCACATTCTTTTCCCCTCACTTGACACCGTATGTTTATCTGCTCAGGACTCATACACAGGATGCCTGCTGAACAGCTGTGCCAATGGAAACTCTGCTATAATCATAGGAGGTATGGCCCCTGCTCACCTGAATGCATGCAGCATGTTGCCACAGCACAGCACCCCTCAAGTCTGGTTGTGTTTAAGTAAATATTCCCTCAAGAAATCACAGACCTCAGCTGGCCATTCACAGTGTAGTGGCAGCCCATGTGGTAACTACAATATGATTCATCCCCGCACTTCATAACTTTAACCATAGCTAATCACTTTAACATACTGCCTTGGCCTCCATGAATAAGATGCCAGGAACTCCAAAAGCAGCCCTCCTTCACAGACTATCAGCACTCTGAGCTTCAAACCAAATGGCTGAGACCAAACCTGGAAACACCATCTCAGCCAGAGCAGAATTTCCTCACTCTTCTTACTCATCTGCATGTATCCTACTCCAACCCTTGTGGTCACTGCATCTCCCCCAAGTACAATCACTTTTCCTACCTGTATTTTTCATCCTAAGCTAAGATTTTCAAACAGATCAAAGAACACTCAAGGCCCTCACCTGGTATGGACTCAGTAACCCTACAGTTTTGTAGGCTATACAGTGCTTCAGAATAACCTGAGAATGGGATCCCTGGGTGGCGCAGCGGTTTAGCGCCTACCTTTGGCCCAGGGCGCGATCCTGGAGACCCGGGATCGAATCCCACATCGGGCTCCCGGTGCATGGAGCCTGCTTCTCCCTCTGCCTATGTCTCTACCTCTCTCTCTTTCTCTCTCTGTGACTATCATAAATAAAAAAAAAATAAAATAAATAAATAAAAAAGAATAACCTGAGAAGCTGTCTAAAATAATGGCAAACTGAAAAGTTAAAGGAAAAAATGTTCATAATAATGTACTTTTCTGTTGTCTCCTACAGCTGAACTCTCACAATCCTTTTTTTCTTTAAAGATTTTATTTATTTATTCATGAGAGACACAGAGAAAGATAGGCAGAGACACACAAAGAGAAGCAGGCTCCATGCAGGGAGCCCGATATGGGACTTAATCCTGAGACTCCAGGATCACACCCTGGGCCGAAGGCAGGCACTCAACCACTGAGCCCCCCAAGCATCCCACAATCCTTAACTTCTTAGTAAATTCTAGGGTGAGTTTAAATAGCTAATTCTTACACACAAATAATCATGAATAAGATTTATGAATAATGACAATAGTTTCCTATGGAATGAAATGTTGTCTGTGCCACACGTTTTGACTGTATGTTCACCAATGTGATTTAAATTAAATCTCTAGTTCTTTAAGGTACTGAATATCCCTGGGGGAAACTAAGCTAAAGAAAGGAAGACCGATGTGTCCACCCATAAGAAACAAGACGCAGATCCAGCTTCTCACTGTCACGTCATCTCCATTTCAATACCAATTAACAGAGACTGATGTTCTTAATCCTTCCGAAGGATTTAAATGGCTATGAGAACTGACTCCGCACAAAGACAGGAACCTGTGTACCTGTGGCTACTTCTGGATTGTAGGAATATAGATCATTTTAACTGCCTTTAATCTGAATTTTCCAAATTTTCAGAAATGAACATGCTCAATAATTCTGCAATAAATTTTAAATTAAAAAAATTTATGTACAATGATTTTCAGATTCTGTTATAAAACTAAATCATAATCAAACAAAGAAAAACCTCCAGGAACATGTCTATGTTTTAGTGTCTCTAGAACACTTTGCACAGATGGTATGAGAATATCTACAATGGCATCCCTATGGAAGAAAGCTGATGCCTGAAACAACCTGTGGCCATGGGGAAGCTGACACACTTTTCTGGATCAACTGGTATCTTGAATTTAACTTGGATTCATGGAATACCTCCCACTCTCACCCTGTATTCTATTTTTTATTTAAAAAAAAAAAAGCCAATTCTATGTCCAACTTTGTGGAAGATCTTTCTAGCTTTAGGAGGGAAATATGAAATCTGAACTGAAGAGGACTTAGCTCTGGTAGCAGAGGGCCACTGGGTAAACTGGAGCAGCCATGGCATGCTGCACTGAAGGTTGTTTATGTGCCTTTTAAAAATGCTAATATGAATTTATCCTTTTATCCATTCTATTTTTTCAAACACGTACTGAACATTTTTGTAATACAAGGTGCTATGCTGGAACATAAAGACGAGAAGGAAAAGAGGTATCCAAACACGATGAGTACAAAATCTGAGATGAGATCAAGACAGAAAAGGCATGCCTAACCTGGGTTCCAGGTCACCAAGCTCAATGATGTCAAAAGCCCTAGATATGAAGACCCATATCTGGCTGCTGGCCCTGACTAGGCACCTGTATGTGACTAGGCAGGCATGTGATCTAGGAATGCCCAACCATCTGTGTTAGTTGAGCTTTCCTCACTTACAAACTTCAGTGTTTAATACCTAGTAATGTAGAGTAAATAAAAATGATCCCCCAAGGTGGGGAAATAAAATCCTTTTTATAAACCTAATTAAACAGCGCATTTGTTTGTAGAATGGGCTGACTGACTTCAAGCTTAGCATTAAAGAGTCTGACGTCAGTGAAGAGACTACTTCCTTCAGTGTGGTCACATGTGTTCTCCAACAAATGACAAGATGTTGTGTCTTAATCCAAAATGCCCCCAAGAACAACTCTGGAGAAACATCTAATCATGTAACCAACATCAGGGTAAAAATCATGTGTTAATATAAAACAACAAAGAATTTGTTCTTCCTAACTCTGTTTCTGTTCCAAGAGGTGGGGGCATTCATTTGCATGTTAAATGTCAAGTGCACACAATATCATCATCAGTGCTCAAGTTCTCGTTTTTTTTTTTTTTTTTTAAGATTTTATTTATGAGATTTTATTTATTTATTTATTTTTATTTCATGAGAATACACAGAGAGAGAGAGAGGCAGAGACACAGGCAGAGGGAGAAGCAAGCTCCATGCAGGGAGCCTGACGTGTGACTCGATCCTGGGTCTCCAAGATCATGCCCTGGGCTGAAGGCGGCACTAAACTGTTGAGCCACCTGGGCTGCCTTTCTCTTCTTTTTAATTCATTTTTCAATGGTAAGCTTATCTATACTTGGCAGTAGTATTAATTCAGAAATGGCCTACTTTTCATTCCTCCAGTCCTAGAGAACAGTATTAGTGATTCTGGTCTATTAAGTGGGCAAAGAAAGCTATCGGAGCCAGAACAGGTATGAGGCTGGTGGGAATGGGAACTGCCCTCATGGACAATTTGAGGTATGGAGCAACTCTACTGGCCCTGCTTCTCAGAACCTAATACAAAGAGGGCAACTGAAGACATATTTGGGTTGGGGCTGTGCTGAGAAGCCTTGCTCTATATCCCAGAAAAGGGCACAGACTTCCAGCCCCCTGCAGAAATCTAACAGAGAAAACTAAGAAAACATGGGATAGCTGGTCAGCAAAAATAATCCAACAGTCCCACTGTAAGGCAAGAAGAGGTGCTTACAATGTAAGAAGGGGAAGAAACAGCAAATTACAAAAGAGAGGCATCCAGTTTCAGTTATAACAAACACACCTCCAAATGTCAGCAGTCATTATCACTACATAGTAGAAATATGGTCCTTTTTACTTTCCCTCGTTGCTTATCCATATGCATACTTCTGGATTATCTGAAATAAGTCTTTCTTTCTTCTGTTATAAAGAAAACAATTTATATTCCCAATTGGAACCCTCAACACCACAGAATATCACAGATAGGTGGCATCTTGCTCTCTAAAGCAAGGGCACATGAGAAAGTTTGCTCTTCCCCCAGGCTACAGGGGCCATGACTCCCAATGAAACCACCCCATCTGAGAAGTGTCAGACTCAGAACCATTTCTACTGTTACCTGAATCCGGTTCAACTCTACCACAGGACCATGCTGGCGATCTCGCACCATAGTTGCTTGTACCACTTTTCGGAAAGCTGCCTCCTAAAACATGACACACAAAATTTAGAATCTGATATAGGAAATATTATTACCCCACAGATAAACCATGTCATCGTTTTGTTTTAAATATCCTTTCCTAAAAGTCAAATTTTCTTAAGAACAGTAATTACAAACTCTTTTTTGAATTGTGAGGTGGTGTCAGGGGCATGGCCTTGAACCCATGCACAAACTTATGCAGAGATTCACCCAATGCTATCTACTCACCGTCTGGAGGCAAGAGTAGCCCACCACACTCTGGGGACAGAATGAGAAAGGCCAGAGTCTGGCACACATCTGGTCTTAGGACTTAGGCCCACAAGATTGACTAAAAAACCAAGGGCTCCCAGACTACAACAGCATGAGTGGCAAGAGTAACATTAAACACTATCCCTCAGTGTCGCAGTTCTAACAAAACCACAAAACAGCAGCAGGGCTAGGGAGTCCTGTAGGCCAAGCCAGGCTTGGGGTGAGGATGGGGAGACCAATGAAGGAGGAATATATAGGTTCAATATACTGAAAGAAACCTGGAATACCCAAGGCAAGACATCAAGAAAAGAGAGTGGGGCCCACTGTCGCCCAAGTAGAGGCAGGCCTGCCATGTTCATATGGAGTAGGACACAGGCAGCAACAGTGAGGACAGGAGTAGGGAAGGGGACTCAAGAGATTCAAAGGAGGTAGGGTCAGTGGGAGTCACAGGTCTCTGCCAAGTGGATGACCTTACCCTTGTCCAGAGACAGGGTGGCTGGGGGAGTACAAGGTACCTGCAACAGGGTCTAAGCCCCTCTCCCAGCTCAGAACTCCAACCTCTGAAAGCAGAAAGGGTACGAGTCCTAAACAGCCCAAGGAGGTGGCCTCAGAAGTACAGAAGATTTAGTGAGGGTATCATAGAGGCAAGCAGCCCACAGAGGTGAGCCCATCTCAGCACAAAGGGGCTCACAGAGGTGTACCCGTCCGTCACCATGTAACCTTATATAATACCTACCAGCTACTCTGGCCCTCCACCTACCATGACAACCTCTGCTTTACTAACTGCTCAGCCCAGAGCCAAGGGCAATTTCTCCTCCACAGGAATATGCATTTCTTTTCTCTGAATGGCCTTACCCAGACTGGCTCTTCTATGGCACTCTCTTGCGTCTGTGCTCTGAATAGCATCCTGGTAATAAATCTCCATGGTCACAAACAACACCCACTCCCCAAATTTTCCAACAATGTGATCCTTTCCCACCCAGGACCAGAACAGAGGCCAATTACACATTCCCTGCCACTGAGGGTATCTGCTAGACTCCTGCTGTCCTGCCCCCATACTCACAGCCTGCAGAGCACTCATGCAGTCTATGTGGGACACATCCTGCCCCTTGCTTGGTTTTCTCCCTATGAGGGAAGGCCTCTTCCCCTAGTGGCCTATTATCACCTTTATTCGAACAGATTAAAAACATGGTAAAACTTTTTATTACTTTTATTTTTACTTTTTATTATTATTATTAGATACTTCAGTATTTTTTTATTATTAAAATATGTTTGGAGTTAAGTTTCATATCAGTGTTACCTACACACAATTTCTTCCTGTTCTCCATCATCATAGAGATGTTATCATTACCACAGTCCTTATCAATGTCAACTTGTCTCTAAACTACACATGAAAATAAAATGTGTATACTAGTCCCCTTCAGCTAAGTGCAAACAAAGCCAATCCCGAGGGGGGAAAAATCTGCTTTGGACAGGACTCCAAAACATGCAGATTTTATTATCATGAAAAAACACCATATGGGGCTCCTGGGTGGCTCAGTCAGTATAGCATCCAACTCTTTGGCTCAGGTCATGATCTCATGGGCCATGGGATCAAGCCCCAAGTCCTGGTCCGTGCTCAGCATGGAGTCTGCTTGAGATTCACTCCCTCTGCTCCTTCTCCCACTTGTCCATGTGTGAGTACTCTCTCTAATAAATAAATCTTAAATAATAATAAAATAAAAATTTAAAAAGACCATAATCAATGATAACAAATTAGGTCACAAAATAAGTCTCAGAATCATAAACTTATCAGGAGTTCTCAAATCTGATCTCTATGCTTTTTTATTTGGCACAAATATTTCCCCTATGACACAATGGTTCTTTCAGAAAATCCCATCAATCTGCTTGCCAGAAACTTAATTCCTGAATCCGGCATCCTATTTCTAGAAAGCTCAATTACAAATGTCGATGAGTCAAAATTTGGTGATTTTTAGATGTCCTCATTTGTGATTCTATTCACAGCCTGTTAAATTATCCTTTGACAAGGAATCTCTACATATCCTGCGTGGTACTGAAGTTTCATCTAAATAATCTAGAATATCTGGCACCCTCTGCTGCACATCCCTGGGGAAGAAGTTAGCTCATTCTTCCTTCCTACTGCCAGTGGGGATTTGCCATAATGTCTCAAGGCTAGCCAGGCAGAGAATATTGCCAAGAAGGTTTAGTTCTGCAAACCACCCCACCCTTTTGGGGAAAATGCTGTACCACACTATTAATTTTTAATGTAAGCTCTAAAAGAGAAGATATTTTTGTCTGTTTTTCATTATAGTCTGAGCACCCAGAACACAGCCTGGCATGATGCTCAATGAACATCTGCTGAATAAGCTATATTCTACATATTCCCAGTTTGGGGATTTTTGTTGGATTAAAATCTACTGAAAATACTAGTTTTGCCTACAGCAAAGATTGCTACCTTTCCCTGGGATATCAGAATTCCTCGGAGAGTGTCAAATCCCACAGAAGGCCCAAGTCCAGTTTCATCTAGAGAGCCCTCCAGGTCGAACATGGGGATACAGGGGCAGAAGAGCTCTGAGATGTGATGTAGCAGCAGCAGCCGATTCCTCAATGCTATTATGGGGATTTCCTGCAAGTGATTGTATTCCATGGGAACCTGAAACGTTGAGATTGCATTAAGTCAGCTTAGATGCCAAATGCACAAATAAGCCATAGTTTATAGATGAATTCTGAAAACAGAAAAGCATCGTGACTTCTGAGTCTGGCGTTAAAAACCCTCATTGTTTTTAGAATGATATTCTGGCTAGTCTGACTGCTTGAGTCAGGCAGTGTAAATCAAGAAAAATGCTAAAAAAAATTAGTCTACAGAAATATATTTACTAAGGAATGTGTGCAGCTTGTACTGTCAGAATGGTGTTGTATAGTTTATAAGATTTAGAATGAAAGTGACACATTGACATATATGGGATGTTGGTTACAGTGAATATTAAAGTTCTTAAAAGTACTGTTTTTCATATTATGAACCTGAATTATTTTCAGTGGAACACCTCTGTAAATACATAATGGAAAATGAAGTGTGAGCGTGGCTTACATGCATAATTCAATACACAGATAGTGACTTCCTCGCTACTTGTATACCTCCTAGCCGACCTGGTCCAACCAGTACTGACCTGTGCAGGAAGCTTTCCAGCGCTGGCAGGCTTGCTGGTTGACCAGGCAAGAGTGTGTGCTGAGCCACAGGCCACGCGGTTGACCTTCTTACCCTGAAGGGCAGCTACCAATCGAGGCCTCTGGATAGCATTTGTAGTTCCATCTCCCAGTTGTCCCTCATCATTGTCACCCCACGTATAAACTTCTCCTAAATAAAGTGAATTTAGAACAAGAACTTGTATACTAGGACTAATGAATGCACAACCACCACCATTTTCCCATCACAATCATCACTCCCTTCAATGGGATGTCGGTGGCCAACTGTCTGAATGTTAACTTCATGTGTGACCTACATGTCTCTAATCACAGTATCCAAAGACATAGCACACTTTTCAGAACTCCTGATAGCCCCTGCTGGACAAGAGGCACAAGACTCTGGTCTTAAAAATCCAATAGCATTTGTTTACAAGACTAAGCATATCATTGCAGCAGTTCTTCATCAGAACAAGTAACGGTAAAACAGATTGTAATATACTTAATTGGACAAATTAAATTTTTTATGTTGAATGGAGGGAAAAAATCAGTTTTTTAAAAAACACAACTTCTTTTTTTAAAGGAAACATAGTTCTTCCTATAGTTATTTATAGCCTAAACATGAAAATCATCATTAATGAGAATCCTGTTTTTCAGTGTACTATGCTATATCCCAACCATGAAACACCACTAAGAAAACTGCTCTAAAGGTAAGATCACTCAGTGACTAAAATAGAAATGAGGTTAGTTGCCATATCCACAAAGACTCCTCAGGGAGCCATGCAGCCACACGAAGCACTCTGTAAAGTGCGATGTCTGCATAATCAAGGGCAGCGTGCTTGTGTCCTGCCCCTTCCCACTCTGGACAGTTCAATCCTAAAGTCACTGGGCAGGTATCATAGCACAAGGAAGAAAAGGAGGATTTCTCTGCAGATGTACAGCTGGAAACAGAAAATCACAGTCCACAAGTGACAAAAACCTCCATATATGGGGGGGGGGGGGTCCCAGTGTGGAGAATTAGCTGAAGCACAGAGACCAGTACCCCATGTGTGGGGGTAGCCCAGAGTGGGCAGTCACACCCCGAGATGGATGAGGATTCATTCAGGGGAGAGGGCTAAGGCAATGATGGGATACTGGTCACATGCAGGCAGAGTGAATGAATCACTACATTAAGGATAATGAAATCCAGGATTCTCACCAAAAGAGAAAGGAGTTGTAAGTATGGAAAGAGAGAAAATTAGAATGAACCCTATGGTACAGAACTGGAACCTGGGGTCCTGGTACGAATGTGTGATATTCAATATACATAACATAAATACAAAAATAACAGATACAAATTTGTATATTTTTTACATATGTATTCCCTGGCTCTGTGCACTGAGGAGGCCTGGGAGCACTGACATTCCAAAAGCAATGAGCACAGCTATCAATCTGCTCTGTCTTCTAAAACCATTCTTCTCTAAAGACATTAGGCCTCCTTGGGGAAATGGTCAATGCTAGGCATGGGCCACAAGGAGTCAAGAAGACGACAGGGTGTCTTATTGTGCCACAAAGCAAGGACGTATTCAATGAATGATGAGCACACACCAACAAATAAAACTAGTTTAATAAGGCCAATTTGAGCATCAAAGTCAGTAACAGTAACAGATTACATATAATCCATTAAATAAAGTAGGAAATCATGAGTCCCACATAGATGTAAGTGAAAAAAACAAACATTTGATGAGAATAAAATATTCAATGAGAAAGGGATATTTAAACATTTTGAAATATCCTCCCAAATACTTATTAGTCACAAATGTTCACTATGAACATTAGTTCATAGTGGAAAAGTCTGGCAGCCACTACCTTAATCAAGTGATTGAAGTTACCACCACTGGTAATGGGACAAAAAGAAACTGCATGTCACCTGATAAATTAAGAATGAAGAATACAGCATGAATTAAGATCAAAGGTGAGCAACTTGAATCTACTGAGGAGATATCAGACTAACTCAAATAGAGAGATGTTCTACAAAATAACAAGCCTATAATCTTCAAACATTTCACAATCCAAAAAACTTAGAAGACTAAGTGTCAAAGAATGATATTCAGACAACTAAGGATTGCCTCAGAGTAGAGGAGACAAGAACAAGTCTCAGCTAAATGTAACCTGTGTTGTAATATGAATGGGTATGATAATCAGGTACAATAATAAACAATGTGAATTTCCCAAATGGACAGCTGTGCGGGGACTGTTTTTTGTTGTTGTTGTTTTTTAACTTACTCATGAGACACACACACACACACACACACACACACACACACACACACAGAGGCAGAGACACAGGCAGAGGGAGAAGCAGGCTCCATGCAGGAAGCCTGATGTGGGACTCAATCCCGGGTCTCCAGGATCAGGCCCTGGGCTGAAGGCGGCGCTAAACCGCTGAGCCACCCGGGCTGCCTGAGATTGTTTAGTAGTGTGCCTGTTTGTAGGAAATACAAACTCAAATGTTCAGGGTAGGGATCCCTGGGTGGCTCAGTGGTTTAGTGCCTCAGTGGTTTAGTGCCTGCCCAGGGCGTGATCCTGGAGTCCCAGGATCGGGTCCCACATCGGACCCCCTGCATGGAGCCTGCTTCTCCCTCTGCCTATGTCTCTGCCTCTCTCTCTCTCTCTCTCTCTGTCTCTCATGAATAAATAAATAAAATCTTGAAAAAAAAAATGTTCAGGGTGATGGGCAGCACCTGACTCTCACAGATCAAAAAAAGGTCTTTGTACTGCACTTCCGACTGTTCTGTGATGTGCTTCAAAAATTTAAAGAATAAAAATAAAGCAAATAAAAAATGTGTTCTGAGTTTGTTTTTTTTTTTAAGATTTTATTTATTTATTCATGAAAGACAACAAAGATATAGGTAGAGACACAGACAGAGGGAGAAGCAGGCTCCTTGTGGGGAGCCCAATATGGGACTCCATCCCAGGACCCTGGGATCACGACCTGAGCCAAAGGCAGATGCCCAACCACTGAGCCACCCAGGTATCCCTAGGTTATAAGTTCTTAAGAACTACAATGTCAGTCCACAATAGGCCATTAAAATTGATTATCTATTTATGAAACTCTTCCATCAATGAAACAATTAAAGGGTACATATTTGTATAATTCATCAAAGGATTTAAAAGGGAAAAAACTTTAAAAGGGAAAAAATTTAAAAGGGAAAAAACAAAGGATTTAAGAGGGGGAAAAATTTGTTACTGCCATAACAAATTGCCACAACTTACTGGCTTACACAGTTCTTTCAGTTCTGTAGGTCAGAAGTCCAACATGAATCTGACTAGGCTAGCGACTAGGTATCAGAAGGCTGCATCCTTTCTGGATGCTCTAGGGGAGAACCCATATCCTTGCTCATTCAGGCTGTTGGAAGAATTAAATTCTTTGGAGGACCGTGGTCCTGTTTCCTTGTGGGCTGGCAGCTGACAGCTGTTCCTAGCTTCCAGAGGCTACCCACATCATGGGGTCCCTTTCCTCCATCTTTGTAGCAACAACAGTGGATCAAGACCTTTCACACTTTGAAAAATTTCTCCTGCCTCATCTCTCTGACTCCTCTGCCTCCATCTGCTGTGAAAAGTCTGTGTAATTAAACCAGCCCATCTAATAACACAGAATAATTTCCATATTGTAATGTCAGCTGATTATCAACCTTAATTCCATCTGTACAGTCCCTTTTGCCATTGTGCTGGGGTCTTCAAGACTACCTTCAGGTTTGCTGATTCATTGGGTAAACTCTCAGATCTCAGCATATAGTCATACTCAGCTACAGTAACAGTGAAAGGACATGAAGAAAAATCAAGAAAAGGGAAAAGGCACACGGGGTGGTGGGGGAGGGGGAGTCCAGAGGAAAGCAGGTACAAGCTTCCAATGACGCTATGCCAGTGGAATTACACAGGACAAGCTTAATTCCTTGAACAATGAGTTGTAACAACACACATAAAGTACCATTTACGAAGGAAGCTTATTAGAGACTTGGGTTTTCATTATGGCTGTCACATGGGCATTTCTGCCTGGCATATACCTAGGTTCCACCAGAGACCACACTGTGCAGTTTAGGCACAGCAAGGCCTCTTATCAATTAGGGAAGGGAGGTTCCCAGAGGCCAGCTGAGGGCCACCTTGCAAGCACCCCTTCGTAAGGACAGCAGTATCAGATGTGCTCTATCCACTCTGTTGTGCTCAGCCGTGAAACAGAACACACTCACAAGTGTTAGCACCAGGGGCTGAAGATGACAAGAGCCAAAGCCCTACTCATCACAGAAATTCTCAGATATAATGTAATTACTCCCCACTCCTTACAGCTATATATATTATCCCTGAGCAGACCTCCTGGATTTTAAAGGCCTCTGTGTTACAACATTGGGCCTGCCACTTACCGTCCTCAGTGCAGCATACACAGTGCAGGGAGCCAGTGGCAATAGCAATGACTTTCTTTCCTTGCAACCCCTGGACCTGCCGAGGTCTTCTAACATGGTCATCAGATCCATGGCCCAGCCTGTGGTAGTCACCTTTGCCCCTGCACAGAAGGAAATATAGAATTATGAGTGCAAGGCCCTGTCTTACCACCCTGCCCACCCCCCCTCAGCTTAACCACCATACTTCAGGACACAGGCCTGCTACAGAAGTTACATCCCAATCTATGAAATGTCAGTTAATGTAACTTCACTTTAGCAATCTGGGTTTGGTGCAATTAAACAAACAGAATCTTACATACCAAGTATAAACAGCACCAGATTTGGTAAGGGCAACAGAAAACTGGGATCCACATTCTACTTTAACCACCCCAAGGCCTGTAAGAGAATCAATCTAGAAGGGAAAAAGATTTAATTAGACTGAATCAAGGTTTTTGCTGACTGCTGCAAACACACAGAGACTAAACTAAATCTAATAAGGAACTCTGAAAACCCTTACTCAGGTCAAATATTTCATACAACTTAAAATCCTACTCAAAAAAAAAAAATCCTACTCCACTTAACCAAGTAAGTGTTCTTAGGAGGAGCAGGAATGCCCGGCTCTGAAGGCACACATGTGGCACTCGGCCCGAGCCCATGCTCTGCATAATGAGACTCAGCATGTGGCACTACAAATGGACATGTTACAGTTGAAGGTCTGGGATCATTTCCCCCCAGAATCCACCCTCCCAATTCCATTTCTCTTTGTGGTGTGATGGTCCCATTCTCCAGCAAGTCCTGTACTTCTTTTCTGCCCTCCAGCCCTCTCAGACCTACAGGCCCACAGGAAAGGAGCCGCAATTAATGGGGAGGACAGTTGGCCAAGAGGACCAGGGCTCTGGCCTTTAGACAAGCCCTATCTCTCTATCTAGATCAATTAAATTAAATATACCTTGGTCAGGCCAATCCTGGAACTTACCTCTACCCCTGTACACTTGGGGATCCAGGCCTCACTAGGGCTCACTCACCTAGTCATCACCTTTTCTCACTCAGCAAGCTATGTCCTATTATCCTATTATCCATTCTCAAACTTAAAATCATACTTGATTTTAAATTTAAATTAATCAAAACAATTCTCCTAGTTCTCTCCTTACCTTCAGCTCTGTCACAATCACATCAGCAATGACCTCCATCTCCTCAAGATCCTAACCCCTGAAAGTGCAAAGCCTGTGTCTAAACTTTCCTGGCATAAGAAACTCCACACCAGGGATCCCTGGGTGGCGCAGCGGTTTGGCGCCTGCCTTTGGCCCAGGGCGCAATCCTGGAGACCCGGGATCGAATCCCACATCGGGCTCCCGGTGCATGGAGCCTGCTTCTCTCTCTGCCTGTGTCTCTGCCTCTCTCTCTCTATGTGTGACTATCATAAGTAAATAAAAATTAAAAAAAAAAAAAAGAAACTCCACACCAATTTTTTCATAAATTTAGAAACCCTAAGTAACCTGTAACATGATTAAAATATCAAACACCAGCAAGAGAAAAGGAACAAGAGATGATAAGACCAAGGAGGAAGCCCTGAGCTTCTGGTTCTCCAGCAGCACCCAAGGCACAGGGGTGCCTCCAGGGACATCTCTACCAGGTTTTGGCTCCACATAGCACCAGCCAAAACCACTCTCTGCAGTGATGGAAATGTGCTGTGCCCACAATGCCCAATAAGGAAGCCACTAGACACATACAGCTCCTGAGCACATGAAAGGTGGCCAGTGTGAGCACAGAAGTAAATTTTAACTTTACCTACTCTTAACTGAATTAAATTTAAACTTAAATAGCCACATATGGCCAACAGCTACTGTACTGGACAGTATAGCTCTGGGAAGAAAAGCTATGCAGTTCTAGCCTAGGCTCTTGTCCAATCTGAGGGGGTCTCTGGTAGAATGCTGCCCTCCAGGGCTGCCTGTGCACCGTGGAGATCTCTATCACACACATACAGGCCCAGATTCTTAACAAGATTGAACACCAAGCAGAGAACAGTTTCTAGTTTTCTTTCACAGCACACACACAACAAATCCACAGCAAAGCACCTCAGCTAAATGGCCCCGTCGTGTTCATGCACTGAAGGCAGCACATTAGTCAGCACATGATCTAAACACATCAATGAATTTAATCTCTGCCAACTGCCCATTCACAAGGGCAAGACAGTCTCACAAAGTTAAGAAATTGCTCAGTCATGCAGGTCACATGGAGAAAAGCAATCTGATCTGCTAACCCAGCCTTGTAACCTTATCTCTTGGCTTGTCACAGGGTGTCCATTTAAATCAGCCTCTGGCTAAGCTAGATGCAACCCTTCCAGCAAGTACTATTAAATCCACTGCTACAAAACTCTGTAAATTGAAAAGATCATGAACAACTTGTTATCCTTTTCCTCAAACAGGTCTACATACTACATAAAACCCCAAGTCTCACTAAATTACACAAATTTCCCAAGACTTAAAATACCTCAATACCTTTGGGCTTTTCACTCACTTTTTACTCAAATACCCATTATATTTTCTGCAAAGAAGGTAAAGATGAGGTTAAAATACTCCTGAGAAACATGCAGCGCTGAACGGGGCAGTGAGCTTGTGTGCTCCTGGAAGGGCCAAGAGGGCTCTAAGAGCTCCCAGACAGACCTGGAACCTCAGGATCATTGTGAAAGGTGCCTTTCTCCCACTGTGCAGACACAAATACCTTCATGGGTACTTTACAGCCATCACTGCCTCCTCGGCCAAGCTTGCCATAGTCCCCATCCCCCCAGGACCAGACAGTGTCATCATCAGTGAGGCAGAGGGTCTGGGCATCTCCACTGCCACAGGCAACGTCAACCACACGGTGGCCCTGCAGTGCCTCCACCTTCAGAGAAAAAGAATCAAGGTTATCTGATTGCAGTAGAAAGGAGGTTTACCTAAGGAAAGGCTTTATTTTTCTTATTTTTAAAAAAAGATTTATTTAATTATTTGAGAGAAAAAGAAAGTACTTGAGAGCAGGGGGAAGGGCAGAGGGAGAGAAAGAATCTCAAGCAGATTCCCCACTACGCACAGAGCCTGATATGGGGCTTGATCTTATGACCTGAATCGAAATCAAGAGTTGGACACTAAACCAAGGCACCCAGGCACACCAGGAAAGGCTCTAATGCGCTGTTGACACTCTTTGTGTGTGGGAGGCCTGTTTTAAGCCTTTACAAACAGTGTGCAAATTTAATAATACTCTAAGATAAGACAGCAAACACATTCATCTGTTTGAACCAAATAAATCTAAACTGTAGGAGGCAGGCATCAGCATCCCCAGTGAGTCAGCCTTACCACACCAAAAGTCTTATTCACTGCCTCACCCAAAATACAGTGGGCCTTCTAGAAGCCAAAGCAGTTAACTAGATGACAAGTTGTATTAGTATAAACATACATATATATATATAATATAAATAAAGTATAAATAAAAGGATATTTCAAATACTCTCCTGTTTAAATGACCCACTGAATACAAACCTATTTGTAAAGTAATGAGGCTAAGGACATCAACTCTAAAACTAAAAGGAAATAAGAGAAAATACTTCTGACTTATAAAAATCATAATGACATAATGACAATGGCAAGCAGCCTCCCCCACCACTTTCACCAGGGAGGGCATGAGGAACTGCCCCAGGCCTCTGAGCATCTTCTCAAGGTGCCTTCTCACCAGCTTTGGCTTTAACTGGTCCTCACTGTCGCTGTGTCCGAGGCGGCCATACCGGCCTTTGCCCCAAGTATAGAGGTCCCCTGCTGCAGTGACGCATGCACTGTGGGCTCCACCGGCAGCAACATCAACCACTTCAATTCCTCTCAGAGACTCAATGACTCGAGGGCGGTCACATGGACTGCAAAAAAAGGTCACCAAAGAACTAAAATAGTTTTATTCTTAAATATTTTAAAAGTATTAAATGCTAGGCTTTTTGTTTGCTGTTCATTTGTTCAATGTACACCTCTCAAATCAATTGTTAATTAAAAAGAATCATTCAGACCTGAACTCAAAATTTCATAATTTCCTAAATGTCTTCTTTTATACCAGCCACCCTAACATTAGAAAGCAGAGACTTTCAGTCTAAATCAGATGCCAGGAGACTAGTGCCCAAATGTGGGCCAAGTCTGGCCCATAGCTTGTTTTTGAAAGGCCGAATAGCTTTGAATGAATTTTACCTTTTTAAAGGGTTGTTAAAAAACAAAAACAAATACTGAAAGAAGCATAGACAACAAAGATTGTATGTGGCTGGCCTAAAATATTTGTTGCACCTGGCTCTTTACCCAAACATGTTGCCCATCCTTACTATAAATCAACATTTCATTTAAGGAGTTTTATTTTATGAATGTCAACTAGCCTACAATGTAGCAAGCACTGATAACAAACTTGTTTTGAGTTTTCAAAGTTCTTTATAATAACCTTGAATATAAGATCTCAGCCAGATGTAGGATTACAAATAGTGCTTTCCCAATCTGTAGCATGTCTTTTCAATGTGTCTTTCAAACGCCTGAAGTTCACATTTTTATGAAGTCCGAATTATCTTATTTTTCTTTACTGGATCGTGTTTTTGGAGTTCTATCTAAAAATCCTTAACTGACCTAAGTCACAAAGGTTTTCTCTCATGTTTTCTTCTAGAAGTTTTTAGATTTAGGTTTTACATTTATGACTACGAGTCATTTTGAGTTCATTCTTTATGGTGCAAGAAGTTCATTGCTAACTATATGGTAATCCAATTTTTCAAGACCATTTGTTGAAAAGGCTCTGTTCTCCAATAAATCGTCTGTATTTTTGTAAACTGTGCTTTGGAAGTTATAAGGGAGAAATCAAGCTTCTTTTTTCCCCACAATCATTATTGAGAATTTGTGGTACTTTTTTTTTAAATATTTTTTTTAAAGATTTTATTTATTTAGTCATGAGAAACAGAGAGGAGAGAGAGACAGAGACACAGGCAGAGAGAGAAGCAGGCTCCATGCAGGGAGCCTGACGTGGGACTCGATCCCGGGTCTCCGGGATCACGCCCTGGGCTGAAGGCGGCGCTAAACCGCTGAGCCACCCGGGCTGCCCTGTGGTACATTTTTAGACTCTATTCTATTCCACTGATCTTACTCTTTACAACAACATTACACTGGCTTTATTGCTGTAGCTTTAAAAGGAGGATTGAAGTACTGTCAGTCCTCCAACTTTGCTCATTATTTTCAAAGTTGTCTTGATTATTCTATGTACTCTGTACTTCCATATGAATTTTACAATCAGCTTGTTAATCTCTACAGACATTTTGACTGGGAAGAGGTAGAACCTATACGTTATGTGGAGGAAAACTGACAAATCAATAATATTGAGTCTTCTAATCCATGGACACAGTACCGTCTCCTCTACCATTTTAGGTCTTTTAAAATTTCTCCCACCAATATTTTATAGTTTCTCTGCCTATAAGTTATCCAAGCTTTTTTTTTTTTTTTTTTTGGTCAAATCTGTTCCTTACTTCTTACTATCAATTTTGAGGGGAGGGTAATATAAATAATATTTTTAAACTTCAATTTCTGATTATATTTGCATATGTATAAAGACACACAATTGCCTTTCATTTATTGATCTATCCTGCAACCCTGCTAGTCTTACTTATAAATTCTAGTAGCCTTTTTGTTGATACCAAAGATTTTCTATATAAAATACATGTAATATAGCATTAATTCTCTTCCCATTCTGAACGCCTTTTATCTCTTTATACTGCTGTACTGCACTTGCTTGTCTCAGAGTACAATGTTCAATCTTGACAGGAGATGTCCTTGTCTTGTTCCTGAAGTTAGAAGAAGTTCAGTCTGTCACTATTAAGTATTGTGTTAGCTCTATGATGAGATGCCCTTTAGGATGTTACAGAAGTTCTCTTTTATTCCTAGATTGGTGAAAGTTGTTTATCATAAACAGATATTGAAGTTTGTCAAGTGCTTTTATCCCCCCTCTTCATCTACAGAGATGATTGCATGATTTTTCCCTTTGCACTTGGTTCATTTTCCAATGTTTAAGAACCATTATGCAACTTCTGACATAAAACTCACTTGGTCATGGTGTATTATCCTTTCACATATTGTCAGATTTGATTTTCTAAAATGTTAAGAAGTTTTTACATCTATCTTCATGAAGGATATTGGTCTGTATTTCCCTACTAATGTCTAAGTCTGGTTTTGATATAAGACTGGTCCACAAAAGAGAGCTGGGGAGAATTCCCTCCTCAATTTTCTAAAAATAGTTTGTTAAAAATTGGTATTATCTGTTACTTAACACATGT
Organism: Canis lupus familiaris; assembly: GCF_011100685.1. Taxonomy (NCBI): domain Eukaryota; kingdom Metazoa; phylum Chordata; class Mammalia; order Carnivora; family Canidae; genus Canis; species Canis lupus. The sequence continues at coordinate 32,483,600 of NC_049224.1, read as the reverse complement.
GGTAGAAATCATATCACCAGTTTCTGGAGACTTATTTGTGGGAAATTTAATTTCTTAAATAAACAGTTATTTGAGTCATCTGTTTATTCTTGAGTGAGCTTTAAAAAGTGTGTCCTTTGAGGGATTTATCCATTTCATCTAAAAAGTTGCATTTGTTGGCATAAAGATGTTCATTATACCTCACTGTTCATTAACTGTACATTCTGTAGTGATAAAATTCCTTTATTCCTGATATTGCTATAATTTGTATAATCTTTTTTTCTCAACCAATCTAAAGGGTGGTTTTACAGATTATGCTTTCTCAAAAAACTAACTTTTCTTTTGATTTTTCTCTACTGTTCTATTTTCTTTTTCATTGATTTTCATTCTGATCTTCCTTATTTCCTTTATTCTTCTAATTCTAGGTTGCATTTGTCCTTATTTTAGTTTCTTTTTTTTTAAGATTTTATTTATTTATTTGAGAGAGAGAGGGAGAGAGAGAGAATGAGCGCACAAGCAGAGGGGAGAGGCAGAGAGAAAGGAGGAAGCAGGCTCCCCTGCTAAGCAGGGAGGCCTGATACAGGGGCTCAATCCCAGGACCTTGAGATCATGACCTGAGCCCAAGGCAGATGCTTAACTGACTGAGCCACCCACGTGCCCCTTATTCTAGTCTTAAGGTAGAAACTGAAGTCCTTATTTAAAGACCATGTTTCTTTTGCAAATTTTTAAAACAGGCATTCATGCTATAAATCTCCTTCTAAGTACTGCCTTTTGCTGGCTCAAATGAATTTTTATATTCGGTTTACATTTTCACTAAGGTCAAAGTCATTTCTAATTTACTTCTGATTCCTTCTTTGACCAGTTATTTTAAACTGTTTTATTTACTTTCCAAGTATTTAGAGGACTGTCCCACAGATTTTATTGTTACTGGTTTTTAATTAATTCCATTAGGGTCAGAGAATATACTTTTATAATTTTATATGACTTGAGTACTCTTTTTTATTTAATTCTTTTTAAAGATTTTTATTTATTTATTCATGAGAGACAGAGAGAGAGAGAGGCAGAGGCACAGGCAAAGAGAGAAGAAGGCTCCATGCAGGGAGCCCAATGTGGGACTCAATCCCGGGACTCCAGGATCATGCCCTGGGCTGAAGGGGGTGCTAAACTGCTGAGCCACTCAGGGATCCCCACTCTTTTTTTTTTTTTTTTATTAAAGATTTTATTTATTTATTCATGAGAGACACCGAGAGAGAGGCAGAGACACAGGCAGAGGGAGAAGCAGGCTCCATGCAGGGAGCCCGACGTGGGACTCGATCCCATGTCTCCAGGATCACGCCCTGGGTTGAAGGTGGCGCTAAACCGCTGAGCCACCCGGGCTGCCCTGACTTGAGTACTCTTGATGTATGTGATTTGTTTTCTGGCCCAAATTATGGTCTATATTGGCAGTTATTCCATATGGAGTTAAAAAAGAAAGTGCTTTTGCTAAATCAAGTGTTCTATAAATGGTGGTTAGATCAAGCTGCTTGATAGTTGTTGAAGTCTTCTGAAAGATTTTCTAGCTACTTGTTCGATCAGTTATTGAGGGAAGAGTATGAAAATTTCCAATGTTACTGTGGATTTGTCTATTTCTCCCCATAACTCTATCATTTTGCTTAATTTCATGTATTTAAAAGGTCTATCATTGGTTGTGTAAACATTTAGGATTATTATGTCTCCTTGATGACTGATCACTTCATCAATACTAACTGACCCCTTTTATTCTCTCTCAATATTCTTTGCTCTGAAATCTACTTTGTATGATATTAATACAAGCATACCGGCTTTCTTTTGATTAGTGTTAAGCATGGTATATATCTTTGTCTTTTTACTTTTTTTTTTTTTTTTAAAGATTTTATTTATTCATGAGAGACACAGAAAGAGAGAGGCAGAGACACAGGCAGAAGGAGAAGCAGGCTCCATGCAGAGAGCCCAATGCAGGACTCGATCCCGGGCCTCCAGGATCACGCCCCTAGACTGAAGGCAGACGCTTAACCGCTGAGCCACCCAGGCGTCCCTGTCTTATTACTTTTAATCTATTGATGTGTCTAATTAAATTAGTTCAGGCAGCATGTTTGAGCTTGCTTTTATACCCATTCTGACAACCTCAGCCTTTTAATTGGACTGTTTAAATCACTTACATTTGATGTGATTGTTAATATATTTTGATTTATATCTACATCTTGCTATTATCTTTTCCTATTTGTCCTATCTGCTCACTCTATTTTTTCTTTTTTAAGAGTATTATGTTTTATGATTTCACTTTAATTTCTTTGTTGGTATATCAGGTAAAGCTTTTTGTTAGATTATATTAGTATTTATTTTAGGGTGTGTATAATACATTACAGTTTAGTCTGAAGGCATGTACTTTATCATGTATAGTATAAGAACATCACAATAGCATATTTCTATTTCCTACCCCACAAACCTCTGTGTTGCTGCTGTGTTCCTCTATATTACTGCTATATAATTTACTTCTATGTGTCTCCATTTATCTCATATTCAATTATCTCTCGAAGGTATTTATACAGTAAGGAGAAAGTCATGATACTAATTCATGTAGCAATTTCCTCATTCATTCTATAGAACCCTGATTCCATCTGATACAATTTTCTTTCTGTGTGAAGTAATTCCTTTAACGTTTTTGTTGTACAGATCTGCAGGTGTTGAATTCTTTCAATTTTTGTATGTCTGAATAAATCAACTTCATTCTTGAAAAAATATTTTCATAGAGTAACAAGTCTAGGTTGACAGTTCTTTTGACTTTCAGTCCTCTACTGTCTTCTAGATTGCATTGTTTTCTGTAAGAAATTTGCTATCATCCTTTACCATTTTTTCTGTAACATATATTTTCCCTCTAGCTGCTTTTATGATTTTTTCCTCTTTATCAAAGGTCTTGAGCAATCTGATTATGAGGTGCCTTGGTAAGTTTTCTTCATGTTCCTTATTCTTGAAGTTCTTTATCTTCTTGAATTTGTAGTTTTCATCAAATTTAGACATTTCTTCAGTCATTATTTCACAAAATCCTCCCATCCTCCTCTGGTGACTCCACATTATTTATATAATAGGCCACTTGACGCTGTGTATCCACAACTCACTGACGCTATGTTCATTTTATGTATGAGTGTTTCATTTCTGTGTTTCAGTTTCTATTGTTATGTCACCAAGTTCATTAATCTTTTCTTCTGCAATATTCAATCTATATTAAACACATGTGCTGTACTTTTCACCTCAGACATTTTTTTTCATCATTAGGATTTTGTTTAAAGCATTTAAATATCTTTCAGTCTCTAACATGTTGGAAGTTTTTCCTCAAGTTTCTTAAGGATAGAGGCATGTGGTTAAAATACTGTTTTTAATATTCTTACCTAGTAATTCTATCAGTAATGTCACTTCTGGGTCAGTTTTAATTGACTGATTTTTTTCTTCTTATATGGGCTATATTTTCCTGCTCTTTTGCATACCTGATAAAATTTTTATAGCTTTGATATAACTGACATATAAAATTATATAAATTTGAGGTATAAGATATGATTTGATACATGTATACATTGCAAAATGATTACAACAATAGGGTTTAGTTAATACATCCTTCACCTCACATAATAACTCTTTTGTATGGTGAGAACATTTAAAATCTACTCTATCTTACCAACTTACAAGGACACAATAAAATGTATTGTTAACTATGGTCACTATGTTGTACATTAAATCCCCAGAATTCTTATTTTTCATCTTATAACTGGAAGTTAGTATACTCTGTCAACATCTCCCAATCTTCCAACTCCAAACCCCTGACAACTACCAATATACTCTATGAGTTCAACTTCACATATAAGTGAGATCATAGTGCTTTGTCTTTCTGACTCATTTCACTTAGCATAATGTCCTCGAAGTTCATTCAAATTGTCACAAATAGGGATCCCTGGGTGGCGCAGCGGTTTGGCGCCTGCCTTTGGCCCAGGGCGTGATCCTGGAGACCCAGGATCGAATCCCACGTCGGGCTCCTGGTGCATGGAGCCTGCTTCTCCCTCTGCCTGTGTCTCTGCCTCTCTCTCTCTCTCTGTGTGACTATCATAAATAAATAAAATTAAAAAAAAAATTGTCACAAATACCACGATTTCCTTCTTTATGGTTAAATAATATTCCACACACACACTCTCCACCCCACATTTTCTTTATTCATTCATCTGCTGAACACCTATTTCCATGTTTTGGCTATTATAAACAATTCACACTGAACATGGAAGTGCAGATCCTTTCAAGACAAGGATTTTATATCCTTCAGATATATACCCAGAAAATGGATCAGCAGATAATACGGTAGTTTTTTTTGTTTTGTTTCTTTACCTTTTCCTATGTTTTTCTATAGTGGCTACTCTATACTTAACATTCCTACCCACAGGGTACAAAGTTTCCTTTTTCTCCACATCCTCATCAGCACTTCCTATTTGTCTTTTCAATAATAGCCATTCTAACAGGTGTGAAGTAATATCTCACTGTGTTCTGATTTGCATTTTCCTGATAATTAGTGATGTTGACAAACTTTTCATATACCTATGGGTCATCTGTATGTTTTCTTTGGAAAAAATGTCTATTCGGGTCCTTTGCCCATTTGTTAATTGGGTTGTGTTTTATTTTTTGGCTATTAAGTTGTATGAGTTCCTTATACATTTTCTACATTAATCCCTTACCAGTTACATGGTTTGCAAATATCTTCTCTTTAATTCTAAAGATTGACTTTTCATTTTGTTGATTGTTTCTTTTATTATACAGATGCTTTTTAGTTTGATCCAGTCCCACTTGTTTATTTTTGCTTTTGGTGCTTGTGCTTTTAGTGTCATATCCAAAAATCCATTGCAAATACCAATGTCAAGGAGGTTCTTCTTGATGTTTTCTTCCAGCAGTTTTACAATTTCAGGTCTTATATTTACATTTAAGTTTTTAATCCATTTTGAGTTAATTTTGTAAGCGGTGTAAGTCAGGGATCCAATCATTATTTGCATTTGAATATCCAATTTCCCCAACACTATTGAAGAGATGCATATTCCTGATCATTTCTGATTGGAGTAGAACACTGTGAAGTTTATCTTACTGATGCTTGGTATGTTTGTATTCATAAAGATATTCTTGAGGTTATGGTTCCTTATAAACAGTATAATCTGTTCAGGCCTTGCTTTTAAGCTTTGTTGGTTGGATCAGAGCAACACAGTCTATGTTTAATTCCCTGCCCCCCAACTTTTGTACAACATCATTCTTAGTCCTCTACCCAATGCCCTGGGAATGATGAGGTTTTGGAAGCAACCTCTATCATCTGCCCTTTGTGAGAGCTCTGCAGACCATTCCTTCTAATCCTTTTGGGTGGTTTGTTCCTTAGCCTCTCAGTTATTCTCTTCACACACCGTGACTGTCAGTATTCACCTCTGCAGATCCCCATATGTAACTTTACTGCCTCTTATTCAATGCCTTTAGGGCTGCTGTTTCATATATTTAGTCTGGTGCTTTAAGTTATTTCATATATGAAGGTCCTTGTTATGCCAACTGGGCAGGTAGTTCCCATTAATTTTTAAAAGCTAGAGGGTTTGGTTGTTTTGTTTAAAAAAATACTTTCATTTGTGTGTCCCCTTCTATTTCCTCTGTATTTACAGCTTTAGTTTCACATATGCTACCAAAATACCAACTGTGATTCAGTGAGTTACTCAGGATCAGAGGAAGGGAACTTGGGGAGAAGGACTAAGAAAAGCTCAACATCCTTAGTACTTAAAAATCAAAAAATCAGAATTCATTTTCCCCTCAAATAGAAGGGTCATGTAGGCAAGCCCATACATTGGAACATGAACTTATTTCTGTCAAACGAGTCATTGGCATTTAACTTGAGTAAATTATTATAAATGTTGTTCTGAAAAATAAGCTGCCAATATGTTATACAAGAATAAAAACAAGAAAAAGAAAGCATAACACCAAAAATGATGTTTTCTCATAATACCTTCTGTTGCCATGTCCCAACTTCCCATCTTCTGCTTCACCCCAAGAGTAAACTTCTCCTTCTGAAGAGAGGGCAAGACAGTGTTTTCCTCCTGAGTTCACAGCTACTTTCTTAATAAACACATGCTGAATGGATTCAAGTAATGTTGGAGTAGATACCGACTCTGTCCCTCCAATTCCTAGTCTGCCACCTGCACCATATCCAGTGGCATACAGCTAAGACAAGAAAAATGTAAATATCAGGTTTTTATCCAAGTATCCCTATATTTCAGTAATTAACAAGTTCAATCAATGCTCTAGACATGTTTACCACAGAGGAAAATAAAAATTAAAAATCACAGGAGTGTTTAATTTTTGTACGCTTATCAAAACTCTAAAAATGAAAGAAATAGAGTATTAAAAATCCTAAATTCACAAAAATATATTTCTAAAAGATCTTTTCCCTGGAACAAATCCTTGATAAAAAACACTCATAGGAAAAATAAATATATTTAACATTTCAGCAAGGCAGCATATAAATCACACAGTAGAATACACTACTCTACTTTCACTCTAAGTGGGTAATTATTTCAGGACACAAGCTTTATCATTATCTAAAAAAAAAAAAATCAGACTGCCTTTCTAAATGTATATCAAATATCTCTCCTATAAAAATTTAAATGTTGGGGAATCCCTGGGTGGCTCAGCGGTTTAGCGCCTGCCTTTGGCCCAGGGCACGATCTTGGAGTCCCAGGATCGAGTCCCACATTGGGCTCCTGGCATGGAGCCTGCTTCTCCCTCCTCCTGTGTCTCTGCCTCTCTCTCTCTCTCTCTATGTCTATCATAAATAAATATATAAATCTTTAAAAAAAAATTAAATGTTGTTCCATACTGGTATGTATGTATGTATGTATGTATGTATGTAAGTATGTATGTATTTATTTATTTACGCACACACATACACACACATAGAGGCAGAGACATAGGCAGAGGGAGAAGCAGGCTCCTAAAAATCCCAAATAAAATATTCACAAACACAAACCAAAAAATAAAACATATCCTGACCAAGCTGAGTTTCTCCAAAGAATGCAAGGGGGTTTAATATAAGAAAACCAATTACTCTATTTCACAATATTAATCCACCAAAGGAGAGAACATCCACAGGAATTTAATCTCATAAAGAGCGTCTACCCAAACCTCACAGTAAGCGTGTAAAATGTTTGATCAGTGTTTGCTTTGCAGCCTGGATTAAGATGAGACAAGCCCACAACCACCACCCCTGTCCAATATTATACCATAACTTCTACCCAGCACAATGAGCTTCCTTTCTTCACACAAAAGGAAAAAAAACAATAAAAGAGAAGTGAACTGAAAAGGAACAAAATTCATTTATAGATTATGACTCTCTATAAGGAAGATACAAGAAATCCTGAGATATACAAAGGAAAGAGTAGAATAAGGTCACCAGACATAAAATCAATCTATAAATATCAACCACTTCATCATACTAGCAGCAATTAATTTTTAAAAGAGCACTGTAATAGCAAACAAAGAAGGATTACTCTAAGGTATTATCAATATACAAACAGTATACTTTTTATGCATGTTGTATTTTTTTTTTTTTTAAGATTTTATTTATTCATAGACAGAGAGAGAGGGGCAGAGACACAGGCAGAGGGAGAAGCAGGCTCCATACAGGAAGCCTGACATGGGACTCGATCCTGGGTCTCCAGGATCACACCCCAGGCTGCAGGCAGCGCTAAACTGCTGTGCCACAGGGGCTACCCTGTATGTTGGATTTCAAAATAAAAAACTATAAAGTTATAGAACACACTGAAGATCATACAGAAATATTTATAGAATAACTGCCTCCAGCACACCATACATAAGTACTATTAACTTTGAGATAATGTTTCAATATAGAACCCTTACATATACTGTGCACTCTAGCCATAGCTGTAGCTTAGTTTTAACACAGTATGCCACAGAAAACACATACTTACCTTTCCATCAGCTGTCACTGCAAAGAGAGTCTGTTCTCCTCCAATTAACTGCACAGGTCTGAGAGTTGCAAGGGCTTCACAAGGGAGTGGGAACTTTAACTTTTGCACCTTCAATGCCACCAAGCTGCCCCCTGTGATTATGCCCCCATCCATAAATTGTTCCACTGCCACCAGCAGAGAGAGTCCAGTCATCTGGTCGCCTACAACAAACAGTAAACAATTGACATGGGAAAAAATTGCACATGAAACACCTTTCTCCAGTACTTAATATTACTCTTGGTTCTGATATAATAACCTGTTCATCCACTGCACAAGTTGTTCATCTTGCTCTCTTTTAAAAATGTCGTGGCTCTCATGGAGAACATCCATGTGTTCGCTGTCTGCCATTAACTCACGAATTTTCTTAGCCACCTAGACAACATTATTATGAGATTATCAATCAAACACTCATCTCTCAAGAATAAAACAAATAATATTAAGGTGAGGACACAGGAGTAATCCCCATCCAATAACCTGAGGGAATGCCATCATTGACATTGTGATCTTATAGTTAATAACCAAAACCAGTATGATTATATCACATGTAAGATATTTGAGAATGTCTATTATATCTTTATAATACCATTATATCTTTACTATATTATTAAATACATTATATTAATTATTAAAATTCACAATGTATTCATTTTCACCTGTGTCCTTTCTTTACTTATTACTTTGTAAGAGAATGTTACTGTGTCTCATAATATTGCTATCTTTTTTATACCACAGCTGAGTAAGGAAAATGTTTTTACATTCCAAAAGTGATTTCAAAATAACATCAATACCTCATCAAGAAAAAGTCGTGGTAATGGTGTTCTTTTGTCCAGGGCCACAGCAACACGGGACGCCATGCAATACCTTCGGAACCAAGCCCACTTGTGCGTCTCAGCACAGCAGGGGAGAGTGTCTAGTTCCAGGTCACAAGCAAGAGCTACTAGGACCTGCGCAACCAAAAATTAACACCACAAGGAAGCTCAGAAATACAGCTAACGTTCTACTTAACCAACATTGCATACTAAGGACAGACACATTACAGGGTTTCTGTGAGTCTTCATTCAAGATCTCCTTCCTCCAGGCCATGTCCCAAGCAAGTATTTTACTATCACCAATGATGTGGATTATTCCTACTTAGCCCCTAGTTATGCCCCTGACACACAGGACCTCAGATCTGACAACCACTACAATACTTGCTGCCTAAGTCAAGAATCTCATAGTACACTAATACTTGGTTAAAGTATTAAGGGATTAGGTCACATAGACATTTATGGACATTTTTCATATTTAACATCAGCAATACACACCTGTTCTCAAGGAGACCTGAAAAGTTATGCACTACACATGACCACTCTCTGGGCTCTCCTAGCCAACCAGCTCTCTCATCATATTAAGATAAGCATTACCTTAAAGAATGGACTGTGGAGCAGCTGCTTGCCACCTCTTACAATAGGATCTTCATATTCAAACTGCCTTTGTAAAGCTTCTGGAAGGCCTTTTACCAAAGCAGCAAGAGCACTACCTGTAAAACTCTAAGAAAACAACAAAAATACATTATGGTAAAGCAATCCAAAGTGTAGAGGAGGTGTTTTGTGTGAGTCAAATGTTTTGTTATGTTGGTACTATTTTCTCTAAAAAATGTGTATTGATATTTTCAAATATGTTTAATAACAAGAGCTTGAAAATTCACCTCAGGATGCTTGGTCTTGATTTCAGTATTAGCCACTCACAGAGAACTGGTCCCTTTCTGGCCTACAAAGCTCCATCTCTTAAGATGGTGAAGATCAAGTATCCTTTTAATAGTAAGTACCTCATAGAGCAAAATAAAGGGGATGTTGTGAACCAGACTCCTTGAGAAGTCAACAGACACAATCTTATGCTCAAAGCCATTGACACATCTGTTTCCAAAAATCACAGGCCAACCTGCACTCAGTATATGGAGCAATCATAAAGGAGTCTAGATGAGACAAAAGTGGCCTTATTCTTATGTAGAATTTCCAAACTCTTCTCATTGATTTAAAAGATTAAATTATTCAAGCAACATTTTATCCCAAAAGCCAAACATCTATAAACTGTAATTTAATGTTCCATACCAAAGCTCTTGCTTCCCCATCATTATCTCCAAGTAGCCTGTTTATGTTAATTGATTGTCCAAATTCGGTTGTAAGCAGCTTTCTCAGTCTTTGAAGGGCCCACATTCTGTGACTGGCAGCTGAAATGAGCAGACAGAAAATAACAGAAGCTTGACCATTTTTCCCAAGTACAACAGACATGATAATAAAGGTGCTATTTACCTAAGGCACTCAGCTGTGCACAGGCTGCCAGCGACGCTGCAAGGCGAGGAACAATGCTTCTGTTTGAGGTGAGATTGAGCCGAAAGTCTAACAGACATGTCACCAAGTCCATGGATGGACAGGAGAGGACGCAGCGATCGGAAAGGAGGTCTTTAGGGCCTGAGAAATGAGCACTGTAAATGTTCCCATGTTGGACAGCATGAGGGCTACCCCACAAGGAGACCTGCACAAATTTGACCGAGTGGACCTCATGCCATGGTTAGAGGGCTGCCTATGGTACTGTCACTATCTATGTCACATAACTACACTCTGTACATTGACATTTTATCTGAAAATTAAACAGCTTAAGAAGTGCAACCAGCAATAACTCCTTTCCCTTTAGATTATGCACTGCTAACATCCTAACAAAGGGACTGCTGAGGTGGCTCTTTGGCAGTTCTGATCATCACTGCAGTGGGGCCTTGGGTAGGGCTGGCTCCCAACACAACAGGAGAAGGCCGACTACAAAGTACTAAATGAAAATGGTTTGTATGTCTACCTTGCTTAAGTCATCAAGACTTGAATGGTGGGAGCTCCCTCACTTACCTGCAGCTGGCATGATGGGATAGACTGTGAAGCGCCAGCCCCACCCATTCACAGACCCATCACTGATGAACTTCCACTTCAACTCATCCCCTGGTATGCGTAGCTCACTGGACCAGTCGGACCATTCTCGGCCTAGTAGAGAAAAGTATGCCCTGGGGTTGGGTTCACTCCATTGTGTGATCAACACAAACTTCTTTGGATACAAAGCAAAATTATTCACACAGTATCTGAAGAACAGATGGCTCCTCCAACCCAAGTTCTCCCAAATTTGAGTTCACACTACTCCTAGTGAATAACATTTAAAATACATATTGTCCTTCCATACACACTATACCAAGTACTAGGGAAACCGAGGATAGCTAAGCACTGCCCTGATGGAAACACTCACACACAAGTACAACACACTGTGAGAGGACTGCAGAGTCAGCCAGCACACACACTCAGAGGGTGTGTGCTGCAGAGAGGTTTCCAGGGGAAGGTCTTATATAATGGCAGTTACCCAGGAAACTGGAGAAAGAGCCCCAGCTTTTCTCACTGGGGTGCAGTTTTACAAAAACCTGAGCCCAGCCCTCAATGAATCAACTATAAATTAAGTCCTTTTAGGGACCTTTTTCATTCATCAACCTTTACCTTGCAAAAGCCTGGTACTCCCACGTATCTTACAGTACCATCCCTCTCTGGGTGAAACTGAGCTTCCCAGACAACCTGTGTCCCAAGAACCCAACAGTTACCCTGTAATCCCACCCATCATTGATGAGGTACACAAACCACTAGCATAATTATATATTTTGAAAGTACTAGGAAGAGATAGATAAAACCTACTGTATTGTGCAGCAAAATAGCTTACAGTCCCTTCCTTAAGTGTCACATTAAGAGTGAGGCAGTAGCATTTTGTTTAGTAAATTAACAATTCTGTTTTATGAAGGCAAGCAGCATCCTGTTCAACCTCCCTTCACACCTGACCGCACAGAGACAATCCTGTTGACACCATCCATGACCGTGAGAGGGTCGTGGCGCCTCTCTGTAGAGCACTGCCGGTCAAACTCCACCCTGAGTCCTTCTGCACCTGGAGGTCAAGTGAGCACAAAACACACAGTGATTATTCCCAACTGACATACCACAGACAAGGTCATAAGTCACAACACACCCACACAGGAACAGTGAGACTAAAATGTTTAACTGCTAATGAAAAACAGAAAGGCAGAAAGAACTGACTCAAAGACAAGGATCTAAGACTGTACACACCTTTCCTCCCACCTTGTCTCCCACAGAAGACTTCACCTGTGATGGAAAGCCCAAGAGGATACTTCTGCTTGACCAATTCATTTTGCCCTCTCAGTTCTGGGTGAATTTTCATTGCCAGACTGAGCTTTTTTACTCCCCTTATACACATACATTTAAAATGCCATTTGAGGGGCACCTGGGTGGCTCAGTTGGTTAAGTGTCTGCTTTCAGCTTAGGTCATAATCCTGGGGTCCTGGGATCAGGTCCCGGATCAGGCTCCCTGTAGGCAGAGTCTACTTCTCCCTCTGCCTCTTTGCCCCGCTTCCTGCTTGTGTGCATGCTCTCTTTCTCTCAAGCAAATAGAAAAAATCTTTCTTAAAAATGCCACTTGAGGGACGCCTGGGTGGCTCAGCGGTTGAGCACCTGCTCCTGGCTCAGGGCGTGATCCATGGTCTCAGGACCGGGTCCCACATTGGGCTCCCTGCCTAGAGCCTGCTTCTCTCTCTGCCTGCATCTCTGCCTTTCTCTCTCTGTGTCTTTCATGAAAAAAAATACCATTTGAAATATTCATCAAACATTTAGCATTAGAGTCTTCTTTGGGACATGTCAGCTTACAAAAGAATTAATGATGGACAGGACCTAGGTTATGGTGGAGAGAAGAGGTTAGCAAATCCTCTTTCAAAGCAGCTATAAAACCTTACAAAATTTTATAAAAGACAATCCCAGGGACCTGAAAATAAAAGGCAAACAACAAATTGAGAAGAATTTATTTATGGAAAAACTGCCTATAGACAGTGAGTGCCTATGGTGTTCTTGCCTGGATATGTTTCTATCTAAGCTGGAGGACAGTTCTACTAGGATGAGACCATGCCTCCAGGGGAAGCTGACTGATACAGAAAAGGGAACAAAAAAATGCATGCCAAGGACACTGCCAATAAAAGGATTAATAAGAAAGCCTCCATCTCCACTGGCCTGAGAGCCCAGTTTCACTAGGTATCAGATCTCAGAACCAGCCAGAATTTTAACAGGAAAATCATAAAATACAGAGAGAACAGAAGGACTATTGAGGGAATCACGGAGGCCTGGAAAAACTGGGATGCACGCTCACAGGAAAACTGCCAAAACACTGAATTCTATGCCCTTCCTGCTCCCACATGTGAGATCCAACAGCAGAAGTGGAGACCAACAGGCTTGAGCATAACAAACCCTAGAAGTCATACTATAAAACAAAAATGAGAAGAGTGAAGCCAGGACATCAGAGGCTATATGCTATTGAGAAAACAGCTTTCAGAGAATTCCAGGCATTTATAAAACAAATACATACACAAAACAACAAAAATAACCCAGCAGTCATTACAAATCTTAAAAAAAAAAAAAAAAATCAGAATCCAGATGATACATTATCTAAAATGTCTGTTTTTCAACAAAAAATTGAGACATGCAAAAACACTGAAAAATGTGAGCCATACTCAGGAATAAAATCAGTCAATAAAAGTGGACTCTGATAGTCTGGATGCTAGGTTTAGAAAACAACTTTAAAGCAATTAAAATAAATATTTAAAAAAATTTTTAAAAAAAGAACGAAAAGATAACATAGGAAAACATGACAACAATGATTTAATAAACGTGGAATCTCAATAGAGAGAAACTATGAGGAAGGTACTAAAAGGAATTTTTTTTTTTAAGATTTTTATTTCTTTGACAGAAAGTCAGAGCACAAGTAGGCACAGTGACAGGCAGAGGGAATGGGAGAAGCAGATTCCTCACTGAGCAAGGAGCCCAATGTGGGGCCCAATCCCAGGACCCTGGGTTCATGACTCGAGCCAAAGGCAGAGGCTTAACTGACTGAGCTTAACTCAGGTGCTCCTGAAAGGAAATTTCTGAGTCGGAAAGTGTAATAATCAAAATGAAAAATTTACTAGATGGGCAAAATGGCAGATTAAAAATGGCATAAAAAAGAACCAGTCAAATTGAAGACTGTATAATTTCTATCTTACAATATCTAGAAAATGAGAGAAAAAAGATTGAGGAAAAATAAACAAAGTCTCAAATACCTAGGAGACGTCAAGGAATACAAACATATATATAATAGGAATTTCCTCCCAAAAAAGAGGAAAGAGAAAAAAGGGGGGCAGAAAAAGTAAACACATACAGCCAAACCCCCCAATTTGATGAAAAACATTAATCTACAATTTTCAAAATTAATAAATCCAAAGTAAGATAAACAAAGAGATCCACACCCAGACACATTATACTGAAACTGCTGAAAACCAAAGACAAAGAGAAAATCATGAAAGCAGTAAGAGAGGGAAGAAAAAGCAAGGGGGAAAAAAAGACACAAAACATCTAGAAGTACAAAATATCATAAATGGCTGACTTCTCCTGAAAAACAATGGAAGCCACAAACCAGTGGGAGGACATGTTTAAAACACTATAAGGGAAAAAATCTTATCAACTAAGAATTCTATATCTAGCAAAATTATCCTTCAAAAGGTGAAGGCAAAACTAAAATATTCCCAGATAAACACATACTGAGAGAATTCATTACTAGGAAACATGCTTTAGAATAACCATTTAATGTATTTCAAACTAAAATAAAATGATATCAAATAGAAACATGATTCCATGAGAAGAGAAAAAGAGCCCTGGAAATGGGAAATATGTATTTTAAAAGATAGGATAAGTACTTTATTTCTTTTCTTTCTTTATATTTTTAAAAGATTACCTAAAGCAGGGCTAAGGAAACTATAGCCGACAGGCCACATCATCTCACCCATTTTTGCATAGCCTGTGAACTAAGAATAGTTTGTATATTATCAAATGGCTGGGGAAAAAATTCAAAATAAGATTTTGTGACATGAAAGTCTGCAATTCCTGGCATAATGCAGTATTATACCATATACATGCACACGTAACACATACAGTTACAAGTATGTTGCACAAATTTGTAACATATAATGAATATATATGCCAATAACAGCAAGAAGGAAGAAGAGGAAATAGAACTGTGCTGGAGCAAAGTTACTATGCTTTATCAGAATTAAGGTATTACCATGAAGTAAATTATGATAAATTTAAATGTATATTTTAATCCCTAAAGCAAATACTTAAAGTGGCTGAAAATCAATAGGAATTAAAATGGTAACACTAAAAAGACTAGTCTTAATAAATTTAAAAGATATGAAATCATTCAACATATGACTGAATGAATAAAATCATAATTGTATAATTACAATGGAATAAATCAGAAATCACAAAGAGAAAGACATTTGGGAAATCCCCAAATACTTAACACTTACAAATAATCCATGGTTCAAACAAGAGATCTCAAAAAGAAAACTACAAAGTATTTTAGGCTGATCAATAAATGTAAACACAGCACTATCATAATTTAGGGGTATAGCCAAAGCAGAGGTTAGAAGGAAATCTGTCACTTCAAACTCTATTAGAAAGGAAGTCTCAATAACCTATGCTTCCACCTTAAAAAAATAAACACAAAACAAAACAAAAAGCAAAAACATATTGTACTAGGTAGAGTGCAAAAGTAGAAGAAAATTATAAAGATTAGAGTAGAAATCAGTGAAAAACAGAAAAACTGAAGGAAAAACCAAATCAATGAAACCAGAAGTTAGTTCTTTAAAAAGATCAACAAAATAAGCTTTTAAGATGGCTGATGGTGGGGTAGGGGACAGAAACATAGAAGACACAAATGATCAAAAACCAGGAAGAAAAAAAAAAAGGGACATCAATACTATGCTATAATAGGTTCTATATTTGGTCTTTGTCCTCATTCCTGGCCCAGAGCTCCTAAAACCCTAGAAATTTCTTGTAAGAAGTAACTTTTGTCATTTAGAGCCCGCATGAGGTTATGCTAATGAGCTAACTTAAGATGGGGTCCCTAGATCACCTCAGGATGGGGCTGGTCACCAGAAAGACCAAGTGACTGGAAGGCTGGACATTTCAATCCCACCAAGATATCTCTGGGAAAGGGAGGGAATGTGGAGGCGGTATTATAGGTTAAGGTTCATAAAAACTCCTAAATGGCAAGATTTGATGAGTTTCCACATGCTGGGAGAGTGGTGCACCCCAGTTCCACAGAAGCTCCTGTACTCATACCTTTTCCTGATCTCATCCTCTGTAGCTCTTCATCTGGCTATACACCTGCACCCTTTATAATATACTTTATAATAAACTGTAAACCTAAGTGTGAAGCTGAATAAAAGACACTTCATTTCAAATGAAGTTGAGAGGCCAATTCTTCATCAATTGTAGACTGCCACAGGAAGAGAGGTATCCTGCATTCCCAATAGGAAAAAGATTGTACATGACCACCCCAGCAGGAAGCAAGGTTTTTTACTCTTCCAGTAATAGCCCAGCCAATAAGACTATCACAACTCAGCCAAAGAAAAGCCATTACACTTGAATATGTAGTTTACTCCAATGGAATTGTTGTTTATAAGAGCCCCTTGAAGCTCTCCCCTTTCCTCTATAAAAGAGAATAATTCTCCTTTGTTCTGTGAATTTATCTATAGCTTTTGCTATGATTTGCTTGTGCCAAACTGCAATTCCTATGTTATTCTCAAATAATCCACTTGCTGTTTTGCTTTTAAAGTTAACATAAGAAACTGTTTCTTTAAATTCTGTGAGTTGCTCTAGCAAATTAATCAAACCCAAGAAGGTAGCCAGGGAAACCTCTGATTTGTAGCAATTCAGTCAGAAGCACAGGTGATGATCTAGATTTGTGATTGACATCTGAAGCTGTGGGACTGAGCCCTTAACCTGTGTGATCGGACACTATCTCCAGGTAGATGGTGTCAGGATTTAAATTTTAGGACAGCCATCTGGTGTCACAGAATTGCTTGATGTGTGGGGAAAACTCACACATCTGGTGTCAGAAGTGAAGGAGTGTTGAGTATTGAAAGTAAAGGAGGTACATGGGAGTGTGTTGTTTCATTAGAACCAACTAACCCTATAGAAATATAAAGAGTTGTGAGGCATACTATAAATAACTATACATTATATAACTTAGATGAAATGAACAAACTCCAAAAAGACAGTTACCAAAATTGATTAAAATAGAAATAGAACATCTGACAAGATTTATCTTCCCAAAAAGAAAAGCCTAGGCCCAGATGGCATCACTAGTGAATTCTACCAGCTATTTAAGGAAGAATAATACCAATCCAACACAAACTCAGAGAACAGAGGGGGAGGAAAACACTTTGCAACCCAATTTATTAAGGCCAGTATTGTCCTGATACTAAAACCAGACAGAGCTATCACAGGAAAGGAAAGCTACATAAATAAATAAATAAATTATAAAATACAAAGTTAAAGCTACAAAGTAATACTATTGATGAAAATAGATGCAGAAATCCTTACCAAAATATTAGCAAACCAAATCTTGCAACATATAATTGTGAACAACTGTGATTTGTTCAGGAAATGCAAAGTGAGTTTAATACTAAAAGCATGGTATTTGCAATATGCTATATTGAGTAAACAACAAAATGCACAAAACGCATTTGACAAAATCTAACATCCACTCATAAAATCTACCCCCGAAACTAGGAACAGAAAGAAAGTTCCTCAAGCTGATAACAGCATCTATGAAAAAAATCTGCAGTTCACGTCAATGTAAACACTAAGTATTTGTCCTTTCTGATGGCTGAGTAATATTCCATTGTGTGTGTGTGTATATCTTTATCCATTCACATCGATGTGGATGGAACTAGAGAGTATTGTGCTGAGCGAAATAAGGCAATCAGAGAAAGACAATTATCATATGGTTTCACTCATATGTGGAATATAAGAAACAATGCAGGGAATCATAGGGTAAAGGAGGGAAAACTGAAGGGAAAGTCATCAGAAAGGGAGAAAAACCATGAGAGACTCTTAACGATAAGAAGCAAACTGAGGGTTGCTGGACGGGAGGTTGGGTGGAGGGATGGGATAATTGAGTGACAGGCATTAAGGAAAGCACATGATGTGATGAGCACTGGGTGTTATAAGCAACTGATAAATTATTGAACACTACATCTGAAACTAAGTATGTACTTTATGTACATTTGTAGAAATTGTACATAGTGAATTTAAATTTTAAAAATCTATAGTTAATGGACATAATGCTGACAGACTGAACATGTTCACCTTATTGAAACAAGGAAAGGATTTCCACTCTCACCCTTTGTATGTAACTGATTTTAGCCAGTCTCTGCTCTAGTGTAAGGAACAGAAGATGTCTGTTAAATGTCACAGGGTGCTAACTGTTATGAAGAAGGAAGAGTATGAAATGAGATTGGGGAAAGGCCGTTTCTACATATGGTGGTTACACCAGAAAGGATTATCTGAACAAGGGAGATATGATCAGAAATCTATAAGTAATTGCCTAGGAGAAGACTATTTCAGGTGGATGGCAAATACAAAGTGAGACAAAAAGCCAGAACCTAGAATATACTACAGGGCTGGCAACGATGATGATGTAAAGGGGCCAGGAAAGAAAGACAAAGGAGGGAGGAAGGAATACATTAAAGAGGATACCAGGGCTCATGTAAAGTCATACAGATCACAGTCAGAAGTTTACTTCCTATTTAAGTTACAGGGGTATATTGGTGGGTTTTAAGCAGAGGACCAGTATATTCTGATTGAGATGGTTTTCAAGGTGATTTTAAGAGAGTATCTCCGAATGTCCTGTAAGGAGATGATTCTGGAGCATACAGGAGATTAGGAGTGGAGGTAGATACATGGTCAGCCAGCTAGTATGTGGTATTCGTATAATAAACTGGGTGAGACCAGCTGGTTGGGCCCAGAAAGGCCAGCAGTTGGAGAGAAATGACTGAGTTAGTAATATATTTTAAAAGCAGAAAAAATAGGCACTTCTGGGGAAGATGACAGAGTAGGAGGACCCTAAATTCACTCCACAGATAAAACTAGATAACACTCATATCAGAGCAAATAACCCACAAAAGGACCCAAAGAATGGCTGAACAAACATCACAACTAAAATCAATCAAAGGATTCACAAAATAAAAAGTGTAAAATTTGACGCCTGAAACATTGGGGGAGAGAAGAATAAACAATGGGTTCAAACTTACACAATCATCAACTTAATACAGACAGCTATATGCAGAAAATGTTATATACTAACCACAAATCAAAAACCGGTAATAGATATGCAAAGAATAAAAAGAAAAGGAATCCAACTATATCACAAAAGAAAACCAGCAACCCATGAGAGAAAGAAAACTACCAGAGAAAAAGTTACAAAAACAATCACAAAACAAGTAACAAAATGGCAATAAATATGTATCTATCAATAATGTAAGTGGACTACTAATGCCCCAATCAAAAGACATACGGGGACAGAGTGGATAAAAAAATAAGACCCATCTATATATGTTGCTTACAAGAGACTCATTTCAGACTTAAAGATACCAGCAGACTGAAGTGAGGAGATGGTGAAACTTTATATGCAAATGGATGTCAGAAGAAAGCTGGAGCACCAATACTTATATCAGACAAAACAGATTTTAAAACAAGTCTATAACAAGAGACAAAGAAGAACTCTATATAATAATAAAGGGAATAATCCATCAAGAAGATATAACAATTATGCACCCAACATGGGAAAACCCAAATACATAAAGAGGTAATAACAAACATAAAAGGGACTAATTGGTAGTAATAATAATAATAATTGTAGGGACTTTAACAACCCACTTAGATTATTATGGACAAATAATCTAAACAGAAAAACAACAAGGAAACAGTGGCTTTGAATGACACACTGAACCAGATGGATTTAACAGATACATTCAAGACATTCCATTCTAAAGCAGCAGAAGACACATTCTTTTCAGCAGCACACAGAACATTCACCAGAAGAGATCACATGAAAAAAAAAAAAAAAAAGGAGAGATCACATGTTAGCCCACAGAATAAGTCTCAACAAATTCAAGATCAAAGTCATACCATTCATAATCTTTTCTGACCACAATGCTATGAAACTAGAAGTCAACCATAGAAAAAATCTGGGAAGAACACAAATATATGGAGGTTAAATAACATGCTACAAAAATGAATGGGTTAACCAAGAAATCAGAAAGTACCTGGAAACAAATGAAAGTGAAAACGCAATGGTCCAAAACTTTTCGGATGCAGCAAAAATGGTTCTAAGAGGAAAGTTTCTAGCAATGGAGGCCTACCTCAAGAAGAAAGAAAAGAAACAACCTAATTTTATACTTAAAGGAGCTAGAAATAGAACAAACAAACCCTAAAACCAGCATAAGGAAGGAAATATTAAAGATTAGAGCAGAAATAAATGATACAGAAACTAAAAAAAAAAAAAAAAAAAGAACAGATCAACAAAACCAGGAGGTGGTTTTTAGAAAAGATCAACATTACTGATAAACCTCTAGCCAAACTTACCAAAGAGAAAGAGAGAAAGAGAGAGAGAGAGAGAGAGAGAGAAAGGACCCCAATAAATAAAATCACAAGTGAAAGAGGAGAAATAACAACCACACCACAGAAATACAAACTGTAAGAAAATATTATGAAAGACAATATGCCAAAAACTTAGACAACCAAGAAAAAATGGATAAATTCCTACAAACATATAAACTATCAAACCTGAAGCAGGAAGAATGGAAAATTTGAATAGGCTGATAACCAGAAAGGAGACTGTATCAGTAATCAAAAAACTCCCAACAGGAGAGCACCTGGGTGGCTCAGGTGGTTATCTGCCTTCAGCTCAGGTCGTGATCCCAGGGCCCTGGCATCAAGCCCCACATCCGGCATCCTGGTCAGCAGGGAGCCTGCTTCTCCTGCTTTCTGCCACTCCCCCTGCTTATGTCTATGCTCTCTCTCGCTCTCTCTCAAATAAATTAAATCTTTAAAAAAAAAACAAAATAACAACTCTCAACTGTGGAGGCCGAGAAAACTAGGGCCATTCAAGTTTAACATTGGCACAAGTATAGCCATTGTAGCTTCGGTAGCCATCTCAGGCCATTGTGACCAGGCCACTGTGACCAGGTACTGAACTCTACCTTACCTCGGCTACAGGCAAAATCACACAGCATGCCCTTATCAGAATAAGGAAGCAAGAGCTTGTGAGACCTCTTTACTGGAGATTCTCACCCCCACCCTTACTGAATAACCCCACCTTACCCCTAGACCAGCCCATAAAAACCCAGCTGTAACCCACCTCAGGGTCCAAGTCCCTGCTCCGCTGTGTTGGGTATACTTGGACCCAAGCTCAAGCTTGTTAATAAACCCTCATGTACTTGCATCGGTGTCAGCTCCTTGGTGGTTTTCTCGGATTCGCAATCTTGGGCACAACACCAACAAATGAAAATCCAAGACCAGTTAGCCTCACAGGCAAATTCTATCAAACATTTAGGAACAGTTAATACCTATTCTTCTGAAACTATTCCAAATAATAAAAGAGGAAGGAAAACTTCCAAGCTATGAGGCCAGGATTACCCTGATAGCAAAACTAGATAGAGACACCACGCAAAAGAAGAAAACTATAGGGCAGTATCTCTGATAAACAGATGCAAAAATCCTCAAAAAAATACTAGCAAACTGAATCCAACAATACATTAAAAAAAAAAATCATTCACCACAATCAAGTGGTATTTTGGGATCCAAGGGTGGTTGAACATTCACAAATCGATCAATATGATACAGCACATCAGTAAGAGAAGATTTTTTTTTTAAATGATCATTTCAACAGACACAGAAAAAGCATCTGACAAAATACATCCATCCATGATAAAAACCCTCAACAAAGTGGGTTTAGAGGGAACATACCTCAACATAATAAACACCATATATGAAAAACCCATAGTGAACATCATACACAATGGGGAAAAACCAAAAGCTGTACCCCTGAGGTCAGCAATAGGACAAGGATAGGATGTCCATTCTCAAAAAAAGTGGGGTTTTAAACAGACAGACAGGGGTGTGGGGGAGGGGAAGTGAAGGGAAGAGCAGAGGGGGAGAGAGAAGGGTAAGAATCTCAAGCAGAACTCAATGTGGAGCTAGATCCCATGACCCTGAGATCATAACCTGAGCCGAAACCAAGAGTTGGATGCTTACCCTACTGAGCCAACCAGGTGCCCCACTCTTACCACTTGTATTCAACATAGTACTGAAAGTCCTAGCCATAGCAATCATACAACAAAAAGAAATAAAAGGTATTCATATCGGTGAGGAAGAAGTAAAACTTTCTGATTTGCAAATGACATAATACTCTATTTAGAAAATCCTAAAGAGGGACACCTGAGTGGCTCAGTTGGGGCACCCGGGTGGCTCAGTGGTTGAGCTTC
This sequence comes from Canis lupus familiaris, assembly GCF_011100685.1. Classification (NCBI taxonomy): domain Eukaryota; kingdom Metazoa; phylum Chordata; class Mammalia; order Carnivora; family Canidae; genus Canis; species Canis lupus. The sequence goes on along the minus strand of NC_049224.1, from coordinate 32,461,151 downwards.
TGCTTTGGCTCAGGTCATGATTCCAGGGTCCTGGGATCGAGTCCCTAATTGGGCTCCCTGTGAGGAGTCTGCTTCTCCCTCTGCCTATGTCTCTCTTTGTGTCTCTCAGGAATAAATAAATAAAATCTTTAAAAAAAAAAAAAAAGAAAGAAAAAAAGGAAAGAAAATTCTAAAGACTCCATCAAAAAACTACTAGAATGGAAAATTGAATTCAGTAAAATTACAGAATACAAAATTAATATGCAGAAATCTGTTGCATTTTTTACACTGATAATGAAGCAGCAGAAAGAGAAATCAAAGAATCAGTCCCATTTAAAACTGCACCAAAAATAATAAGATATCTAGGAATAAACCTAAGCAAAAAGATGAAAGACCTGTACTCTGAAAACTATAAAACACTGATGAAAGAAACTCAAGACACAAAGAAATGGAAAGGCATTCCATGCTCATGGATTGGCAGAATAAATGCTGTTAAAATCTATCTACCCAGAGCAATCTAGAGGTTTAATATAATCCCTATCCAAATACCAATAGCATTTTTTGAAGAACTAGAACAATCCTAAAATTTATATGGTAACACAAAAACCTCAAATAGCCAAAGCAATGTAGAAGAACAACAAAGCTAGAGGCATCACAATTCTGGACTTCAAGTTATATTACCAAGCTGTAGTGATCAAAATAATATGGAACTGGCACAAAAACAGACACACAAATCAGTGGAAGAGAACACAAAACCCAGAAATGGACCCACAACTCTATGGTTAACTAATCTTCGACAAAGCAAGAAAGAATATCCAATGGAAAAATGACAATCTCTTCAATAAATGGCGTTGGCAAAACTGGACAGCTACATGCAAAAGAACAAAACTGGACCATTTTCTTACACCATGCACAAAAATAAATTCAAAATGGATAAAAGACCTAAAACCATAAAAATCCTAAAAGAGAGCACAGGCAGTAATGTCTCTAACATCAGAAAAGCAACATTTTTCTAGATTCCTCCTGAGGCAAAGAAAAGCAAAAATAAACTATTGGGACTTCCATCAAAATAAAAAGCTCTGCACAGCAAAGGAAACAATCAACAAAACTAAAAGGCAATCGATAGAGTGGGAGAAGATATTTACAAATGACATACCTGATAAAAGGTTAGTACCCAAAATATAAAGAACTTATAAAACTCAACATTCATAATCCAATAAAAAAAATGGGCAGAAGACATGAACAGACATTTCTCCAAAGAAGAGGTACAGACCGCTAACAGACACATGAAAAGAAACTCAACATCACTCATTATCAAGGAAACACAAATCAAAACTATAATGAAGTATCACTCACACCTGTGAAAATGGCTAAACTCAAAAATATAAGAGCAAGTATTGGTGAGGATGTGGACAAAAAGGAACTCTCTTGCATTGTTGGTGGGAATGCAAGCTGGTACAGCCACTCTGGAAAACAGTATAGAGGGTCCTCAAAGAGTTAACAGAACTACTCTACGATCCAATAAATGCACTACTGGGTATTTATCCCCAAAATATAAAAACACTAAGTAAAAGGGATACATGCACTCTGATGTTTATAGCAGCATTATTTAAAATAGCCAGGGGATCCCTGGGTGGCGCAGCGGTTTGGCGCCTGCCTTTGGCCCAGGGCGCGATCCTGGAGACCCGGGATCGAATCCCACATCAGGCTCCCGGTGCATGGAGCCTGCTTCTCCCTCTGCCTATGTCTCTGCCTCTCTCTCTCTCTCTCTGTGACTATCATAAATGAATAAGAAATTTAAAAAAATAATAATAAAATAAAATAAAATAAAATAAAATAGCCAGGATATGGAAGTAGCCCAAGTGTCCACAGATAGATGAATGGATAAATATGTAGTATATGTGTGTGTTTGTGCACGCATGCGCACACACACACACACACACACACACACAGGAATATTACTCAGCCATAAAAAAGAATGAAATCTTGTCATTTACAATGACATACATGGAGCTACAGAGTACAATGCTAAGTGAAACAAGTCAGGAAAGACAAATACCATATGATTGTACTTATATGTGTTAATAAATAAATGAGCAAAGGGAAAAAAGAGAGGGAAAGAGAAAAATCAAGAAACAGACTCTTAACTACAGAAAACAAACTGATGGTTACCAGAGAGAGGGTGGGTCAGAGGGTCGGTAAAATAGGTGATGGAAATGAAGGAGTGCACTTGTGATGAGCAATGAGAGATGAATGGAATTGTTGAATCACTATATTGTACACCTGAAACTAATATAACACTATATGTTAACTATATTGGAATTAAGTTTTTTTTTTTAAGTAGAAATGATTAAGATTTGCTGGTGGAGTGGGTATGAAGTAAGAGAGAAACACCAGATTCTCATGGTAGGAATATGCTCAGTAGAAATACCTTTTGCTTTTTAAATTTCTATCATGAAAAAGTAATAGCTTAAAGTTAAGAAAACTTTTCTAAAAGTCATGAAAAAAATTTTTACATAAAAATGAGCAAGATAAAGGTATCAAGGTCAAATCCAATACAAAGTTACCTTTAAAAAGAGAAAATAAGGGATCCCTGGGTGGCGCAGCGGTTTGGCGCCTGCCTTTGGCCCAGGGCGCGATCCTGGAGACCCAGGATCGAATCCCACGTCAGGCTCCCGGTGCATGGAGCCTGCTTCTTCCTCTGCCTGTGTCTCTGCCTCTCTCTCTCTCTCTCTGTGTGACTATCATAAATAAATAAATTTAAAAAAAAAAAAAAAGAGAAAATAAGAAACAGAATAACATCCCTTCAATGAATGCAGGCCAGAAAGATGTGCCCTCCAAAAAAAAAAAAAAAAAATCAATAATCTACCACAATAATCTACCACTTCTAAAAAAGTTTTTAACAATTCACAAAATTATCAAAATATGAAAGAAACAATGTAAGCTAGAATTAGGACAACCAAAATATTAAATAGTAAGATTCGGTAAAAAATTACCAAAAAAAATTACAAAATATAGACTAAACTAGAAAGAACATAAGAGCAAATGAACACAACAGATGGTGCTTTAACACAAACAGGAGGAAATGAAGAAAAAGAAAGGTATTTGAGAGAAGTGGTAAACACTGATTCTAAAAGATATCCAAAACACAATGATGACCACATGTCCATGAGAGAACTAAAGGATACAAACTATAAAAACTGTAATACACAGAAAAAAACCTAAAACTACATTTTAAAGGAACACATCCCTTATCTTTGAATATTGCCTACAGTAACTAACATGAAAACATATTCTAGTAAAATTACTGAAAGAAAGTACAGCATATACAGGGAGGAAATAGATTATTACCATCACACTATCAGAAGGGAGGAATATGTGATCCAAAGACTTACTACCAAGAAAAGCTAACTTTCAAGTTTGGGCACAAACTGTCATGGACAAATGATCCCAGGGCTCCTATCCTCTGAACCCTGCTGAATAACTGACTAGAAAGTGAGCTTCAGTCAATCCTAATGAAATAAGAGAGAAAGGGCTAGAAGAAGCATTAAACAGAGTAAAACTAAGACTAAATGAAGATTCAACATAAGGATTGTATATAATAGCTATTATGCTTTGGTAAACATAAGTATAATCATGTTAATAAAGTTGGAAGGAAGAAGTCAGCATAGGCCAAAAAAATTTTCAAACTATTTTCAGGAACTCTATTCATGTTTATACAAGAATTGAATCCTGAGTCCGTTGTTTTGAGATAAAGTAAATGAATAACTATTAGTCATTCTAATTCTGTTATCCCCTAAAGAGGATTTTCAGTATAGAAGAAAACAGATGTAACAGCAGAGGTTAAAGTAGAAATCTTGCAGTTCTGATTGAACTAATATATCAGTATAGACTCAAAAGAAAAAAGCCAGTCAGTGGACTGCCCAACCATTCATCATATCTCTGTCACTGAAAAGATCTAGGAACAGAATAGAATAACAGCCCAGTAATCTGAAATGCCATAACCACTAAAAGTCACCAAAGGAAGATTCCAGGTGGAGGGCAGGAACTATATGACAAGCCTAAAGCATCATGTCACATCATACTGCACAGAGGTTACCAATGGACCACCAAAGTCATTTCCAGAGACAAACTGAAGAGGTTCCTGATGTCTAGAGATGAGATCATTTGAGTTTCAGTAGGATCATAATCACAATTATCAAAGCCCATCATTCACAATGAGTTTAAAATCCATGAGTTCACAATGATATAAAAGGAAAAAACTAACTGGTCACCTTCATGATGATGATAGGGATGATAGGGAAACAATTCATCCTCTTAAAAATAAAAATAGGAGGAAAAAAAACTTAAGCTTTTAATCCCTTCTTGCTTATGCAAATAGCACCGCTGGGTAACCAACTAAAGCATCTGGGAGTACCTGGTGCCTCTATATAAAGTATTATAAAGTATGTAAGTAAGAAAGAAATGAAGCCATTAGAAGAGCAGTGTTTTCAACCCCAGTGGAGTAATGGCCTCAGGCTCCAAGCATCAGCATCAGTAGCTGCTAACATCACATATGGAAAGACAAGAGGCACCAGGTACTTCTAGATGCTAGGTCATAATCACCAATGGTCTTGCCAATGGGACTGAACTACCTGGAATTCTGAATCAGGGCAAATTTGCAGAAAGACGAGGCTGAAGAACAGGCTGAAGTACAGCAAGAGTATGCAAATCCAGGTTGCAGGGAAGCCCAAAATGTCAAAGGCCCAGGTTCCTCAACAGATTGATTATTGAGAAAAAGGGAAAAAAAAAAAAAATAAAGGAAGAAACTAAGGTTACCATAAGAAACTTAAAAAAAAAAAAAAAGAAATTATTGATTAAAAAGGGATTTAAGAAGTGGAAGCACACTTGGGTAATATAAACTGTCCAGGAATACAAGTCAGTCTTATCTCCAAATCAGGACAGCAATCAGTTTAGTTTAGTGGAGACCACAAGAAGGGCTTCTAGAAACTGCACAGGACTTCTTCTAGACCTGAGTTTTGGTGACTAAAGTATCCACCTAATAATTGTTAACCTAAACTTTCACTTTGCAGGGTTTTCTATATTCATGTTTTTTATTTGGAGGGAAAAAAAGTGTTTTTTAGAAAAGTTGGGGAAATAATTCTAAATCAATTCCGTAGCTTCTTTTCAATAAAATGGTGATGGTTACTTCCACTGATGTAATTACAGAAATGAAGCCATTCTAAAGGCAAAGATTCCCCCAATGCCAGCACTGAATACCTGGTATCTTCACTGTGCCACTGGAAGAAGTGTCGTCCGTGTAGGGATGGCTACTCTCTACCACCACAGGCTGAGAGGACAAGCGGCCACTCTGTGAGTCTGTGGCTACGTCCTCCAGTTCAGTAACACAAAGCTCCAGCAACATATCTGCCACCTGGTGAAGGAAGCAGGGACACATATCAAGTCAGGATACTACTCCTGCTCACCCTGCTCCAGATCTTTCCACAGGCACAGGGTGGCAAAGTGGAGGAGTTGGGAATTTGTGAAATCTAGTTTAAATCAGGGCTTGGTTCCCTTGCCTATAAACATCAAAATAGGACACAGCTCATAGAGGTGCCTAAATATGTAAGTACATAGGTGGGCGGTGCCTGACATATACAAGGCACTCAACACGTGCCAACTGATGAAACTGTGTGATAACAGTTTCCTTCTACACAAAGACAAGATTACTTCCAAGAAAAGAAAAATCTTCCTCAGGAACAAAATATCAAGGACCAGAAAGGTGATAAAATGACCAAGATCCAAGAAGACATCTGGGGAACAATAGGAATAGAGAAGAATGATCAAGCCATCCAGGACAAACAGCAGCAGAATATCTGGAACGAGGAGCTATAAATACAAACATAAACAGGGATTTCTCTTGATTCAGGACATTAAAGGTCAACCCCCATACCATATTCCTTCAACAATCCATGATGTCTTTATTTCATTTAAAAATTTTAGTGATTCATATACAAGTGGTCAAAACTGGTGATTATAAACTCCTTGATTTCTATTTTTAAATTAAGAATAGGTTAATATAGCAATAACAACATATAAATTTTCTAAATTCAGAAAAAGAACTATTCTGTCTTCCATACTTTTCAGGAATTATTTTTTTCTCTATTTCTCTTCATATGTAGATAACAGATTAGCTTATTAAACAGTTTTTTATTAATGACAAACTAGTATCACTGCCATCCAGGTATTAGGACTATAAATTCATACATCTCTCTTTTAAGAATTCCAAATATTAGGCCAGGATAGGACATAGGATTAGCATCTTGCCAATAGTCAGGACAGTTTGAAGACAATCCTATTTTTGCCTCTGTCTCCCCTTGAACCTGGTGTGGGTGTGTGTCACTGAGACAGAGATGTTAGTATTACCGAACACCTACTGAATAGCCCATCAGGGGTCTTTTGGGCTGCACAATCTTCCCCTGCAAAACCCATCAGAGAGACCAACAAGCTTCTCAGGAGAGGATGACACAGGGGTTATAGATGTGGATCTGCCCTCAGAGCACTCAGCATCCAATACCATTTCTCCTACCCATCAGCAACCTAGGTGCTTATGAGCCAGAAACAGCCTCTCAAGAGTCTCAGTTTCCTTATCTGTAAACAGAGAACATCAACATCTACCCTCTGTACTAAGAACATACCAGAAATGGACCTGGCAGATATGTGTGCAACAAATGCTGGGCACTGTTACTTTAAATACATGTACTCGTTCATATCCTTTCCTCTCACAAATGCAATAAACTTGTAAAGAAAAAAAAATTAGGGATCCCTGGGTGGCGCAGTGGTTTGGCGCCTGCCTTTGGCCCAGGGCGCGATCCTGGAGACCCGGGATCGAATCCCACATCGGGCTCCCGGTGCATGGAGCCTGCTTCTCCCTCTGCCTGTGTCTCTGCCTCTCTCTCTCTCTCTCTCTGTGTGGCTATCATAAATAAATAAAAATTAAAAAAAAAACAAAAAAAAACAAAAAAGAAAAAAAAATTAAACTTTTGCTTGTGGCAACAAGCCCCAAATGATTTACTAACTACCAAACCATTTACTGTTTTCAAGACCACTCAACCATACTTAAGTACCCTCTCATTTGGGTGGTAGTGATATGGGACCCAGAGAAACACAGATTACACATCTGTACAGAGCACATGACATCAGACTCCCTGATGTGGCCAGGTCTAAAAAGGCAGAGCAAGGCTACTGACACAGAAGTCCTTAATTTAGGACTGATCAATGCAATTTCTAAGATATACTGATACAATATTGACTTTATATCCCAAACCAGCCACATGTGGCTATACAAATTTAAATTAATTAAAGTTAAATAAAATGAAAACTTCAGTTCCTCAGGTACATTTTAAGTGGCCAACAGCTACACATGACTGGAAGCTATCACAATGAATGGCTCAGCTATAGAACATTGCCATCACAGCAGAAAATCCTATTAGATCTAGTGTTACCAAATATAAAAACCTACTTAAAGCTATCATAGTTAAACCACTGTAGTATTAGCCCATAAAGAGTTAGGTTAATAGAAAAGAGTCCATAAATGGACCCAAATATATACAGGAATTTAAAATGATTAAAAGTTTCAAATTATTGAGAAAAGGATAGATTATCCCATAATCTGGTGTCAGACAACATGCTTTCCATCTAGGAAAAAAATAAGTTGGATCCTTACCTTAGGGATCCCTTATATCAGGATAAATCCCAGATGGGGCACTTGGATGGCTCAGTCATTTAAGCTTCTGACTCTTGGTTTCAGCTCAGGTCATGATCTCAGGATCATGAGGTGGAGCCCTATCTTAGGCTCTATGCTCAGAGGGGAGTCTGCTTGAGATTCTCTCCCTCTGACTCTCCCCGACTCGTTCACACTCTCTACCCCCAAAATAAATAAATCTTTTTTAATATTAAAAAAGATAGGGCAGCCTCGGTGGCGCAGCGGTTTAGCGCCGCCTGCAGCCCGGGGTGTGATCCTGGAGACCCGGGATCGAGTCCCACATCGGGCTCCCTGTGGGGAGCCTGCTTCTCCCTCTGCCTGTGTCTCTGCCTCTCTCTTCGCTCTCTCTGAATGAATAAATAAATAAATCTTTAAAAAAATAAAAAAATAAAAAAAATAAAAAAATAAAAAAATAAAAAAGATAAATCCCAGATGGCTGAAAAATATAAATATAATAAATGAAATCAGAAGAACAACTAGAAGAAACTTGGGAAAATTTCCTTACATAATGTCATGTAGGTAAGCATTTTTTTCAGCATAATACAAAATCCAGAAGCCATCAATTAAAAAAATAAAAATTAGGGATCCCTGGGTAGCACAGCAGTTTGGCGCCTGCCTTTGGCCCAGGGCGCGATCCTGGAGACCCGGGATCGAATCCCACGTCGGGCTCCCGGTGCATGGAGCCTGCTTCTCCCTCTGCCTATGTCTCTGCCTCTCTCTCTCTATCTGTGACTATCATAAATAAATTTAAAAAATAAAAATAAAAATAAAAAAATAAAAAAATAAAAAATAAATTAAAAAAAAAACCTGGTAGATCTGACTTCATAAAAATTAGAAATTTCTAAATGGCAAAAAGTACCAAAATGATACCCACAGGCACACTGGGAGGACAAGCGCAGCATATTGACAGAAAGGACTTGCTTACAAGGAGTCCTTCCAAATTGCTATCTTCAGAATAAAATCAAGTACAAGATAAGGTGTGATGTCAACAGTAGCACATTCCTTGGAGAGGAGGCCCACAGCATGCATTGTGTGGCTTACCTGTGGGTAGGCGGTACCCATGCCAGACAGCACAGCTGAAAGCACTTCCCTGCCTCTGTCACCTGCCCGGCTGCACACAGATAGCTTGAGCAAGTCCACCATGACTCGGGTGTCATCTGCAACCAACAGACTGGTGAACTCATCCAGCGACTGAGGTTCTGGGCCTGACGCTTTATTTTGGCTTTCAACATCCTAAAAAGTCCAACAATTAAAATGAGGAATGATACATTAAGAAACAGTAACCAGTTTAACCATAAACTCAAAGAATACGTAAATACAAGCAAGAGGAAGCACAAGCCCCACTTAGGAAACTCAAGGGGAATGGGACATATCTAAAGTATAAGTTTCATTGACTTAGGCAGCCCCAGAAACCACACCTCTCCAGGCTAGGAACAGATTCTCCCTTTATTATTTTTTTAATATTTTATTTATTTATGTGTGTGTGTGTGAGAGAGAGAGAGAGAGAGAGAGAGGCAGAGACACACACACACACAGAGAGAGAGAGATAGAGAGAGAGAGAGAGAGAGAGAGAGAGAGAGAGGCAGAGACACAGGCAGAGGGAGAAGCAGGCTCCATGCAGGGAGCCCGACGTGGGACTCGATCCTGAGTCTCCAGGATCATGCCCTGGGCTGAAGGCAGCGCTAAACCGCTGAGCCACCAGGGCTGCCCTAATTTCTCCCTTTAAAGAAACAGACCCTGCTCCTACCTCTGCATGGAGACCCAGGGAATTGTTAAATCAAGTTGGTCAGAAACGATAACATTACAGAATCTCACTCACTGAAAAGCAGCAAAAGCATTCAATGGAATATATTAACCACATACAATATATGTGATTAATACTAACTTAATACTAATATGAAAATTACTTTGCCATAATTCATGAATCAAATAAAAACTGAAATGACAGGAATATAGGGGTATAATAATCTGGATGATGCCTATAAGGAACCAGGGCTATTTGGAGAAATGGATGCTTCCAGAGCAGGGGCAGGGTAAGGAAAAGTAAGTCTGGAACACGCTGTTGTGCCAAAAAGGGCTTGCAATGATGCCATGTCTGAGACAATTTGGGTGTCAAATGATAATAGAAATGGATGTCATTTTTTGAGTGAAATGGTATCCCAAGAATCTATACCTACATAGATAGACAAAAAAGAGAAGGGAAGTTCTCACAAAAGAACAGAGAAAATTACATTAAAAAAGGAATGATGAAATCTGAGAAATCACCATGTGACAACTACCACAGTAATAATGGATTCAGATAAAATCATCAATAGATACTAAAAACTGGTAAGTAAAATATGATAAGGAACAAGGCACTAATGCCTATTTACAGTCTCAAATATCTCCCCTTGAATACTTACTTACACACTCTATTAAGTTCCAGTGTAGAAACCTGGCAGACACTCTTAACCAAACAATAAGAATTACTATCACCAGTAATGCCGCAAATCAACAATGCACACACCCGATGGGATACACGGAAAAGAACTCTACAACCTTCCTGTGATATCCATCAAAAGGAAGAATTAAAGAATGTTCCATACTGAACACTAAAGAGACAACACATGAACGATCCTGAGACGGGTTCTAGACCTATAAAGGATACTATTGGACAATGAGCAAAATCTGATTAGATCTGTGGATTAGAAAGTAATACTGGATCAATGTTAATACCTTGACACTAAGGAAATACACACTGAAGCCTTGAGAATAAGTGGGGATTGTTGTAGCTCCCCACCAATGGTTCAGAAATGCTAACAACTGGAGAACCCAGGGGAATGGGATATGGAAACACAATGTGTTGTATTTCTATGTACTACTTCTCCAACTTTGGTGTGCATTTAAGATTATTTCAGAGGGAGGGGGCAAGATGGCAGAAGAGGAGGGTCCCCAAGTCACCTGTCCCCACCAACTTACCTAGATGACTTTCAAATCATCCTGAAAACCTACGAATTCGGCCTGAGATTTAAAGAGAGACTAGCTGGAATGCTACAATGAGAAGAGTCCGTGCTTCTATCAAGGTAGGAAGATGGAAAAAAAAAAATAAAGACATAAAAAGCATCCAAGGGGGAGGGGACCCACGAGTAGCCGGGGTGAGGCAAATGCCCCCAGGAGAGGAAAGCCCCGTCCTGGAGAAGCAGGAGCTTCACCAATCTTCCCGGAGGAAAGACGCTCCCAGGGAGTTGGAGCAGGATCCCAGGAGGGCAGGGATGCAGTCAGGCTCTGAGGGGCACTAAGAGAGGACCTGCGCCCTGGGGGAGAGCCCGCCATACACCGTAGCCCAGCTCCCTAAAGGGCTGCAGCGTGCGCCGGCTAGGCCCAGGAGCGCGATTCCAGCAGCACAGGCCCCAGAACCCAGGGTGCCAGGAGACACAGCCCAGGACTCGGCGCTACCCCCGGGACAGGCAGAAGCCGGAGGGCACAGGACAGCAAGGACGCTCATGCTATTGGGCAGCCCTGAACTGTGCAGATCAGCTGCCCCCGCCTCCAGAGCATCCAGGCCCCTGCGGACTGGGAGCTGTGGTAGTTCCTGCAGGAGCTGACTCCTAAGCTGGAGAAGCTGGCCACCACTACTGTTGCTGTTCTTCTTGGGGCCTCACAGGATAAACAACCCCCACTGAGCCTCATAGTGGCCTCACAGGATAAACAACTCCCACTAAGCCATGCACCAGACAGGGAGCTGAGCAGCTCCCCCAGGTGCTCACACCTGAGAATCAGCACTGCAGCCTATCCCCACCCCCCAGAAGACCAGCTAGAAGGACAGGGGAAAAGCAAGTTCTGGACTAAGCAGCACTGGAAAGTTCCAGGGGAAGACAAGGGATTTACAGTATATAGAATCAGACGATACTCACCCTTGTTTTTTGTTTTCTGTTTGCTTCCCACCCCCCCCTTTTTTATCATTTCTTTTTTTTTTTTTTATCTCTTTTCTCTTTTTCTCCTTTTTCCAGTACAACTTGTATTTCGCCACTCTGCACTGAGCAAAATGACTAGTAGGAAAAACTCACCACAAAAGAAAGAATCAGAACAGCCCTCTCTCCCACAGAGTTACAAAATTTGGATTAAAATTCAAAGTCAGAAAGCCAATTCAGAAGCACTATTATAAAGCTACTGGTGGCTCTAGAAAAAAGCATACAGGATTCAAGAGACTTCATGACTGCAGAATTTAGATCTAATCAGGCAGAAATTAAAAATCAATTAAATGAGATGCAATCCAAACTAGAGGTCCTAACGAAGAGGTTTAATGAGGGTGAAGAACGAGTGAGTGACATAGAAGACAAGCTGATGGCAAGGAGGGAAACTAAGGAAAAAAGACAAAAACAATTAAAAGATCATGAGGATAGGTTAAGGGAAATAAATGACAGCCTCAGAAGGAAAAATCTACATTTAACTGGGGTTCCCGAGGGTGAAGAAAGGGACAGAGGCCCAAAATATGTATTTGAACAAATCATAGCTGAGAACTTCACTAATTTGGGGAGGGAAAGAGGCATTCAGATCCAGGAAATAGAGCGATCCCACCCCTAAAATCAATAAAAACTGCTCAACACCTCGACATTTAATAGTAAAACTTGCAAATTTCAAAGATAAAGAGAAGATTCTTAAAACAGCAACAGACAAGAAATCTCTAACTTCTATGAGGAGAAATATTAGATTAACAGCAGACTTCTCCACAGAGACGTAGCAGGCCAGAAAGGGCTGGCAGGATATATTCAGGTCCTGAATGAGAAGAACCTGCAGCCAAGAATACTTTATCCAGCAAGGCTCTCATTCAGAATAGAAGGAGAGATAAAGAGCTTCCAAGATAGGCAGAAACCGAAAGAATATGTGACCACGAAGCCAATTCTGCAAGAAATACTAAGAGGGATTCTGTAATAGAGGAAGTCCAAGGGAACAATACACAAAAACAGGGACTGAATAGGTATCATGAGGACACTAAATTCATATCGCTCAATAGTAACTCTGAACGTGAATGGGCTTAATGACCCCATCAAAAGGCATAGGGCTTCAGACTGGATAAAAAAGCAAGACCCATCTATTTGCTGTCTACAAGAGACTCATTATAGACATAAGGATACCTACAGCCTGAAAATAAAATGTTGGAGAACCATGTACTATTCCAATGGTCCTCAAAAGAAAGCAGGGGTAGCCATTCTTATATCAGATAAACTAAAGTTTATCCCGAAGACTGTAGTAAGAGATGAAGGGGGACACTATATCATATTTAAAGGATCTATCCAACAAGAGGACCTAACAATCATCAATATGTATGCCCCGAATGTGGCAGCTGCCAAGTATATCAATCAATTAATAGCCAAGTTAAGACATACGTAGATAATAATACACTTATACTTGGTGACTAGAATGTAGCGCTTCCACAATCGACAGGTTTTCTAAGGACAAAAAGAAACAAGACCTTTAAATGATACACTGGACCAGATGGATTTCACAGATATTTACAGAACTTTACATCCAAATGCAAGTGAATACACATTCTTCTCAAGTGCACATGGAGCTTTCTCCAGAATACACCACATGCTGGGTCACAAATCAGGTCTTTTTTTTTTTTTTTAAGATTTATTTATTTATCTATTTTTATTTATTTATCTATCTATCTATCTATCTATTTATTTATTTATTTATTTTTGATAGACATAGAGAGAGAGAGAGAGAGGCAGAGACACAGGAGGAGGGAGAGCAGCCTCAATGCCGGGAGCCCGACGCGGGACTCAATCCCGGGACTCCAGGATCATGCCCTGGGTCAAAGGCAGGCGCTAAACCACTGAGCCACCCACGGATCCCCCACAAATCAGGTCTTAACAGATACCGAAAGATTGGGATCGTCACCTGCATATTTTCAGACCATATTGCTTTGAAATTAGAACTAAATCACAAGAAGTTGTTTGGAAGGATTTCAAACAAGTGGAGGTTAAGGACCATCCTGCTGAAAGATGAAAGGGTCAACCAGGAAATTAGGGAAGAATTAAAAAGATTCATGGAAACTACTGAGAATGAAGATACAACCGTTCAAAATCTTTGGGATACAGCAAAAGCAGTCCTGAGGGGGGAATAGATTGCAATACAAGCATCCATCCAAAAACTGGAAAGAACTCAAATACAAAAGCTAACCTTGCACCTAAAGGAGCTGGAGAAAAAACAGCAAATGGATCCGACACCCAGCAGAAAAGAGAATTAATAAAGATTCGAGCAGAACTCAATGAAATAAGAGTTCAGAAGAACTGTGGAACAGATTAACAAAACCAGGAGCTGATTCTTTGAAAGAATTAATAAGATAGATAAACCATTAGCCAGCCTTATTAAAAAGAAGAGAGAGAAGACTCAAATTAATAAAATCATGAATGAAAAGGAGAGATCACCACCAACACCAAGGAAATACAAACGATTTTAAAAACATATTATGAGCAGCTATACGCCAATAAATTAGGCAATCTAGAAGAAATGGATGCATTTCTGGAAAATCACAAACTACCAAAACCGGAACAGGAAGAAATAGAAAATCTGAACAGCCCAATAACCAGGGAGGAAATTGAAGCAGTCATCGAAACCTCCCAAGACACAAAAGTCCAGGGCCAGATGGCTTCCCAGGGGAATTCTAGCAAACGTTTAATGAAGAAAACATACCTATTCTACTAAAGCCGTTTAGAAAGATAGAAAGAGACGGAATACCTCCAAACTCATTCTATGAGGCCGGCATCAACTTAATTCCAAAACCAGACAAAGAACCCACCAAAAAGGAGAATTACAGACCAATATCCCTGATAAACATGGATGCAAAAATTCTCAACAAGATACTAGCCAATAGGATCCAAGAGTACATTAAGAAGATTATTCACCGTGACCAAGTAGGATTTATCCCCGGGATGCACGGCTGATTCAACACTGGTAAAGCAATCAATGTGATTCATCCTATCAGCAAGAGAAAAAACAAGAACCATATGATCCTCTCCATAGATACAGAGAAAGCATTTGACAAAATACAGCATCCATTCCTGATCAAAACTCTTCAGAGTGTAGGGATAGAGGGAACTTTCCTTGACATCTTAAAAGCCATCTACGAAACGCCCACAGCAAATATCATTCTCAATGGGGAAGCACTGGGAGCCTTTCTCCTAAGATCAGGAACAAGACAGGGATGTCCACTCTCACCACTGCTATTCAACATAGTACTAGAAGTCCTAGCCTCAGCAATCAGGCAACAAAAAGAAATAAAAGGCATTCAAAATGGCAAAGAAGAAGTCAAATTCTCCCTCTTCACAGATGACATGATACTGTACATAGAAAACCCAAAAGACTCCACCCCAAGATTGCTAGAACTCATACAGCAATTCAGCAGTGTGGCAGGATACAAAATCAATGCCCAGAAATCCATGGCATTTCTATCCACTAACAATGAGACTGAAGAAAGAGAAATTAAAGAGTTAATCCCATTTACAATTGCACCCGAAATCATAAGATACTTAGGAATAAACGTAATCAAAGAGGTAAAGGATCTATACCCTAATAACTACAGAACACTTCTGAAAGAAATTGAGGAAGACACAAAGACATGGAAAAATATTCCATGCTCATGGATTGGAAAAATTAATACTGTGAAAATGTCAATGTTACCCAGGGCAATTTACACATTTAATGCAACCCCTGTCAAAATACCATGGACTTTCTTCAGAGAGTTGGAACAAATCTTAAGAAATGTGTGGAATCAGAAAAGAGTCCGAATAGCCAGGGGAATATTAAAAATGAAAACCATAGCTGGGGGCATCACAATGTCAGATTTCAGGTTGCACTACAAAGCTGTGGTCAGCAAGACAGTGTGGTACTGGCACAAAAACAGACACATAGATCAATGGAGAATCCAGAAGTAGACCCTCAATTTTATGGTCAACTAATATTAGACAAAGCAGGAAAGACTATCCCCCGGAAAAAAGATCGTCTCTTCCATAAATGGTGCTGGGAAAATTGAACATCCACATGCAGAAGAATGAAACTGGACCGTTCTCTTATACCAGACAAAAAGAGAGACTCAAAATGGATGAAAGATCTAAATGTGAGACAAAATTCCATCAAAATCCTAGAGGAGAACACAGGCAACACCCTTTTTGAACCTGGCCACAGTAACTTCTTGTAAGATACATCCATGAAGGCAAGAGAAAGAAAAGCAAAAATGAACTATTGGGACTCTATCAAGATAAGAAGCTTTTGCACAGCAAAGGATACAGTCAACAAAACTAAAAGACAACCTACAGAATGGGAGAAGATATTTGCAAACGACACATCAGATAAAGGGCTAGTATCCAAGATCTATAAACAACTTATTAAACTCAACAGCAAAGAAACAAACAATCCAATCATGAAATGGGCAAAAGACATGAACAGAAATCTCACAGAGGAAGACTTACACATGGCCAACAAGCACATGAGAAAATGCTCCGCATCCCTTGCCATCAGGGAAATACAAATCAAAACCACCATGAGATACCACCTCACACCAGTGAGAATGGGGAAAATTAACAAGGCAGGAAACAAACAAATGTTGGAGAGGATGTGGAGAAACGGGAACCCTCTTGCACTGTTGGTGGGAATGTGAACTGGTGCAGCCACTCTGAAAAGCTGTGTGGAAGTTCCTCAAAGAGTTAAAAATAGATCTGCCCTACGACCCAGCAATTGCACTGCTGGGGATTTACCCCAAACATACAGATGCAGTGAAATGCCGGGACACCTGCACCCGATGTTTCTAGCAGCAATGTCCACAATAGCCAAACTGTGGAAGGAGCCTCGGTGTCCCTCGAAAGATGAATGGATAAGGAAGATATGGTCTACGTATACAATGGAATATTACTCAGCCATTAGAAACAACAAATATTAAAAAAAAAAAAGAAAGAAAGAAAAGAAAAGAAAGAAAGAAACAATAAACCCACCATTTGCTTCGATGTGGATGGAACTGAAGGGTATTATGCTGAGGGAAATAAGTCAATTGGAGAAGGACAAATATTATATGGTCTCATTCATTTGGGGAATATAAAAAATAGTAAAAGGAAATAAAGGGGAAAGGAGAAAAAAGTGAGTGGGAAATATCAGAAAGGGAGACAACATGAGCGTCTCCTAACTCTGGGAAACAAACAAGGGATGGTAGGAAGGGAGGTGGGCGGGGGGGTGGGGGTGACTGGGTTTTGGGCACTCAGGGAGCACTTGATGGGATGAGCACTGGGTGTTATGATATATGTTGGCAAATTGAACTCCAATAAAAGAAAAACAAATCAAATCAAATCAAATCAAATCAAATCAAATAATAAGTCAATCGGAGAAGGACAAACATTATATGGTCTCATTCATTTGGGGAATATAAAAAACAGTGAAAGGGAATAAAGGGGAAAGGAGAGAAAATGAGTGGGAAATATCAGAGAGGTGACAGAACATGAGAGACTCCTAACTCTGGGAAATGAACGAGGGGTGGTGGAAAGGGAGGTGGGCGGTGGGTGGGGGTGACTGGGTGACGGGCACTGAGGGAGGCACTTGATGGGATGAGCACCGGGTGTTATGGTATATGTTGGCAAATTGAACTCCAATAAAAATAAATAAGTAAGTAAATAAATAAATAATTTCAGAATAAAACGCTAAAGAAGAAATCTGCTTGACCTCTTTGGTTTTTGTCATAGTTTCTGCAATGATGCTGGCAGCTCCCGGGTCATCCGTCACTGGGATAAATGGTCGAGAAGAAGTTGAGGAAGCAGATGGGGTCACTGCAGAGGGCGTCACAGCATCCTCAGAAGAGATCATCTAGTTTAAAAGTATACAGGAAGAGTAAAAAGTCAGCAGTGTGGCACACTTCCACACAACTTTAAAAAGCCTTATCTGAAACCCCTTAGGCCAACTGGAATGTCCCATATTTTATAAAGGTTAACAAGATGCTTGTATCACCAGCTCCAGTGGGGTACAGGGTAGCCCTGAAAAGTCAAACACATTCATATTCACATGAAAATGTATTAATATTCACAAAAGATCACATGGAGGAGATTAAAATGAGTTCACATCTCTTCAAATTGAGTTTTTCCCCAAAATAAGTTACAAAAACTCTTGGCTTTCAGAGCTTAAGGTTTCAGAACTGCAGATAAAGGACTGTGGACTTGCATTTACCAACTTCTTAAAAGAATAAATCTATTTCTATTTAAGTACTAAAAAGATCCTTTAGAAACTAAATATTTTCTAACTCAAGCCAAAAATCAGAGCAGTAGGAACAAAAGCACTCTGAATTAAGTGAAAGAATACCCTATACTTCCCTAAACACAAAGTAGCTACCTTTTCCTTTTAGATCTAATGTCACTTTATTGCTTTATTATTTATTTTTACCTCTCCTCTCTTTTCTTGCCATGGATTTGGACTTAGTCTGTCTTCAATATCAACAGGCAGCACAAATTCCTCTCCATTGACAGGACTGGCCATAGCAGACACATCAGAAGGAGGTGCCGAGGAGGAGAATGAAGGACACTCCACTGGGGCCATCATGCCAGCTGGCATGAGGGCCCCAACCACTGCATCTCTGTCAGGAGAGAAAGCCAGGCCTGTGGTGAACCACCCTTCACTACTGCAGGATAGAAAAGTCAGGAAGATGGACACACACTTACTGAATGACTCCCTCATTTTTATACGATATATATAAAGCAGTTCTGGGAAAATCCTGAAACTAATATTCGTCAGCTAAAGCTATATGTTTACTTACGATTTTATTTATTTGAATAACCATAGTGATGACAGGTAAAAGAAAAAATAAAAATCAGACCAGAATAAACCCCCCAGATTCCCTGAGAAATTTTCTAGGATTGTTGTTAGAGCCTAAGGATAATTTTTTGTTTACTAATGTTTACTGAAACCTGTGTACCAAGGGTGCCTCACACAAGACAGCAAAGACTAAATGTCCTCTCAATGACAGAATTGGCCTTTGGTCTCGAACTAATTTTCCTGTGTCATTTATTTCTACTTATTAGGTCCATAACATGATAGATGGGCAACTAACTCAGACTGAGAAAACAGCAGCAAAATATTGAAAAAGCACTATCAAAACTCTGCTTTATCAAGGGTGTGAGTGAAGAGGATGACAAATGGTCTTAAACATCACTATATATTGTATCAGTTAATTCTTCCTCTCACCCCTCAAATAGTAATGCTTAGAGCCATAAAGAAAAATGTTTTTAAATTTGGATTTCCTTTTGAAAAGAGAAAGAGAGAGAGCAGGGGTAGAAGAGGAGCAGTGGAAGAGGGAGACAGAGAATCTCAAGCAGGCTCCACACTCAGCACAGAGCCTCACTTGGGGCTCAATCTTATGGTCCTGAGATCATGACCTTAGCCAAAATCAAGAGTTGGACACTTAACCAACTGAGCCACAAGGCACTCCCAATTTGGATTTCTGATTCATATTTCAACCCTCATTTTAAAAAGCACAGGGGCACCTGGGTGGCTCGTTCAGTTAAGTATGTAACTCTTGATTTTGGCTTAGGCTGTAATCTCAGGGTCATGAAATCAAGCCCCATGTTCTTGGGAGGGGGGGGTGTTCATGCTCAGCAGGGAGTCTGTTGGGAGATCTCCTCTTCCTCTCCCTTTGCCTTCTCACCTGCTCTTGTGCATAAGCTGCACGCTCTCTCTCTCTAAAATAAATAAATCTGTTTAAAAAAATCCTCATTCACTATCTAAGGGTATATGATCTAAAACTCACAGTATTTAAAGACAATAATAACACAACATTTTCTGAGACATTTGATCAACCAAAAATAGAAAACTCAAAGTTTAAATAACTGTTAGGATTTCAAAAGTTAGCCAACAAACCTACCTGGCATACATGATTTGCAATGCTGTAAGTATATGAGATAAGGCCTGCTGTTTGGCTAGATTTCCATCTAGTGACAGGAGAATCTTGGCAAGAGAAGGGCGATTTGGCTTAGAATTATTTGCACCATTGATTTTATTGCTGGCAGCAGAAGAATCAGCATCTGAAGGCACACCTGGAAAAGGAAAATAGTATTTGCGATCAATTTTAAAGATCAGAGTTTATTCTATTCCTATTTGACTTTTTCAGTTTTGTTCTATAACACACTGCAATCTGCATTTTGCTATTTCACAGATTAAAAGTATTAGTTTAATAGTCTTTCAACAAAAACAAAAACAACAACAACCTATTTATACTTATATAAAGAAGTTACTTTCATCAAAGCTTTGCTGTTTAATTGAAAACAAAGGCTATGAAAATACAGCAACTGCCTATAGTTACTTACCACTGAAATGCAAGATAAAAAACAAAACAAAACAAAACAGAACAGAACAATGGAGTGAAAACAAGATGTTCATCAATAAACAGTCTTACTGGACACATAATCCAGTTCATCACTGCCCTAAGAGTTCACAAGCCTCAGCCAAGGAAAGGAAATCAGGTAGAGCCGAGTGGTCTATTTGAGTAAAGGAGGCACAGCTCAGAGGCAGGAAGGCCAATGTGGGCAGAGTTCACAGAACAGAAGCAGAGAAGAGAGAGTTGCCCAGATAAGTGCCTGGGAGTTATACAGGTACCCTCACTCACCCCAGCTGAAGATGTAGCAAAAGGTGATGGGTAACCTACAAGAGAGGGAACATCCCAAAGCCAAAGAAAAAACTACATGAAAAGACCGGAGGCCCAGAACATAGGCTGGAAGAATGCAGAGGGACCAGCACAACACTTGCTCCCATCAGCCAGACATGAAGACCTCATTATTCATTGGAATTAGCCCCAGATTAATATCAGGTCGGAAGCCACTAAACAAATCCAAAGCCAAAACCCAAAAAGAACAAAATGTTTTAGAGTAACCTAACTGTATCTAAGCTAAAGATTTACAGACATACTAAAATCTCTAGCAACATCCAGAGTAAAATTCACAATGTATGGCATCTAACTAGAAGTTACCAAGTAGGCAGGAAGACAGGAAAATACCACCCAATTCATAAATAAGAAGAAAACTCAGTGGATCTAAACAACCCAGAATTGACACATATGTCAGAATCAGTAAACATGGAAAGTAAAACACTCATTATATCTGTATTACATATGTTCAAAATAAGAACTAGAGATATGGAAGATATAAAAATATTCAAATCAAATTTCTAGAGAGGAAGCTACAAGATCTGGAATTAAAATAGTTTGGTGACATTAACAGCACATTAGAAAATGAAGACCAATGAATTTGAAGACACAGCAATAGAAGCTTTGTAAAATTAAAAAGGATAAAAGAAGTAAAAATAAATAAATAAACAGAGCATAGTTATCTGTGGGACAACTTCAAGAGATCTATTATATAGAATTAGAGTTCGGAAGAGAGAGGAGACCAAAAAGTACAGAAAGAAAATGTTTTTGAAGAAACAGTGGCGGAAAATTTATCAGATTTCATGAAAGTTATAAATCCAAAGATCCAAGAAGCATAAGCACAAGTATACCAAGATATATTGTAATCAAACTGTTCAAAATCAGGGGGATAAAGAGAAAGTCTTAAAACAGAAAAAAAGACACATTTATGTTCAGAAGAACAAAGATAAAACAACAGCAAATTCTCAATGAATTGTTCTCAATGAAAACAATGCAAGTCAGAAGACAGTGGGACTTCTTTAAAGTACTGAAAGAAAAAAACGGTCAACCTATACCCAGCTAAATATATTGCAAAAATGATGCAAAATAATAACTACTTCAGACATAAACACTGAAAGGAAAAATTCCCAGAACATCTGTACTACAAAACATTAAAAAGGTAGTTCTTCAAGTAGAAGGAAAATAATGCACTAGAAATGGTAGGTAACTACATGAGTAAATGTAGAGACATTCTTTTCTTCTCTTATTATTTAAATCATTTGAACAAATAACCTTATGTTTAAAGAAAATTAATTTTAAAATGTTGTCAAGTTTACAACATACACAGAAATATGTGACAACAATTAGCACAGAGGCTATTTTTATATGATTCATATACTATATGTGAAATACTGTAATATCACCGTAATATCACCTAATATTAGACTATAATAAGTTAAAGGTGTGTAACATACACCATCAGGCAATCACTAAGATAACAAAGGAAGTTAGCACTCATGGAAAACAAAGGAGAAAAATATAAAAAATAATTCAAAGGCAGGCAGAAAGAGAACAATGAACAGTGAGGACTGACAGAAAGCAAATAACATGATAATAGATTTAAAAAATATAATAATCATATTAAATTTAAGTAGACTAAACATTTCCAATTAGAAGTTGTCAGAGCAAATTTTAAAAATCAAAATTCAACTTATGGTGCCTACAGGTAAGCTTTTCTTAATACAAAGAAATAATAGATTAAAAATAAAATGATAAAAAAGATTTTTATCATGGTACATGGAATAGCATGGTTTATATACTATATAGCACTGATCAAAAGAAAGCTGGAGTGGCTACATTAATATCAGACAAATTAAATTTTAAAACAAAAAATTTCAGAGCAAGGGGATAAAGAAGATAATTGACATAATGATAGCAAAGTCAATAAATCAAGGAGAGAAAAGTAAATGGCTATCCTAGAAAAATAGGAAGATCCTAAATCAATGACCTAAGCTTCTAATATAAGAAACTAGAACAAATTAAAGCAAAAGAAGAAACAAATTAACAAGGACAGAGCACATATCAGTAAAACAGGAAACAGAAAAACAATAGAGAAAAATCAAGTATAAATTTCTTTGAAAAAATAAAGTTGATAAACCTCTAGACAAACTGGAAAAGATGATACAGTTATCAATATAAGGAATAAGAGAAATTACATCACTACAGATTCCACAAATATTAAAAGGAAAATAAGCTAATTCTGAGATCAACTTTATGCCGATAAATTCAACAACTCAGATGAAAGGGCAACTCCTATCAAAGACATAAATCAGGGAGAAGAAATGGGTAGGAAATATCGGAAAGGGAGACAGAACATAAAGACTCCTAACTTTGGGAAACGAACTGGGGGTGGTGGAAGGGGAGGAGGGCGGGGGGGTGGGGGTGAATGGGTGACGGGCACTGAGGGGGGCACTTGACGGGATGAGCACTGGGTGTTATTCTGTATGTTAGCAAATTGAACACCAATAAAAAATAAATTTATTATTTAAAAAAACCAAAGAAAAAAAAAAAAAATAAATAAAAAAAAAAATAAAAAAATAAAAAAACCAAAGACATAAATCATACTAGAAAAGAAATAGATAAACTTTATCTACTAAAGGAATTAAATCTGTGGTTAAAAGACAGGAAGAAACTCCACAAAGAAAACAGTAGGCCCAGATGGCTTCATTAATGAATTCTACTGAAAGAAGACCAATTATACACAAATTTAAAAGGAAAACGAAAAGAAGGGGTACACTTACTGCCATCATTCTATACAGTCAGCATTACCCTGATACCAAAACCAGGCAGAGCCATTACTAAAGAAGAAAAGACCACTATCCATCATGAACAAAGAGATGTGTTCTTAAAGAATTTTTTAGCAAACTGAATCCCACAAAGTACAAAGAAACTAACCCATAAGTCAAAACCCATAAGTGAGAAAATATAAAATATTATTGAGAAAGGGAATTTTAAGAATACATAAAAATACAAGAAAGAGAATATATAAAAAATTTGTGAGCTATAGCGAAAGCTGTGCTGGGAGGAAAATTTATAGTACTAAAAGTTTATGTTAAGAAAAACAAAAGGCCTCAAATCAATGAGGTGATCAAGAAACTAGACAATAGCAAAATAAACTTAAAGTGAGCATAAAGAGCTAAAAGATGAGGACAGCTAAAAAGCAGATAAACAATTAAAAAAAAAAAAAAGCTGTAAAACCAAAGGGGGTTTATTCCAAATATGCAAGACAGACTCAAAAACCTGTACACTGATATTCATGCAGGTTTCATTCTAATAGCCCCAAACCAGAAATAATCCAAATGTCCTTCAGTGTCTGAATAATTAAAACCATGGAATAGTACACAGTGATAAAAGTAATGAACTACTGAAACACGCAACATGGATGACTCTCCAGAGTATTGTGCTGACAGCAAAAGGGCTGTCTCAAAATGTACAGACATAATGTGAAATGAAAAGAGCTGTAAATTAAGCAGATCAACATGGAACCCCTACTTAACATAAACTGAAAAGAACAAGGCTTCAGTCAAGCCTCAGTTTGTTCCATCTACCTCAGAAAAGGAAACAGCACAGGAACACTCAGGAATTTGCCCCAGTTCGTACAGCTAATAAATGGTAAAGCCAGAGGACCACATTTCAGTTAATTATAAAAGCAGATGGTGCTGGAGACTAAATGTCCCCTCACGAGTAATAGAAGGGAAAAAAATTGTATTTCTATTAGAATAAAGAAAGATGAGGTTCCCTTAAAAAAAAATCTATTGTATTTCTATATACTAGCAAGTAGCAACCTGAATATTTCTAAATAAGCAAGGAACAAAAGTCATTTTTAAATGCCATTTATGACAGTATGAACAATATAAAATACTCAGGAATAATTATGACAAAGATACACAAGGCTTATAAAGTGAAAATATAAAATATTATTGAGAAAAGTTACAGACCTAAACACATGGAAAGAAATGCTACATCCATGGGTTGTAAGATCCAATATTATGAGGCTGTCCCCACTGACCTATAGTCAATGCAATCAAAATCCCAAGCAGGCTATTACATAAAATCGACAAGCTGATTCTCATACTCAAAACGGCATTTAAAAAAAGAACAAAGTTAAAGAATTACCACGGCCTAAATTTAGGTTTTTTGTTATAGTAATCAAAATAATGTTATTGGCATCAAAATACAAAAATAAGTCAACAAAACAGAACTGAACATCTAGACATAGATCTACAACATGCATAGATAACTAATTTTTGACATAGGTGCAAGAGGCAATGAACAGAAAAAGGACAGGGGTTTATTTTTTCAATAAATACAACTGAAACAACTGGATATTCACACACACATCCCCCCAAAAAGAATTTCAATACACATCTCACACAATATATAAAATTTAACTCAAGATCAAACATAGACTAAATAGGGGAACCCTTGGTGGCGCAGCGGTTTAGGGCCTGCCTTTGGCCCAGGGCACGATCCTGGAGACCTGGGATCAAATCCCACGTCAGGCTCCCAGTGCATGGAGCCTGCTTCTCCCTCTGCCTATGTCTCTGCCTCTCTCTCTCTCTCTCTCTCTCTGTGTGACTATCATAAATAAATAAAATTTTTTAAAAAAACATAGACTAAATATCTAAAACTACAGAACTTATGTAAGAAAACACAGGAAATGAATCTTTATGACCTTGAGTACACAAAGGTTTTTAGATATAACCCCCCAAAAGTACAATCTATTAAAAAAAAAAAAAAGGATAAACTGGACTTTACCAAAATTAGACATTTCTGATCTTTAAAATTCACTTGTGAATAGAATGAGAAGACAAGCCACATTGAGAGAAAATATGTACAAGTCACATATCTGACAAAAGACTTGTACCCAGAATATATAGAGAACACTTAAAACTCAATAATAAGAAAACAAGCTAGTTTTGGGGGGGGAGGGGTTAGATTTTTATTTATTTATTCATGAAAGACACAGACAGAGGGGGGCAGAGACATAGGCAGAAGGAGAAACAGGCTCCTCATAGGGAGCCCCAGCGGGACTCAATCCCAGGACCCCAGGATCACAACCTGAGACCAAGGTAGACACTCAACCACTGAGCCACCCAGGCATCCCCCAAGCTAGTTTTAAATATAAGCAAAAGATAGGAATAGACACAACAAATAACACATTTGGATGGTAAATACACATGATGCTCAACATAATTAGTCATCAGGGAAATGCTAAGTAAAACCACAATGAGATACCATTACACATCTACACAAATCTAGGCTAAAATTATAAAGAAACCAAACCAAGTGTAGACAAAAATATGGAGGAGCTTGAGCTTTGGTACAACAACTTTGCAAAAACAGTCTGTAGGATTCTTAAGAAGATAAAAATACAGCTACAGATGAATTCAACCATTTGTCGCCTAGGTATTTACCTTAAAATGCAACTGTAGGTGCATATAAAGATCTGTACATGAATTTTCATAGCAATTGCATTTGTATAGCCAAAACTGGAAATAACCTCAAAGTCCAACCACAGGTAACTAATAACAAATTGCAGTATATCCATAAATGAAATATACTCGACAATAAAAAAGAATGAATTATTGGTACATGCAACATGGATGATCTCAAAATAATTATGCTGAATTTAAAAAGTGAGATTTAAAAAGTACATACTGTATGATTCCATTTATATAAAATTCTCCAAAATGCAAACTGATACAGTGTCAGAAAGCAAGCCAGTGGTTGTGGGAGGAAGGGAAGCTCAGAAGGAGTACAAAGAATATGAATATGTTCACTTATCTTGACTACAGTGATGCTTTCACAGGTGCACCCATGTCAAAGCTCATGGAAACTACAATTTAAATATGCATGGTTTGTTGTATGTCAATTATATCTGAATAGAGCTGTTAAAAATACCAAGTAGCCCAGCACAGTGCTTATATATGTCAAATAGTTATAACACAGCACTGCCAGAGTTGACCTGATCATAATATAAGAATCAGCATCATATTTCATTTTTAAAATTTTTATGCCAGCATGCAAAAACGAAAGATTACTTTGTGGCCTTGGTTCAGAACGCAGTTTAACACAGTGCTACAACCTCTGATCTGGTGGTGTTATTAAATACTCTATCTATGATGTTGCTATACCATACAGAAGGATCTCATACTAAATACAAATCTATGTTACCTAAATAGGAAGCACCTAAAGGGTCTCTTGCAGTCTGAAAGAGGACAGGCTCATGGACAGAGGGTGTTGCTACATCAATGGTAGTCCATGCCACACTGTGTGAAGACCCGCAAGCCACTCGTGTGATCTTCTGGCCTTCTAAGCCTTGCACAAGTGTGGGCTTTCTGTTAACTGTGGTCGTGCCATTGCCTTGTTGCCCATGGTCATTATCCCCCCAAGCATAAACCTGTTACAGGGAACAAAAAGATAATTTTTCAACATTTGAGAACATTTTCTTTCAATTTACTTCAAAATTCTTTCCAATAACTAAAAATAAGTATTTACTTAAAATCAATCCAATGAATTCATCTGTTCTGTTTTGATTTAGGAAGCAGGGAGATTCTCCTCTTCAACTAAGTTCAATACTTATTTTTTCCTTTATTTTGCAAAGAAAAATGATCAAAAACAGTATGCTCACTTTTCATGTAATTCACTTCTTGGCTTTACAGAATTAGAAGGAATAATTCGTTTTTGATTCATTTGATTAAAAAACAGTATGCTCTTTATTGATGATGAGCACTGGGTGTTATATGTAAGTCATGATTCACTATATTCTACTCCTCAAACCAGTATTACACACTATTAACTAACTAGAATTTAAATAAAAAATTGAAAAATAAAGAAAACCACTGTGCTAATTTGTTGTCATAAGTAAATTTTTACAAATATAGCATCCATGGACTCTCAAAGCAGAATAATACTTGTCACAGATGACTTTATTTCTAAAATGACACATTTATCTTTCCATCAACTATCAATTTCTAAAGTAAAAAACACTGCTAATACCTTAGCAGTAGGAGCCCTTTCAATGACAATAATCTTTTCACATTTCCAGGTGGACTTTCAAGCAGGAAAGCCCAGCTCTTTACAACATATGTCAGTCAGCAACCCTTTATCAGGTACCTCTGAGCATGCTGACAACTAAGCAGATACGCAGAAGAACAAAATGAGCATTGCCTACCCTCCTCATTCTGTAAGATTCATTGCATTTCATCATGAATTATACTGTCAAAACAAGGACTTGTGACCTCAGCTTACCTGCCCTGCATCTGTGACCGCCAGACAGTGCAGGGCACCGACAGCCACATGTACAATCTTCTTCCCTCTCAGCCCTTCCACCACCTGTGGCTTCCGCACATGCACATCAGAGCCGTGGCCCAATCTGAAGTAATCCCCCTTCCCCCTGCAAGGAGGTCAACAGTATAAATTTTTAATATATGGTTATCATCTAGTAACGTTCCACAGAAAAACACTAATGGTTTACAGCAATAGAGCCGGCTTATTAACATCACACAGTACCCAGGGGCTCTGAAATTATGTTATAAAATAGTATATCATTAGTTCAAATTCATTTATTAATTCTATAGCAAGATTCTTAATGTGTGCTATAGAACATTTAAGTTACTGATGTAGAATTAGAATTCCTCAAGCTGCCTCTGAGTCATAATAAATAATAATAATAATAAGCTATAATAAGCTAAGGCCCATCACCTTGTGGTAACAAGGTCAGCTGGATGCCCCACTCCTTTTAAATTTAATAAAATAAGCTTTCACAAGACGTGAACTTTTTCAAGACCAAAGAAATCAGAAGTCTGCTTTCTGCCCATTTGATAACTAGTCTCCTGGCATGGTAGGAAAGAAGAAATCCTCTATGTAAACCTCACCTAAACAGGAAAGACAAGCTGGGCTAAAATTTCTCTAGTGTTCTTTG
This sequence comes from Canis lupus familiaris, assembly GCF_011100685.1. Taxonomy (NCBI): domain Eukaryota; kingdom Metazoa; phylum Chordata; class Mammalia; order Carnivora; family Canidae; genus Canis; species Canis lupus. Next base: position 32,432,810 of record NC_049224.1, on the reverse strand, counting down.
GCAAATGACCCAGTTATAATGAAAAATTTCTTATTATGATATTGTCACTAATCCCAACTCGAAATAAATAAAAGAAAGAAGATGCCTGGATGAGTATGAAAATGAATATTTAACCATCCCTCCAGGGTGGGCATGGGACAGAGGCCCACCACTGTTTCACATGGACTCAGACACATTGATGGGTGACAGCAAGTTTACATACCATGTCCACACCACTCCTGACTTGGTGAGAGCCAAGGAAAACTGAGCTCCGCACTCGATCTGGCACACCCCCTGTCCATTCAGTCTCTCAATGTTCTGAGGAATGTTACAGCCTTCACTTCCTCCCCGGCCCAGCTTTCCAAAGTCACCGTCACCCCAGGAAAATACTAAACCTAGGTTTAAAAAATGTATACTTCAGGCCAGCGCTTCATGATGTTCCTACCCACCCAGAAACAGAGGCAGGAGCTCACCTTCATCAGTCAGAGCCAGGGTCTGTGCATCTCTACTTCCACATGCAACCTGGATTACTCTGTGACCAAGAAGGACTTTCACCTATTCAATTACAAATTTAAAAACAGAATCAAGCACAGGCACTGAGAAAACAAGGGAAATTTTTTCCACAGACTGAAAGCCAATAATGCACATGTCTATGAACTTTCCTAGACTCAAAGCGTATCTTCTTTTGAAATCAGCAGATGGTAAGCTTTCTGTAAGCAACAAAAATGTGTATAATCACCATTTTGGGCTTCAGTTGTGTTGTATTATCCCCATGTCCCAACCGGCCGTACTCGCCAAGGCCCCAGGTGTACAGCTCCCCACTGGATGTAAGGGCTGCGCTATGCGAGCTCCCACAGGCAATATCCCGGATACGCTTGGTTTTCAGGGCCTCTATAAGCCGTGGCTTGTCACAGTTCCTAAAGTAAGATTAAATAACATTCCCTATAATCAAGTCAGTCTTTTTTAAAGAAGAAAAAAAGGACATCTACACTGATTCACATTTAGAGAAAACAATATCCGTAGATCAACTTAACTATCAAACATTAAAACAGATCGTGTGAGGCCAAATCACCTTCATAGATTTTTTTTTTTAAGATTTTATTTATTTGAAAGAGAGACAGAGATGGTAAGAGAAAGTGCGAGTAGGAAGGAAAAGGAAAAGCAGGCTCCCCGCTGAGCAGGGACCATCCCCCCTACCCCACCACCGGACACCACCAGACACCACCAGGACTCTGGGATCACAACCTAAGCCAAAGGTAGACTGTTAACTGACTAAACCACCCAGGCGCCCCACATTTATAGATATTTCTAACAAATATATTTTTAAGTTCCATTTTCAAAAATGACCTATCCTATTTAATTTTCTGCAAATTAACAACCAAAAGATATTCACTATTATCAGTAACCATTTCTTATTAGCAAGTAATAAAGAAAATATTCTTACATTCTGCTGAAGTGTCCAAGTTTGCCATCATCACCTTCGCCCCAGGAAAACACTTTCCCATCAACAGTTAAAGCTGTAGCATGCCGGCCACCTGCAACATCCACACAGATATGGGCTGCCGAAGATGGTTTATAAAAAGTTCATAGCATAATTACTTACTCCACCTGACATGCAGCATATGTTCAATGAATATGTATGCAATAAATGAGTAGATAAGATCAATTATATATTTTCAGGGTGACAAATATATAAAGTGAACTTTATTAAACTACAAAGTTTAAATCCTAGAATGAATTTTACTTGCAAAGAAGCAGCAAAATAGTGCCGTGTTTAATAATGGGGTTCCTGTTATGTTAAATATACAAAAGATCAAAATTCAGATGGAGAAAAAGAAAAAAATAAGTACATTTATGACTAGACAAATTATCAAATGCACTGGCAATTAAGCCTGCGAGAGAAATGTACACCAACTGTGGACTTATTTAAGCAAAAACACCATCATTCAGTATAGTAAGAGCATTATACTCACTCTTTCATGGTCATGTTCTTCCCCAGTGTGGGGATGGGCTCCCAGTCACCCACATTATTCATTCTACCCTATTCTTTACCAACAGAACCCATACTAACAAAAGTAACAATATGCTCAGTTAAAATCTATACTTCCCAGACTCTCTTGCCCAGAGAGGATCATGACAAAGAAGCAAAAGAAGTGAGCGGGGCATCCTGAAAAGCACTTTAGAGGAGCTAAGTGAGACAGAGGAAATATCTGTCTGTGCTCACCCAGACAAAGCTGCATGGCCATCTGTCAAGGACGGTGGAAAGAAAGAAAAGCCTGCACTTGTGCTCCTCATGGGCACAGAGCTACCATACTGGCCCTGGACCCCATCCCCAGACTTTTACAAGGAAGAAAAGTAAAAATCTATCATGTTTAAGCCACTACTGTTTGGACTTGCTTTTATATGGGGTTAAATCTAAATATGTTCAGTGCAGGCATTAACTGAACTTTGTACCTAATTTGGTTCCATTCTTCAGAGGCCTTGCATAGTGCTTTGAAATAAATCTTAGTAAAGGTTTCCTAAATTGAGGGTATGTGATTTTTTTTTCAAAGAATCTTTCTTATCACTGGGGTTCACAGACACTTTGGAAACCTGATGAAAGTTATACGCTCCTTCTACAGAAAAATAACAATATTTAAGCACAAAACATGGTATTTCAAAGATGCCATGAGCCAGACAGAGACCATAGCTCTGAGACTGAAAACTCACATCTTAGAGAGTGGTAGTCCTCATACACCCGGAATGCCAACAACCGCTGATCTCTACAAAGCCTTATGTAGCAACAATAATTAAATTCTAGGCCACCTGGAGATTTACATTACCCAATTTTTAATCTTAATAATTAAACTTGATGGGGTCCCTGGGTGGCTCAGCGGTTTAGTGCCTGCCTTCAGCCCAGAGCATGATCCTGGAGTCCCAGGATCGAGTCCCGCATTGGGCTCCCTGCATGGAGCCTGCTTCTCCCTCTGCCTGTGTCTCTGCCCCTCTCTCTCTCTCTGTGTCTCTCATGAATAAAAAAATAAAATATTTAAAAAAATAATAATTAAACTTGAAAAAAGAATGCAAGGATACCCTAGGGAAAATTATTTAAGGGCCACAGTTATTTACAAAGCATGAACAACAGGCTTAATTGCATACAAGTGCCAACTCTGGCCTGGTACCTGAATGAACGGCCACCTTCTTGACCACATAACTGCTAAGAGCTGTGATCTGCCGAGGGATAGGCACAGTCCCGCTAGAGAGGCCCAGTCCCAGTCGGCCATTCGTGGCTTCTCCACAGGCATATACCTTCCCTTCTACAGTCACTGCAAAGAACAAGAGCAAAGAGAAGACTCACTTTTCACAACATAACAACTATGTTTTTAATGGTAAGTATAACTTAAAAAATTTTTAGTATAAGAATCATACCTGCAAACAAACTTTTAGAACCACCAGCCACCTGTACTACATTCAAAGCAGAGAGTGTCTCAGAGAACGAAGGAACCTTTATCTAGAACGGGATTTTTTTGTTAAGCAAAAGAAGGAAAAAGATCATTTTATTTACACTTTTAAAATTACAAGTAACCTTACTAGATGATACAAGGAATTACTTTTAATTTGCATGATTATATTAACCAAAGAAGTTCTTTTCTCTTAGAGATACACCAGAGTATTCCAAGGATGAAATGATATATTGAGATATACTTTAAATGGGGGGTGGAGGGGTATAAAAGAAGTTAATAAAGACAGGGACACCTGGGTGGCTCAGTAGTTGAACATCTACCTTCAGCTCAAGGATCGAATAGTGCATCGGGCTCCCTGCAAGTAGCCTGCTTCTCCCTCTATGTCTCTGCCTCTCTCTGTGTCTCTCATGAATAAATAAATAAAATCTTTTTAAAAAATTAAAAAATAAAAAGTAAAATAAAATAAAGACAAAAAATATGACCTTTTACTGTTAACTGTTGAAGCTGGTACCGGAATATGAGGGCTCAGGTCCCTATTCTTTCTACCTGCTATGTTTGAACAGCTCCATAATAAAAGGTGAAAAATAAAATACACATAATGTAAAGATAAAACCAAGCATAGTCTAGTAAACTATGCTTTATTTCAGGTCATGTGCTGCTCATTCTTATTGATTCTGACATCTCTAAGAAATTAAATGCTTCAACTTCCCATTGTAGATGGGTGTGACTTAATTTAAAATTCTTAAAGCCCTTGTCTAAGAAACCCTTTATGAATCCCAGAAATGATCAGATAGTCACTACTACAGTGCAAGAAAGACTCTTCAACCCAACCATGGAATGCCAAATCTATCCTTCACATGCAAACTCCAACAAAGGGCCACGTGCTCAGGATCACCTAGAGAGCCCCACACTATCACAACTGAGACTCCCAGACTTTACTGCCCCTGGCCCACCTCCAAATGGAGTCTAGGGGCCTTAAAACACAAATGCATTCAAGGCCTTTCAAATAAAGAAGAAAATTTGTTATATTTGAGAGATTTAAAATGAATTCTAACTTTCCTAAAAATGCAGGCAATAAGGGATCTTACCATGGGTAAAAGTCTCACAGAATACTAAAAGGAAACAGAGACACTCACTGAAGAGAAACCGTTTCCAGGCACTAAAACTTCATGGAGGAATTTGTTTTATGGCTCCTCAGCTAAGAGACACTAAGTAACATAACGGGTGATTAATTCAACTCTAGTTCAAAGGCATCATTTGTTCTATCTACTCTTTAAATGATATCTTGCTCATCTTCATACCACTATGGCATTTTTTACACATTATTTTGTTCATGGTAAGCAAAAATGCTTACTGTTTTGAAGGCAAGATAAATATAATTACTGTTTATAATTTTCATCTATATACTTATTGAATATTTTCAAAAATGTATTTTCTAGTTTACTGAGCAGCAGTAATACAATTACATCCAAAGTGCACTATTGGGACACCTGGGTGGCTCAGTGGTTGAGTATCTGCCTTTGGCTCAGGGCATGATCCCAGAGTCCTGGGATCAAGTCCCACATCGGGCTTCCTACAGAGAGCCTGCTTCTCCCTCTGCCTGTGTCTCTGCCTCTCTCTCTCTCCATGTCTCTCGTGAATGAATAAATAAAATTTTTAAAAAATAATAATAAAGTGCACTATTTTCCAAGGACAGGGGCTTTAACAGAAACTAAGTTTTGATGTCTATGAAGGATTTCTTCAGAAAAGTCAATTTAAAAAACAACTGATAGAAGGTAAGCCATCATAAAAACTTCAAAAGAGGTCTGATTATTAGTGAGTCTCCAGGACAAATGTACCAACAAAGCTCATCCTCAATCATTTGATGACAGGTAACACAGAAACTACAGGCAGAAGAAGGATACCTTAGAGCCCTTCAGGCCGCCCAGCTGGTCCTTGTCATTCAGTCCCCACACAAACACTTTGGTTCTTATTGTAGCTGCTGATTCCAGCCCTGCAGCCTTCTTTCTAATAAGGCTAACCAAACAAAAAAGACAGAAATAGAGATCATTCAACATAAAAATATTTTTTTTAAGCAAAAAGGAAAGCAACCTCAAGCAAGCAAAATTGTTGGTTATTGTAAGACTCTTAAAGTTCTTTTTTAGTAAAACTTAAATAAATTAAAACTAAAATAAATAAAACCTAGAAGAAATTAGTGTGCTAGAGGGTCAAAATTTCTAGATACCAGCATGCTACCTTTTAATAATATAATTTAACTCTAGTGTTTTCAGTGGAGACCTTTCTATGACACACTATGCAGCTCTCTTTTCTTCTTATATACCAGCTGTTTTACTGACTCACAGATATTCCCACCCAATGCCTCAACACACAGCTACTACAGATGTTAAATGCTGAGAATATTAATTATTAAATGGCCCCAGGAATCACCACTGGGTCAGGCACTGTGGCAATGTCCCTAAATCTAAACATCTGTTCGGTCATATTTTCCCTCAAAGAACTAATAAAATAGTCACAGCCATACGACTTTTGAGGTACTCTAACACAAATACATGTCCCAAAGCAAAATGCAATTTTCTGGCTACACACCCTCTACCCACCTATAAGGCTAGCTGGGCTAGAGGTCCCCTATATCCTTTCTCTCCTGAGAAGTCTGCTCTGTACGTCAAGGCTTCTGAAGCATAGCTCTCTCTGGCAGTTGGCTCCTACCACCTTGCTCATTCTATCTCTTAACCTGCCTTCAATAAGTTCAAAGTATAGTCAACAAAGCACTCTAATTCTCGAACTTGAGATCATTAAGTACATAGTGTTATTCTCTTGATTGTTAGTTGATGCCAGGTACTAAGGAATCTGTGTTTGAGGTTTTTGGCTTTTCAATTGCTTTTGTTCTCTTTTTATAAACTAGGATGGACAATTAAAGGCTCCAGAGACTAGGTTCTAGCTAGGTAAGATTTTTTTTACCATATTATATACTAATGAATATTTACTTTAAAGGATCAAAATTTTATGGCTTGGGTATTAAAATGTAGGAAAATACTTTCATCTGATACCAGGCACAAGAAAGCAAGTGTATGTATATATATATATAGTAATTACAGATCTTCCTCTACTTACAATGGTACTATACCCCCAATAAACTCATCATAAATTGAAAAAATCATGTTGAAATGCATTTTAAAAATGCACCTAACCTACTCAACATCAAACTTTAGCCTTGCCTACCTTGAACATGCTGAGAACATTTACATTATCTTACAGATGGACAAAATCACCTAACAAGCCTATAAAGTGTTGAATATCTAATGTAATTTCTTGAATAGTATACTGAAAGTGAAAAAACAGTATTAAAGAATGGCTATAATAAATATATTGATTATTTATCCTTATGATTTCATGGATGGGTGCTCATTGCTGCTGCCCAGTATTACAAGAGGATTGTACCACATATTGCTAACTTGGGAAAAGATCAAAATTCAAAGTACAGTTTCTAAAGAAATGTGCATTACTTTTGCACTATTGTAAAGTAAAAAAAACTTGCAAGTCAAACTATCGTAAATCTGGGACCACCTATACCTGACATACCCGGTAACACATTTTTAGTCAAAAGTATGTATGGAACACCAAGAGTGATACTCAAAATATGTAGTAACTGGTACCATGTAATGACCAACCCTTCAGAAAGGAGGCCAGCAGTCAGTCAGTGTGGGCATACCCCAGTTGGGTGTGTACCCTGTGGGTGTTTGGACCACCTTGAAATCATTAGCTGGTCTTATAGGAAAAGAAAAACATTACATTCAAATACCCAGAATTCTTCTATTAATGTATTCAATATTTGTAAAAACTTAATCAATGAGTAAAGCTCAAACTTCTTTAGTTATCTCATATATACAGTACATGTACATATTCACCCAACTCATTTTCATAGCTACTGAATAAAAATATGCAAAGCCATAAGCCTTTCTCTTGGAAATCTCAATGATTCATATAAGTGAACTGGTATTTTCCTTTAATGTACACAGATACCATCAGTTTGAATCATAACATACAGTGCAACATATATTCTAGATGAGGTAATGTTACATAATAAATACTATTTTCTTTACAGTTTTAATGCAAACGTTCCAAAATAAAACAAGACAGAATCCAAACCCAAGATCATAGAACCCTAGAATAGTCTCACTTATTATCACAGTTGCCACTCATTCATGACTAAATGGATGTGCTTTAATAGCAGTGAGAGGCAGCACTCCTCTATTTCTAAAAGAAAAGCACTTACTGCAAAAGGCAGTGGTTAGAAGAACTCAGCTAGCATGGTACCTGCCTCCTTTGTGTATCTGCAAAGACCAGGCTACAGCAGCAGAACAACAGTAACACGTATCAACTGATTTTGCATATCGTTTGATTTAGCAATTTACTTTTAGCCATCTAGCTATGAAAATACAACTTATCTGAGGAAGAGAGATCATCTACATTGTTTTCTGCTGGGACATGAACAAGACCCAGAACACAACCCCCTGTACATATGAGTCCTCTATAAACAGAATTTAAAAGAGCAAACATGCAGAAACTGGGCAGATATCTTTCTTCATCCTTGGTATATGCTATTTGCTTGCCAAAACACCTCTGCTTTGAAAACTCTGACTTTTTCTGAAAGTATGCCTTTAGAGGGAGTTTTCCTTATTCTCCTGACAAATCAATGCTTTTTTCTAGATTTTTAAAGCACTATGAACTTCTTCATGCACTTTACACAATCGAAAGCCACTCCTGATGTGTGTGAGTTTGTCTGTCTTATCTTATTTTGCATATTTGCCACAGCATTCACAGGATGGAGAACAGTTTAGCCCACAATAGGTATTTAATAGATGGATGATGAAGGAAAATGGTAATAGTTATCACTATAGCACTCCTGCAAATTATCGAATTAAGAAAATGAGAACATAGTCATAAGATGAAATACTGCGCTCAAAAAAATTATATGAGAGAAGACTAATGATATGGATATTTTGGAAATGAATGTTGCCCATAATTGCACAATGATGTGAATGTACTTAATGTCACAGAACCAGACAGTTAAAAATAGCTAAGAGGATAAGTTTTATGTATAATGTATTTTATCATCATAAACTTTTTTAAAGTTAACAGTAAAGTATTTAGCAAAGAAAACTGTAAAATATATAGCATATATCCATTTCAAAGGAAAACACACTTAGGGACAGATAAAAAGAAAACTACAAGTATATATACCAAAATATTAGCTGCAATATTTCAGGTAGAAAAAAAAAAAATCCAACATTTTTATTTCCTCTTTTTAATATTTATCTAAATACAATATGTTTCTACATTAAACATTCTCCTAAAATTAAAGTTTTAAAAACTAAAATTTACCTGAGTACATAAAACTATTCTCATTATGGAATACAGTCTAATTAAATATTCACTTTTGAAAGTGAGAATTTTGGAATGAGCACCACCAATAACAAATGGCTCTCACCTCCCACTGTTGCCTTTCTCATCCTCTTCCTCTTCATTGTCTGAGGCTAAGAAAGGAACTGCAGCCAAATCTTCCTCCTCTGCACGGATCTGTCCCAGCAGGATAAGACCATGGATTTTACAATCAATTCCCGAACTCCTGCACTGCTTTATAGCAATTTCAATATACCTGTGATACTAGACACAAAAACAGTAAGCTACAGACTTTTTAGAATCAAATACACGAAATACTTAAACTGGGAGCAGCACATTTGAGACATGGAATGTGTAGAAAACTAGAGCTCTTTTACTTAAGTTCTGGAAATATCAAGCAAGTTAGGCAAAATTAATACCGTCATGTTTGAGGACAGTTTAAAAGAAGTCATTAATCACCAAGTATGTCTATCCAGGGCATTGGACTCACACTTATTTTCTTACTAAAATGAAACTATGATAGCCTTACTGGATGACTAGAAACTTTTTGTCTTAAAGCTTTCTTGAGGGGCACCTGGGTGGCTCAGTAGGTTAAGCATCTGATTCTTGATTTCAGCTCAGGTCATGACCTCAGGATCCTGAGACTGAGCCCCACATCTGCACTGGGTGTGAAGCCTACTTGGGATTCTCTCTTTCCCTTTGCCCCTGTCCACCACCCCCACCCCCACCCCCTCACTTGCATGCTCCCGCACATGGGCTCTCCCACTCTCATTCTCTCTCTCAAAAAAAAAAAAAAAAAAAAACTTCCTTGAATCAAGATGTATTAGGAAAGAGATTAAATTAAATATCAGATAGTTAAGCACCTTCATAATTTTTAGAATAAAAATATGTATACTGCAACACTATCACATAGTTCCAAGTGATCAACATATAAGCAATTTTGCTCATATATGGATTATAACAAGAAAATTCCAGACAGCATGTTGTCTCATAACTTCTGTATGTATCAAACAAGTACGGGCTTTTAAAAAATATATCCACATTACTATTATCATAGCTAAAACAATAATTTCACAGATCATCTAATATGCTACCAGTGATTAACTTTTCTGATCCTCTCGTAAACATTTTTCTATTGTTGGCTTATTCAAATCAAGATCCAAATAGGATGCAACCTCTCTCTGTTATTCCTTGACATTCATTTGTTAAGGATAGTTCTTTGTCCTGCAGAATGCCCCATATCCTACTATTTGGCATTTACAGTATTCCTCTATTCTTTCATTTCCTATGAACAAAGAGTAATGCAGCATGAAGCACATATACTTCAAATGACTTCCTATTGCTTCAATTGAACTTGATCAAACCTCAAGATCTACTACCTATGATGTCACAGGAAGCACAGGTGGGAACAAAACCACTGGGATGCAAAAGACAAATTAAAAAATGAAAAATGCTACAGGAAAAGAAAACCCAATTTCCTTCTTTAGCAAGAAAAAAACCAAGAGAATCAAGACTTAAATGAAGTACAAAGTGCAGGCACATAAACTAACTGCAAAAAAATATTTATGGGATAATTGGGAAAATGTATACACTGACTGGATATTATATGATATTAAAGAATAACCGTTAGCTGTGATAATGGCATTGCAGTTACATTTTCTCAGTCCTTGCTAGAGATTAATATTGAAGTACACAATATGGATAAGATCGTATCTCGGATTTGCTTTTAAACATTCTAGGAATGTAAAAATAGACTTACAGAAGGAGACAATGAAACACAATTGACAAAATGTTGATGATTGCTGAAGATAGGTCAAAGGTTTGTAGGAGAGTCAGTATACTTTCTATTTTTGGTTATGTTAAAAAATTACAATAAGCCATTTTTATAGGAAAGACTGCTAGAATGTCCAGTGGCTTCCCATGAATGATAATATTCTAGTTCTTAAATTGGTTGGAGCAACGGAGAGTGGGTCATGAGTTTTCCAATTACTCATAATACTTCGTATTTCTCACACATCATGTATACTATATAATAAATTGTTCTAAATTGAAAATTTATTGGACAATATACCTTTTATGAACAATAATCTCAGTTACTGATTTAATTAACTCTAGTTTTTAATTTAAAGTACAAATACATTAGAAGTATAATTAAGACGTTAGACAAGCTGCTTTCAGTTACCTAATAATGAGTTAACAATAAAATGCACGAAAATTCAATAGTATCTTTTTCAGAAAAATTCAATATTATCTTTCATTTTAATAATTTACCAGTTTATTCATTAACACCACTGGTAATAATTATTAATTAACTAATTGGTATATCACAAAATAGTTCAATGACTTTCAAGAATTAATAATGTTCCATAATTCTATTTATTGAAGATTGGAAATAAAGGTCAGATCATCAATTCTCTGCCTTGGGAAAAGGAGCTGGTACATTCCCATAGACTAGAAACAAGTTACAAACCTAATGGCTATGTGTCAGCTTGTTTTAAGTAACACACTGGGACCACCTTGAATTTGTCTGCCCTTATGCAGGCAGCCTAATAATAATAATGAATGGCTAACTACATTTAATAATTTAAAAATACACTTACTTATACTTAACTTTAGATCAATAAAAGTTCTTTATTAGTATCTTTATCCACTATCATAATAATTAAGTCCTCATGAGACAATAGTATGGATGCTATTATTTGAAGAATATTTAATTTGTTAAAATAGTGTTGACATGTCAGTAGAAAAATTTATGGGAAGATTGAAAGTCTCACTGCTCCTTATTATAGAGGTACTATATAAAAGAACCTTCACTGATCTCTCAGCATTTTCAAGATTTGTAAGAAGCTTGTATTCAATCTTGAAAATTACCTTATAATGCATCAAAACAGATCAATAGCTCAGCATTTGATGTCAACAGGTATGAAAACAAAAAAGCAGTATCAGTGTCACATGTGCAGTTAGAAAAAACCATCACATATTAGTAGATACACAATGAAAAAAAACAATCCTGTGCTGGTTACAGAGAGTATTCTGAAGTACCTGGTAACAATTTTGCTAGGAGCTTTACCCTCACTTCTTACTAAGATGGTGAGAATGAGACTTACTTTGTTTCCTTTTCAAGCTGATCTGATAAATAGCAAATTCAAGTTATGTACCTGTCAAATTTTAAAATGTAATTACTTAATTTAAGGGGAAAATAACCTCAATGTTATTATAGAGACAGTCAAAAAAGTCATCTCCATTGTCATTTGCAAACTATCAAAAAAGAACACCTACTTACCTCTGTGCAGTCATTCAGAAGGGACACTGTTGTGTCAGTGGGGTTAATATTGATTGTCTTTAGTTCAATTAGGTTATTTAGGGAATTTCCACCTGGGGGGGGAAGGGGATAAAGAAATCAGACAAAGGTAGTTGTATCATATGACAGAAGATGCTGAATAAACTAATTCAATTACCTGACACCACCACAAGGGAAGGCATGTAGCTACTGTCAGCGGGATCAACTATCATTTTTAATCTATGAACAAGAACATCTGGGAAAATCTCCAAACGAATCCAATGCTTTAAAAAAAAAAAACAAAAAAAGTATTCTCAATTTATAAAATTCAGCCATATTTTAGCCATGAAAATAGTATCACCAAAGCTCAAATCTACATGAGATTTTCTAAATATGATGGTCATTCATTTGGGAAATATAAAAAATAGTGAAAGGGAATAAAGGGGAAAGGAGAAAAAATAAGTGGGAAATACCAGAAAGGGAGACAGAACATGGAAGACTCCGAACTCTGGGAAACGAACTAGGGGTGGTGGAAGGGGAGGAGGGAGGGGGGTGGGGGTGACTGGGTGGTGGGCACTGAGGTGGGCACTTGATGGGATGAGCACTGGGTGTTATTCTGTACGTTGGCAAATTGAGCACCAATAAAAAATAAATTTATTAATAAAAAAATAATATATAAATAAATACAGAATATGGCCTGAGAGGAGTATTCCACTCCACTACTTATTAGAGGAAAGTCTCACTCTAAACCCAGAAATGATGTGTTTATAGACTCCTGATCTGGGGGGGAGGGGCCTTTATACTCAAGAGCAGTGGGTTATAAAAAATACTAGAGTCAAGACGGAAACACAGCCCCTCTCTCCAAGCTGGACCATAAGTTCAGACACTTGCATGCAATTATAACATTCCGAAGAGCAACACCTATTTGTTCAGATATATTAGAAAAACTGCTTTCCAGAAGCAGAATCTGAACTCATACATTTTATGCGGGGAAAGTAACAGAAAACAATTGCACCCTATTACACACTGTATCAATTGGTCAGTTAGATAAAATCTGTTACATATATCATTAAAAATCTCTGACAATAAAAACTGGATAGGGACACCTAGGTGGCTCAGCAGTTGGGTGCCTGCCTTTGGTTCGGGGCATGATCCTGGGTTTGGGGACTGAGTCCCACATCAGGCTTCCTGCATAGAGCCTGCTTCTTACTCTGCCTATGTTTCTACCTCTCTCTGTATGTGTGTCTCATGAATAAATAAATAGAATCTTAAAAAAAAACTGAATGGTATATTACTCAGTTGCTTTAAAAATAATTCTGAACTAAAATACAAAATCAGTACTGACAGGTGCCATCACAATATAACTCAATAGGTTTTTTTTTCAAAGTTCATTTTGAAGCTTAGAAGATAAAATCATCTAAATAGAAGCATTTCTGGAAGTACCCCAATGGAACACCTACCTTTCCTTGTGAACCAGATGACTGCCAGCAGGGCTCACTGCCATCAATAAGACGAGAAGCCTGGTTCACAGAGGATGACACATTTAGGCTCTTTACCATCCGGGACCAGCTATCCAGCAGCATTCCTGGCTGACTGCTGTGACAACGCTTTAGCTGTTTTCCAGAACGGCCACAAAATATTGCAGACTGTCCTATTTAATGGTGGTCAAAAAACGGTGGTGTTAATACATGTAGAGCAAAACCTTCCCAACCAAGAAATAAAGAATACTAAACGGTGAAGAGCTTCTTACTTCAAGAAAATAGTTAAGTTTTCAAATTAAAAAGAACTCATAAGGGTACCTGGGTGGTTCAGTCAGTTAAGTGTCTGACTCTTGATTTTGGCTCAGGTCATGATCTCAGGCTTGAGAGATCAAGCCTAGCAGAGAGCCTGCTTAAGATTCTCTCTCTTGGGGCAGCCCCGGTGGCGCAGCAGTTTAGTGCCACCTGCAGCCTGGGGTGTGATCCTGGAGACCCGGGATCGAGTCCCACGTCAGGCTTCCTGTATGGAGCCTGCTTCTCCCTCTGCCTGTGTCTCTTTCTGCCTCTCTCTGTCTCTATGAATAAATAAAATCTTAAAAAAAAAAAAAAAAAAAAGATTCTCTCTCTCTCTCCCTCTCCTTCTGCCCCTCCTCCCAACCCCTCTTCACCTCTGGCTAGCTCACTCACGCTCAGATAAACGGAACTAATAAATACCTGAAATAGCTTCAAAAAGCCCAGTGTAATTTACACGAATTTATGAAATGAACTTCATAGAATGCTATGATTTACTCTACTTGATTCTCAAGTAACAACAGCATATGTACTTCCAGATGGAGGGATACATAGAAGCCAAGGGGGGGGGGATACTAACAAAAAACATTCTTATTAAATTAAAAGTGCTAACAAAATAATGTTCTTGGGGGATCCCTGGGTGGCGCAGCGGTTTGGCGCCTGCCTTTGGCGCAGGGCGTGATCCTGGAGACCCGGGATCGAATCCCACGTCAGGCTCCCTGCATGGAGCCTGCTTCTCCCTCTGCCTGTGTCTCTGCCTCTCTCTCTCTCTCTCTCTCTCTCTGTGACTATCATGAATAAATAAATAAAAATCTTTAAAAAAAATGTTCTTATTAAAAATGCTGTTACAGGGTCGTGTGGGTGGCCCAGTCAGTTAAGTATACAATTCTTAGTTTCTGCTCAGGTCATGATCTCAAGGTTGAGATGAAGCCCTGTGCTCAGCATGGAGTCTGCTTAGGATTCTCTTTCTCCCTCTCCCTCCCCCTTCACATGCACATATGCATGCATATGCTCTCTCTCCCTAAAATAAATAAATGAATGAAATCTTTTTTAAAAAATGCTGTTACAAACGCAAAGCAAAAACAAATCTGTAAAGAGTTTCCAATTCCATGAACAGCAAACCTGGAATTTCATCTAACCCTCCCACAGAGGACAACTAGAGGAGGCAAACAAAATACTTAAAGATGAATAAATCATATAAGTATCAGAAATAACAAGATGGTAAAGAATTATAAGACCAGAATCTGAGGAAGGTTAAGACAAAGAGATGTCTAGATGAGCAATGCCGTATATATCCGAGGCTACTCTTCCCTGATGGTAACTGCCAGTTAGGAGAACTTACAAAGGAAAAAAAAAAAAAAAACATACTACTTTTGAAAGCCTTGGGGAGGGGAGGGGAGAGAAGGGGAGAGAAGGGGAGGGGAGGGGAGGGGAGGGGAGGGGAGGACCAGGAATTGGAGTCCAGAGCCCACCAGGAGAGAAAGGGATAGCCATAAAAAAAGCCCGCATTTTGGGCTGGGATCCCAACAGGGAAAATCCCCAGAGGAAGGGTAAACTGTGCAGTGCTGTTTGTTTTTACAGATTATGGCTTAGCATGAAATCCTCTCAATCAATGACACTAGACTGAGATGAGCCCAGATAGTTATCTACCTCAATTATCTAGAAGACCAACACTCTCCCCCCATAATCTCTAGAGAATATCTTAGGCCACAAACTGATTCAAGAAATAATTTTTTAAATATAATGTCCACTACATAATGGCATATGAGACTAGAAAACATGACTAAAAAAACTACTAGAAGTACGAGACAACAGAAAGAGATCCACAGAGTCTCCAGATTAGAGTTGTAAGACACAGGTTTTAAAATAACCATACTTACTTAGATTTGAAAATATAAGTCACTGAATATTTCAGCAGACAACTGAAAGACTTACAGGATAGAGAGAAGATCAGACACAGGTGAAAGGAATCCCAAAAATAGAAGAGAAAACAGGACACAATGTTTGAAGAAATACTGACTAAAAAATTTCCAGAACTGACAAAAGATATCAAGCCACAGATTTAAAAAGCTCTGTTCTGAGCATAGATCTTAAATGTTCTTACCTCCCCAAAACACACATGTGATAGATCTGTTAACTAACAACTAACCTCATTGTGGTAATTATTTTGCAATATATATATTTATATATATATAAAATCATCACAATGTACATCTTAAGCTTACACAATGTTATACTTCAATTATAGTTAAACAAAGCTAGAAAAAAATAAAGAAAATAAAAGTAAAGAGTCCTTCTAACCTCAAGGAAGATAAATAAAAAGAAACATACTTTTATGCACATGTAAAATTTGTGTAAGGTAAAAACAAAACAGTATCTCAAAAACAGCTAAGAGGAAATACAAAAACTGATTAGCTTTAATGGAGCAATAACTATACTTCCCGCTGACCTTAACAGAAATATTATAAACTGAATAACAATGGAATAGCATTTTTAAAGAAAATTCCTAACAAAAACATTCTTCTCGAATGAAGAAGAAATAAGAAATTTTCATACACACAAAAATATAATTCATAACCACAGATGCATTAAAGAAAGTATTAAAGGCTATTCTTCAGGCAAGAGAAAAATGATGATAGAAAAAAATGATAGAGAAAAACTAAAAAATTGAAATATTAGGTTATGTGAAAAAATCTAAAATACTGGCTGTATATAATAACAATATTATATGGTTAAAAATGTGCATGTATAAAATTGTAAAACACAATAAAAACATGGTAATTTAAATTAGAAAGAGGGTAAATAAAGTTAAAGGGAACTAAGGTCCTTGCATTGCTTAAAAGAAAGTAAAAATACTAAATTTTAGATTTTGGTAAGTCAAAAGGTGGATGTTTTAATATCTTGAGTAACTATTAATACTAAAAATGTAACAAATATACTACTCATATAGATGAAATATATACTAAAAATGTGTGTAATTTCTAAGCCAAAATGGGAGGGAGGGGGTGTTGGAGTGTTAACTAATTAAAAAATATCAATCCAAAGAAAGATGATATGTAGGGTGCCTGGGTGGCTCAGTCGGTTAAGCATCTGCCTTCAGCTCAGGTCATGATCCCAGATCCCTGGGATCATGTCCCACATTGGGCTTCCTGCTCAGTGGGGAGTCTTCTCCCTCTGCTCCTCTCCCCAACTTGTCCTCGCTTATATATGCAAGCTCTCTCTTTCTCTCACAAAAATAAGTAAATGAAATCTTTAACAACAATAAAAAAAAGAAAGATGGAATGTAGAAAGAGGAACAGAGAACAGGAAGGACAAATAAACACTGAGAAGTGTTCAATTTAAATAAAAATACATCAGTAATTGTCTTAATGTAAATACCTAAATGATCCATATAAAAGACCAACATTAAAAAAAAAAAACCAACATTATCATACTGGAATTTTAAACTATTTACAACTTATAAGAAATTATAAAATTTACAAGAATACAGAATGATTGAGGGTAAAAGGCTAAAAAAGATGCACTAAGGGGCACCTGGTGGCTCAGCTGGTTAAAGGACAGATGCTTGATTTCAGCTCAGGTCATGATCTCAGGACTTGTATTCAGCAGGGAGTCTGCTTAAGATTTTCCCTCTCCTTCTGCCCCTTCCCCCTCCACAGTGCTCTCTTTTCTCTCTCTAAAATAAATAATCTTTAAAATTAAGTAAATAAATAAAGATACATTAAGCAAACACTAACTTTACCACAGAACTGCAAGAGACATTCTTTTAGGCACATATAAAGAATTTATAAAATCTCAGCATATAGAAATTATATGACCATATACAAGTTTCAAAGTGTCAAAGGTAAATCACATACTCTGAATGCAAAGCAGAAACCAGTAAAATTTCTGATATGTTTGAAACTTTAACAACCAATGAATACAAAAAAATAATTTTAACGGAATTTAAAAAATAACCTGAAATAATGAAATATCACTACATAGCAGTATTGCAGGATACACCTTAAGATTTGCTTAAAGACAAATTTAAAATTTTAAGTTTATGTATTAGAAAAGACAGTGAGAAAATGAGACAGTACTAACCTCAAGAAGATAGGATGAAAATAATCAACCTAAACCCAAACTCCATAGGAAAAAGAAATAATAAAGATACAAGAAATAGCAAAAAAAAAAAAAAAAAAGGCTAAAATTTGTTTCTCTGAAAAGACTAACTAAACTGATAAACCCACAGCAGGCCCATCAAGAAAAAAAAGAAATAATTCTTTAATAAGTTAGCCTTGAAAAGGAGATAACCCTAGATTCTACAAATCTCCCACATAAGAAAAAAAATACGAATTAGAACTAGACAGGAATTTCCTCAACTTGATTGAAGGGCTATTTATGGAAAAACCCACAGCTAACATTATACTCAATGTGAAAGAATGAAAGCTTTTCTCCTAAATTCAGGAGCAAAACAAGGATGCCCACTTTTTCTACTTCTATTCAACTTTGTACTAGAAGAACTAGCTAAAGCAGGGAAAAATAATATAAGGCATTCAGATTGGAAAGGAAGAAGTAAAACCATCTTGGTTCATAGATAACATGATCTTATATGTAGAAAAAACAAACACAAAAAAAAATTGTCAGTGACAATAAATAAATTCAGCCAAGTTGCTGGATATTAATTCAATACACAAAATGTATTGAAGTGTAGTGTATATACCTATATACTAGCAACAAACATTCCAAAAGAGAAATTAAGAATTCCATTTAATATGGCATAAAAAATACTTAGCAATACATTTAATCCAGAAGGCACAAGACTTGTACACTGAAAAATCACAAAACATTGCTGTAAAAAAAACTGCTGAAAGAAAGTCTAAGTAAATGGAAAAGATATCCCTTGCTCATGGATTGGAGAACTTAATATTATTAAAATAACAATTCTGCCCAAATCAACATATGAATTCAATGCAATTCTTATAAAAATACTGCTTACCAAAGTAGAAAAATCCATCCCCAGAGTTATACTGAATTTCAAAGGAAATAGCCAAAACAAGCTTGAAAAAAAAAAAAAAATCTGAAGGATTCACGCTTCCCAATTTCAAAACTTACTACAAAGCTAACATAACCACAACACATGGTTCACTATTGTCATAAGCATAGGCAAAAAGACCAAAAGAACAGAACTGCAAACCCAAAAATAAATTCTCACATCTATGGTCAATTGATTTTCAAAAAGAGTGCCCAGACTATTCAATGGTGAAAAGACAATCTTTTCAATAAATAGTGTTGGGAAACTGGAAGCACACATTTTGTATAAGAATGAAATTGAACTTTTACACTATACCATGTACAAAAATTAACTCAAAATGGACCAAAACCTAAGTTTAAGAGCTAAAATTATAACCTCCTAGAAAGAAAAACAGGTGCTAATCTTCATGACCTTTAGCAATGGTCTCTTAAATGGACACTGAAAGCAAATATGAGACCAAACACACAGGCCACAAGAGACACAACAGATAAAATGGACTTCATTAAAATTAAAAATTTACGCATCACTGAATCCTATCAAGAAAGTGAAAAGACAACCCAAATAATGGGATGAAATGAAATATTTGCAAATAATCTGATAGGGTTCAATGCACAGAATATTTAAAGAATTCCTACAACTTAACATCAAAAGTTTAAAAATGAGCAATGGACTTACACACATATCCGCTCCCCCCCCCCAAATAAAAGATATACAAATGGCCAAAATGACATGAAAAGAGGCTCAATGTCATTTGTCATTAGGGAAACTCAAATCAAAATCATAAGATAATACTTCTCACCCATTAGGATGAGTATAATTTTTTAAAAAATGAAAAATAACAAATGTTGGTGAGGACATGGAGGAAGTGGAACCCTTATATACTCCTGGTGGGATAAAATTGGTAGAGCCAATGTGGAAAACATTTTGGTGCTTCTTCGAAGAACTACCATATGACCCTATAATTCCACTCCCAATTTTAAAAACACGAACTCAAACAGATTTGTACACCAATGTTCACAATAACATTATCCATAATAGCTGAAAGGTGGAAACAATCCAAATGTTTGTTAATAGATGAATGGATAAACAACATGGGCTATGTATGAAATATTAAGCCATAAAGAAATGAAATTCTGACACATGCTACAACATGGGATAAGCCCTGTAGACATAATCCTAAGTAAAATAAGCCAGACAGTAAAAGGTAAATTTTGGTTCCACCTATACATGGCACCCAGTGTCATCAAATTGATGGACACAGGAAGCAGACTGGAGGTTGCCAGGGACTGGGAAAGGGGAGAATGGGGAATTATCGCTTAATGGTACAGTTTCTGTCTGTAGTCATCAACAAGTTTTGGAAATACATAGTGGTAATGGTTGTGCAACATTCTCTGAATTGCACACTCCAAAGTGATTTAAAATGGCAAATTCTGTGTTGTACATATTCTGCCACAATAAAAAAAAAAAAGATATAATAAAAGACATGCAGACTCTCTCCATCTATCCAATTCTACACCCAATGCAACAAAACATTTATTAGTTTCTTGAGACCCTTTTAATATTCTTTATGGAAATACAACCAAACAAACCATGTTATTCTAATTTCCATAGTCCCTCATTGCTTGAAAAAAAAAGATAGCAAGGTTTCAAGTGTGTAAGACCATCTTTCCTGTTTTATTGTGTACACCGTGCAGTGCTCACCATATAAACTTTAAAGACCAAACTAAATAATGTGTGTGCACAATGATGATTTCAATAATATTTTAATGAAAAAGAGCATAACCATTCTACCATACCTGGTTCATTTATTCTGCCAAATGTATGTCTAGTGTTGTGTTTTCTGGTCTTGAAACAGGTTTCACAAAAATCAAAGTCATCACAGTTTCTGCATTTGAATCTAGATCCATTGATAGGAAACATCTGACAGCCATCACACCTATTTTTAAAACAACCATTGGATTAGTAAGAAAAAAAATATGGTCATTTCTTAAATTAAGGTAATTTATTAAATTTAATCCCAAAGAAAACCATTCCTCCCAAACAAATCTAGCAATATAAAAATTAACTCACGTAACCCCAGGATGAACACTAGGCACCAACTCCATTTCTGACAACAGCCCAGTCCAGTGAGACTGCTGAGGAAAGTCAACAATGACATCTTTTCCATTTGCACTGAAAGCTAGGACACAATAGAAATTGCTGAAACATCTTGGTCACCAATAAAAAGAAGTTATGTTAAAATTAAAACTATATCTAATCATGTGATAATTATATTGTAGTTATTTATGTTTTACAGAGAGTACTTCTCTTTTAGAGAGACATACTAAGATACTTATGGATGAACTAACACATGATGTCAATCAGGGATCGACTTCAAAATAATCAAGGGAAGGAATTAACTTAGGCCAGGGGTTGCCAACTATTAAAGCCAGGTGATGGGCACATGGAGGCTCATTTCGCTATATTCTCTATTTCTGTGTACGATTGACATTTTCTACAATGTTTGTTTCTTTGTTTTTAATTACATCAAGTTAAAAACTCCATTTAGTATTAGGAAATAAAAATCACAAGAATAATGTTAAGAGATCTCTTGTCCTTTGGTAAGTACACTCTGCTACTCAAAACGCTAACTTCTGAACCAAGTTCTCATTTTTAAAATTTATGTGTGTTTTAATTTATAAAGCTTCTAAGAACGTCTTAAGAGAAATGTTAAACTAAAGTATAATGTTAAATAAGCCATTTGTTCTTATGTAACCTGAGACATTCTCGCATTCCCCCACACTGGGAAGCACCACTATTATGACCAAGTCTTTCTAATCCAAACTATTCAATAGTAAGAGAGTTTTGTACAAAGTTCAAACAAAACAAAACAGGATCTCTTTATGGCCTTAGAAGAGTTTAAAATAAAAACAAATGCATTTTTAATTCTCATGCAATTGTTAAAATGGACACAGCATATCTTTTAAAGTATACCATGTGTTTGATTTGAAATCTCAATAATAGCACATTAAATATAAACTGAAAAGAATTTTATGTTTCCAGTTCCTAACCCCCACAATTTGCACATTTCCATTTCTTAAATTTAGTCCTAAATTTTTATATAGCAGAGAGAGAGCATGAGAGAGAGAGAGAGAGAGAGAGAGAGAAAGAAACAATTCCCGACTGAGGGGGTTGGCCAGACACTGACATATAGGCCATTTGGCAGAATGACTGAACAAGTTTACAGAACACCAATATCAAACAAGGTTACCCGGGACTGTGATAGATCAATACAAAAGCAAAACCACTCTTTACTCAGTCTGATCAAGTTCAAATCTAATCCAAACCACAAACACAACCAGACACCCTCCCAAACCTTTCTTCCCCAATCTTGGTTAGTATGAACTGCTTCCTTGACAACCATTTAACTTCATCCTAATTCCATTTTTTCTGCCTTATAGATTAATATTTATTAAAACACTCATTCTTAGAATTACCCTATTCCCTTGAATCCTCCCCCAAAATATCCAATGCAAACCCCATTAGTTCCTGGTTATACCCACTATGGAAACATCCCATTTTTGAGGGTATGCATCCTCCCGAGTGGTAGTGAGTTAATAAACTTGATTGGGTTCAACTATAGGTGTGTTCCTCGTCTAGAGACCACTGAGAAGCAAAAAAAAAAAAAAAAAAAAAAAAAAAAACCTATTTATATATCATAGACTTTCTCCAGACTTGTTTTCCTTTGCTCTTGAAGAACAACAAAAAAATGAGTATATTACATTAGCTGATAAAAAGTTAACATTTGGAATTTTGTTGCCTGGATAATATTACCTTTCACAATCCCCACACTTTGATGAGTCACAGATCCCCACTTGTATTTCGGTGTGGTGACTGAAGATTTGACACGAACTTTATCACCAATCTTTATGTGAGAAGGAGAACTTGGTGGAGGATAGCCTAGAGATTACAATAAGGAAACTATAATTAGTATTTATTCCTGAGAACTCTCTCTACTTCAGAAAAAGCAGAAGAACTTACTCAAGAATGTGCTCACCTATAAGTTCCACATGAATATACCTAACCCAGTAAGTGCCTCCTTTCTGCTGCCAATCACACTGCACATTGAGGTCATGTAATCCATCTCTATCCAATTTGATAACCTTGCCCACATCTCCTTCACACACTTCTTCATATGTTCGACAGCATCTAACCATCATTCCCACCTAAGATTAAAATTAAAGTAAAAATCCAATTCACTGTATAGGTAAGATGAACAATTATAAGGAGCATTATTCTATTTCTAAAAAAGGATGTACTCTCAAGTCATTTTACACTAAACAGAACCAGGGCTCTTTAGGAAAACTGGCTGGCTCAATGTCTGGGGCAGGAAATACATAAGATGAACATGGATCAACTTGTGTCATAAAGCAAGTGAACTCTCAAAGAAAGATCAAAGTGTTCACTCAAAACAACAACCTGATCAGCAGGAATAATAGCTGAAACACATCAGATCCATATCAGCCAATAAATTCAACACAATGATAATAAGCAAAGTTTCTCAGTCATCTTTGTAAGTTCCATGGCACCAATTCACCATTCTGAAAATTGATAAAGCAAAGCAAAACAAAAATAAAAGAAGCATTTATTCTGCCTTTCCTACATAAACTATATTACAAAGAGTAACTACAGTTGATTTAAAAAGAAGTCTTCGGGGATCCCTGGGTGGCTCAGCGGTTAGCGCCTGCCTTTGGCCCAGGGCGCAATCCTGGAGTCCTGGGATCAAGTCCCAAGTCGGGCTCCCAGCATGGAGCCTGCTTCTCCCTCCTCCTGTGTCTCTGCCTCTCTCTCTCTCTCTCTCTCTCTCTCTCTCTCTCATTCACAAATAAATAAATAAATAAATCTTTAAAAAATAAAAAATAAAAATAAATAAATAAATAAAAGTCTTGAAAGAAAAAACTTTAGCTAATAAATTTGGAAACCATGACAAAGTTAGAAAACCACTACTGTACAACCCTTCATGATGAGTCTGGGTGATGACACAAATGGCTATCAAAAGCACCAAAGTAGATAGAATACTTCTTAACAGATGGGAGTAGACTAACCAGACCAAACCAACAACACTGGATGCTGATCCATATGATACATTTGTGTCTAAGACACTGCCTGAGTCCAACAACTCCCCCCATTCCACCAGACCTTATTCTGATTTTACAGGAGATGCAGAGGAGGGAGGAATATGTGATCCAACAAAGTTTAGCCACAATAAATGACATGAAAAGGAGGGGGGAAAAAAGGAGGGAAAACTGTTCCAGGTTAAGAGACACTTCAAAAAGACATCACTCAAATGTAAGGTGTATGGCCCTGTTTATATTCAAATTCAAAAAGCAATTTCTGAGACAACTGGGAAAATCTGAGCAACCACTGGCTATAAGATGATATTATGGAATTATTATATATTTTGTTAGTTAACATTAGGTAACAGTAATGTTGTTAAGCTAAAAACAAATCCTTTATCAGAGTGCTTGGCTGGCTCACCCAGTAGAACATAAGACTCTCGATACTGGGGTTGTGAGTTCAAACCCCATGCTGGGAATACAGCTTACTTGCCGGGGGGGGGGGGGGGGGGGGGGGGGGGATCCTTTATCTATTACAAATAAATACTGACATGTTTACAGATGAAAGGAGATGATTTCTGGTATTTTCTCTGAAGTATACTAACTAGAAAAGAATTAAAACAAGAAAAGAAAGGATTGAAGATACATAAAGGACTATATAAAAAAGTCTAAATAGATTTTAAGACTTAGATGGCAGTAAGAATGATATAAGAAAAACAAGCAAAAATATATTTTTAAAGGTGTCCAAAATAGGAATAATTGAGAAGCACATGTCTCTCTGCCATATCACTGTACAGAAAGCACGTTTGTGTGTCTGGCTCTGGCACTCTTTGTTCATCTTCTGTTCCTCCTCAGTCTTCTGCTCCAGTGACGGTGGCCTCCCTGCTGCTGGGTGCTGTGCCCTCCCCCACCAGGCTTCTAACTTTCTAAGATGCTCAAACATTTGCTGACTGAAAATCTGAGCAAAGCTCCAGGCTAAAACATTTACTCACCTGAATATTCTCTCTCACATACACAGCATAATCATCATTACTCAAGAAATCAGCTCGTTTTTTATATGTCTGGCTCTCTGTTACAACAGCACCAGTAGACTATAAAAGATAAATATATTTTTTAAAAATTGTGACCCAGATAAACCTACTTAAAAAAGTATATAATATTTAAAAATAAAGTATGAAATACTATGCTGTATTTTCACTATAAAATTCATTTTTAAAATATTAAATATAGTAAGTAGAACGAATATAAAAAGATACAACTATAGAAAATTTGAGACATTTCCACATTAATCCCATGAAATGATTTACTTAAATTAGAAGTCATTATGTCATATAAAGCATGTTTTTTAAATATAGTATATTCTACCCAACATCACTAGATGTTGGAACAAGGGTCTGCTTTGAAACTAAAGTAATTAAGGCACAGAAAACCCAGTTAGCACTTAGCAGGTTCACTACATGCACAGCTGAACTGCAGAGAGGCCCCATGGAACAGCATGCAGGAAACCCAGAGCATAGGACAGGTTGACACAGGCAGTGGGGCAACCACACAGGAGGCACTGACCACAGCGTAGGCTACATCGTCCACATCCTCCACCACCTCCTCATCTGAACATTCTTCAGACCCTGTGTCTGCATCCGAGAGATCTGTGACCTGCGCATCAGCATGGTCCAGCAGCCACCCAACCAAGGCCTCCACTCCTACAAGCAAGCACACACAGTGCACTCAGTGAGGATCCACAGTACCAGCCTGCCTGCAGGCTGCTGACATTAGCATTTCAAGGTAAATCTACAAACTAATGTGTGGGCACACTGAGTGAAGCACCCACAAGGAAAATTATATACCTGGCAAGCCAGCAGCATTCCCAGAGGCACCAGGGAGTGACTTAAGCGCAAACTCTATGTTCCTTCTAGGAAATCCCATTTCCATGAGCTGAACCACAATAGGCAGAGCAGGGGCAGGTGACTGTTTGCGCTTCTTCGCTCTGACAGGGCGAACATGCTGCACAGGGACAGGAGTTGTGGCCTCACTGGAGCTGCAGTCTTCAAACACTGGGCTCGACGGATGAGTAGACTCAACAGCCAAACACTGACACACAGCCAGCGCCGCAGCCTGAACAAATGAGAATGGAGCTGGGAGGTTTATAAAAGTCAAGAGACTGGGGTCCCTGGCTGGCTCAGTTGGTAGGGCATGCAGCCCTTGATGGTGAAGTCATGAGTTCAAACTTTACTTTGGGTGTGAAGCCTACTTTATTTTTTTTTCAAAGATTTTATTTATTTATTCATGAGAGGCACAGAGAGAGAGGCAGAGAGACAGGCAGAGGGAGAGGCAGGTTCCCTGTGGGGAGCCCGATGCAGTACCGTTCCTAGAACTCCGGGATCATGCCTTGAGCTGAAGGCAGATGCTCAACCACTGAGCTACCCAGGTGACCCTGGAGCTTACTTTAAAAAAATAAATAAAGGGGATGCCTGGGTGGCTCAGCAGAGGTTAAGCATCTGCCTTTGGCTCAGGGCATGATACTGGAGTCCTGGAATCGAGTGCCACATCGGGCTCCCTGCAGGAACCTGCTTCTTCCTCTGCCTATGTCTCTGCCTCTCTCTCTGTGTCTCTCATGAATAAATAAATAAAATCTTTAAAATATATATATAAATAAATAATAACCTTTTAAAATAAAAAATAATATTTTTGAACTTCTATGAAATGCAATACAGAAGTATGGAAAACTCACACTTTTTAAATGAATGGATAAAACATCTTAACAGCCACGACAACTTTCACAGTTTAATGCAGAGGAAAGATGTGATGGTCAAGTAACTCCTGCTTCAGCATACACAGCACACAGTAAATTAGCCAATTATCAATGTCCATTCAAGAAAACTTCACAGCCACTCTGAGTGGGAAACAAGCTGAGCAAATTAAATGCAGAGTGAGTGGGGCTGGATGGGGAGAAAGGAGTCCCTGACCCCTTCCCCATGACCAGGCAGTGTCCACAGTCTCCTGCTCTTTTCCTAAGATAAGCCAGAGAGGACACAGAATTCTCTCATGTACCATCAAATCAACTCTTAACGATTCATGGGTTAAAAAAAAAAAAAAAAAAAAAAAAACCGCTCTGAGAGTTAAACATGGTTAAAAAAAAAAAGTAAATAAAGAAGATTGGGAAACAAATTATAATCAATCAATGAATGTATGCATTTCTGGAGTCTACATTTGGGACTCCCTACCTCCAGTACACACTCTTTCCCTGAACTATTTGAACTTTCTGCTCCTCATCTCCAGTTACTCTCAGGGGGCCTATGACTTACTATTTTTGTAAACTGAGCATTTGAGGAAGAAATTAAGAAGAAACTGAGAACTCCCTTAAGCTTAAGCTTAGGAAGTATCAAAAACCAAGGGTTTGCTCTGAAGTGTGAATAACTCATAAGTGACAGGCTTCATCTTGAAAGCTTACAATTCTCAACTGGACTGAACTAGGAGTTCTGGTAAAGGGGAGTGAGAGTGCACTGGACTAAGCCTCTACTGATAATAGCTATGAATTCTGAACAAACTATTTTCAAAAACTGTTTGAAGGTCCTGGAGAACAGCCAAAGCCTTGGCCGTATAACTTTGACCATGGGGGAATAGGTATAACCCTTGACCATGGGGGAAGCCAGCAAGCAAGCAGTGTTATTAGACTACAGTCAGAGGCTGGAATTCAGTCTTGCCAGAGCAATTAGAAGTGAAGGAGAAATCATAAAATGTGCACACGGATTATCTCAAATTATTGACTTATTCCAAAACTGAGCATTTGTGAGACCCTGAAGAACCAAGCGTAAGGAATTGCTGGAAGGCTAGAGGGATTCTATAGCTGCCCAGTGTTAGGGAGACAGTCTGAGGCCCCAGTCCAACCAAGTTAGATAGAATTGGTCAAAGTATAGAGGTTTCCACTGAACCCTTGGAAAAGATTCTAACTCCTGAGGAATTAGAAAAAAGAAACCAAGGCCTAAGTGCAAAACAAAAACCACCACAAAAATTCTAGAGCCAAGTGTCCAAAGGATTGGGGAGAAAGGTCAGATAATGAACTATCTATGAGAATAAAATGCTACATTCTCCAGAAAATGCTGACAGGACACAGCGCCAATACAATGTAGTATCTAAAACATTTAAAATATATTAACAACTGTAGATATGTGAAGAAGCAAAACCAATAACTGATTTTTTTTTTCCAATAACTGATTATAATCAGAAAAAAAAACACCCAAATAGTAGCAGACTGACAGCTGGCCCAGGTGTTAAAATTACCAAACAAGAAATTTAATATAACTATCAGGAATATGTTGTAAATATACATACAGTAAAAAATAAAGAGTGGAGAGATACAAACTGTCAGGAGAGCTATAGAACTATAAAGTAAGAATCCAAATGGAAATATGAGATCTGAAAATACAAAATAAAGAATTTCTTAGATGGCAAATTTAGACCCAACAAAGCAGACAGCCTGACCCTGAAAACAAACCAATACAATTATCCAAGATAATTAACCAAAAGAAAAAGACCTACAAAACAAACAGAAACTCATTTAATAATCTTTCTTAGCAAAGAACAAAATGAGAACAGAACAGGAAAAAATAGTTAACACGTTTCCAAATTTGGTGGCAGGGGAAAATATCAAGCCAGAGATACAAGTAAGTTAGTGTATCCCAAGAGGATGGGGCAAAAATATACATACACATCTTAGCCAAACTGCAGAAAACAAAACAAAACAAAAAATTATGAAATATTAAATGCAGCCAGAGGGGGGGAAAGGCATTTCATACAGAACAAAAAGAATGATGGCTGAATTTCCATTAGAATCAATGAAGACAAAACAATGAAAGATCTCTCTTTGCTACAAAAGTCCTTCCCAATTCTTAAAGGATAACTCTACATTTCCTTCTACATCTTTCCTCTTAACACTGGGCACCTCCCAGTGTGATTCCAGGTTGCATTCTGCCCAATTCACTCTTTAGTTGCTCTAAGTGTCCTCTTTTTATCTCTACAGGTGACTAGAAACGCTGCCACACTATGACCACTTTCTTTCCCTGATCTGAGCTCTCATCTTAGTGGTTTTCAGATCTAACAAACAAGTAGTTGGCATTCAGGCCATTTCAAAGAAGGTACTGCTCCCTATCCTCATGCCCAACATTTCTTGCCTTCTCCCTTTGCATTCCACCTTCTTCCTAGCTCACTATGGGATTGCTGTCAGCCCTCCCATCAGCCTGAAGCAGATGCTTCCTCACTCAGGATCCCAACTCCCTGGAGTCTTGGTCTCTGAAGATTTCTATCAGGGTACATTCTGCCTGCCAAATTGAGCACTCAAGGTTTTGTTTTTGTCTCTGAGATTTTACCCAGAGTTTTTTTTTTTTTTTACGTATTATATAGAAAGAAGGGTTTTTATTTTGTTAAAGATTTTAATTATTTATTTCAGAAAGAGAGAGCATGTGCAGGAGAAGGAGCAGTGGGAAAGGGAGAAACAGATGCCCTTCTTAGTGGGGAGCCTGATGTGGGGCTCAATCCATTCCAGGTCCCCAAGAACTGACCTGAGCCGAAGTCAGACACTTCACTGACTGAGCCACTCAGGTGCCCCGAAAAAAGGATTTTTAGAAACATCTAATCCTTCATGCTACAGGCCATGAAAAGTCCCCATCACTCTTAGACCTGGTCAATGTCACTACTATGGGAACATTCCCACAGCCCCAACCCCAAGTTACACTGCACAGAACATGTGTTCCACAACAGGACAAGGACGGAGAGCCTGGCCGCAATAGGGCATGCCCAAGAAAGCCCTTGGAGTGAATGGAACAAGCATGCCAGTGCAATATTCCTAGGTCTAATGGAGCTTCTTCAATATTTCCTGAAAAAAGATCACACCATAAATATTTGAGCATCTGAACCATGCTGAATCTCATTAACTGTTTCATATAATTCACATATGTTCAAAATAAGGTTAAACTTCAGGGCACTTGAGTGACTCAGTCAGACATCCAGCTCTAGATTTTAACTCAGTCATGATCTCAGGGTTGTGAGCTTGAGCCCTACATCGGGCTCCGCGCTCAGTGCAGTCAAGCTTGTCCCAGCTTGCTCTCTCTCAAATAAATAAGTAAATAAAAAATATATTTTTTTAAATAATAAGGTTAAACTTCAACTCATACATCTTCTAACCAGTACTGCAATGTTCCATGACAAACATGATTAAAGTCTAGCTAGTCATAAGAATTATTTTGGCATATCATTTAAATTTCAAAATATATCCTTAAGAAAACACACATTTGTGAAAAAAGTTGTTCCGAATTTAATGTACCAGATTAAAATTGCAGAGGCTGTTACTGTACCTCTAACTCTTGTTTGTCAAATATAGCCTTCACTGGAGATGGCTGGGTGGCTGAGGCTAGTAACTGCTGCAAGAGGATCATTGGAGGCTGTGGCCCCTCAGGAGACATGTCCCCAAGGTCAGGGGATGCAGCTGCTCCATCATCTGAATTTAAAAACAAAATATGCATACATTATAATTTCAACTCCTAACATCTCTTTACCATTAAAGATAATGCACTGAACGTGTCAAATCGAGTATGAGCTCTACCTCTTAAAGCACTGGGCCATCAAAATCTTCAAGGCTCAGATATCAAAAACTACTCTTTTAAAGAATTTTCCACTCCCTGGTTCTTTGGTATCTCCTTTATTAGTTCATCTGTCTCTTTAGAGACCTCAGAGACAACAACAACAACAAAGCTACTCCCTGATTTTTGCCTTTGGTCTAGTTCTTCTACCTTCTCTTTCTTGATGCATACTCACTGCTTTAGAAACCCTCCTTCCACTTCTATGGACACTCTCAAGTTTGTATGTTTAGCCCTGGCTTTTCCTACTAACTTTTGTTCAGAACATAAATTGACACCAATCCCAAATATGTTGTGTGGTAAAATCTTTTCGCCTATTTTAATCTGAGTAGCTTTGGGTAAGCTTTAGCACTTCCTGTTTGCCCCAGGCCCACTGAGTCCCATTGCCTTGAGCCCACTCATCATTTGAGTTTGCTGGTTGGCTAGTGACAACTTCAACTAACCCTCTTGATCAGGAGCCGGAAAATCTTTCTCTTGAAGGGACAAAGAGTAAACACTTCCACCTGACCAGCCCCATGTCTATCACAGCTACTCAACTCTGCCACTGAAGAGTACGATGACATGTAAACAAGTGGGCATGGCTGTGTTTCCATAAAGTATATAAAAACAGGTGGCCATGGTAACCTGTCAAGCCCTGCTCTACACAGCTCTGTCTGGAGCCCCTACTCTGTCCCAAGCATGTAACCCTGATTCAGTCCCATCCAGAACTACTCACCAGAGTGACCAAAGAATAACCAACCAAATTCCTTGGGCTCTGGTTTCCTGATTTTTTACAACTGCAGCTTACCTTTAAGGTCTCTATCTTACAGAATAAATCTGTACTTTAATTAGATTTACCTTATACTCACATTAAAATTAAATTCACAATACACTCTTAAGATTAAGAAACAAAACAAGACATATCACACTCCACTGGACTTTCTAATTTTTGTCAAAGGCACTCCCCTCTGCCCTCCCTGTAACTCAAGCTTGAAACGTCAGCCATCTTTGACTTTTCACTGGTTTCCCATGCACTTATCATCAAAAAACACTACACCATCACATTATCTCTTGGAACCTTCTTTCCATTTTTCATGCCTTCCCCCAGAAGACACCTTATCCCTTGACACAAAAACAATTTTCTCATCTCCATGGCCTTTCTTTTTCAAATACTTCCTATACCACACTAGTAGATTTATCATCCTGAATTATCAGTCTTTATCATGTGAATCCCCACTACAGTCCTAAATTAGCCTTAAGTTTCACCCTGGGATTCAAGGCATTATATCACATGAATTCAGGTGATCTCTCCAGCTTTTGCCTCACGTTCATCAATAAACCTGAGCTCCTTGAAAGGGAAGCACTTCAACACTCACTGATATGTCTGTGTCCCTACTGTCTCTTCCACCAGGATGGAGCTTCCTCATCACACTGCACCTAGTGCTTGCCACACCCTTCAGAAGCTGCTCTCCCCAGCCCTCAGCCATCAGAGTCCCCACGACACCCGTGGAAGTGCAATTACACATTCCACAGTGCACTGGCATCATACCCTGCACAGAGCCATCTGCATTCATTTCCTCTTCTCACTCTGACCCCACAGAGTTTGGAACCATAAGTAGATTATCCTGTTCCCCATAATACTTTAGCATGTCCTTTAATAGTAGATAATCAAAAACATATTTCATAATTTGGGGTTTTGTTCCTACTTAAAATGATATAAGGTTATTCTAGAAAACTGGAATAATATAGAGAAGTATAAGAAAATAAAGTCAGCTGAAAATAAAGGGGGAATCTATGGTATATCTACAAAGAGATATACAAAGCAATGTGCTTTTTTATTTTATCATGTTCATGTTTCCATGGCAATGAACATATATATGTATCATCACTGTGAATGGTGTCAAGGTATTCCACTATGTGGATACACCATCCAATAATGGGCATTTAGGTGTCCCTAGTTTTCAACCTAAAAGCAATACCAACAAAGAAGCCATAATGAGCAGTTTTAAACACATATCTTCATGCCTTTTAATGTGATAAATTTCCAGAAGATAACTCATATGTTTTTTGGTTTTTTTTTTTAATTTTTATTCATTTGTGATAGTCACACAGAGAGAGAGAGAGAGGCAGAGACACAGGCAGAGGGAGAAGCAGGCTCCATGCACCGGGAGCCCGACATGGGATTCGATCCCGGGTCTCCAGGATCGCGCCCTGGACCAAAGGCAGGCGCCAAACCACTGCGCCACCCAGGGATCCCGATAACTCATATGTTAATGGAGAGATACAGATATAGATATGTGTGTATATGCATTTTAAAGTGTAACATTTCCTCAAATGCCCATTATATAGTTGTACCAACTTAGATTCCCACTAGCAATGTGTTAAAGCAGTACTACTTTATACATGTATAAACTACCTGAAGGCCTTATTAAAATG
This sequence comes from Canis lupus familiaris, assembly GCF_011100685.1. Classification (NCBI taxonomy): domain Eukaryota; kingdom Metazoa; phylum Chordata; class Mammalia; order Carnivora; family Canidae; genus Canis; species Canis lupus. The sequence goes on along the minus strand of NC_049224.1, from coordinate 32,399,785 downwards.
CAAACTCTGATTTCTTAGGTCTGGGGTACAGCGTAAGAGTCTGCGTGTCTAATATGCTCCTATGTGCCATCAATGCTGCTGGTCCATGAGCCACACTTTAAATATCGATGCAGGAGAGCACTGTTTTTTTTTTTCCCTCCCTTTTACCAGATGTCATCAATCTTTTGTACTAGAAGACAATGACACTGCCATTTACACCCTGTTGACTATTGGTCAGGTTGCATATCTCATACATTTAGAAGCCATCTGTTTCCCCTTTTATGGACTACTTATTCAAGTCTTTTATCCCTTTTATGAACTACTTATTCAAGTCTTTTATCTGTTTTCTATGGGAGTACCTGCCTTCCTTTCAGATCTATAAGAGCTTCCTTAAAAAGATACCTGTGTGAGCAGCTATGACATCCTGAACAGCTGGCTGAGACAAGATTTGCCTGAGCTGGTCCTGGTGGGAAAGCAGTGCACGGCCCGCCTTCAGGATGTAGAGTTTTAACTGCTGGCACCTCAGCAGGTCCAGATCTACTTGTCCTGTGGGAGAAAAGGACTTAGCGAAAATGACACATCCTGCTTGGGTTCTTCTCACCAGCTGTCCAGCTTTGGGGAAGATATTTTGTTCTCTGCACCACAGTGCCATGGCTGCAAAGTGGCATAAACAATGCCTGGTTCTGTGGGAAACAGCTGGCCATGCCAAATACTGTCAGTAATGAAGGACTTGTCTTTTCCAGTGCTATGACTAAGTGCTTCTAGATAAGCATCCTCTACCTCCCCCAGGTCTTTCCCTTTTCCTGCTCCCCACGCAACTACTTTGATGGGTTGGGGTGAAAATTAAATGGTTTAACAGATCTGTTAGGTATTAGCATAATCAAATGTTTCCCACATTGCTGAAATTTCAACCAGATACCTACATTTCAAACAAAATAGTTCCACATTTTCTTGCCAGAACTTCTCCAAGACAATTTTGTTGGACACTCACAACATATGGTTCTCTAACTCAACAAGATCATAGCACTCCCTGAGGCCTTATCTAAAAAAATGACTGCAGAGGTGCCTGACAGCCAATTGAGGAGGAAACTAAGATAGCTGCCACAAAGGTGTACGCAGACTACAAGCACAGCAGGACTACAGTTGTATAACAGTGTTCCAAGGCAGGACATGTTTGTTGGAGGCCACAGAAGGCAGTATAGCAATGTAAGATGGAAGAGGATAGAGGAGGATAGGTGGCTTTCAGGCATCCAGCCTAACTGCCTGACAGACAAGTTTATTCACTGTGATGGGGAATGGGAACTAAGGGACAAGGTTAGTGGAATTCTGAACATGCTACAATGTACATGCATGTAGCCCTCCAGTCAGATATGTGAACTGGATATCTAGAGTTAAAGGTGATTGCTATCATACATACTGCGGCAGCAATCACAGGAATAGGGAGAGATAGATGAGAAACTCAGTAAGAGTGAGCACAATGAACCTGAAGTTATGGAGAAAATCATAAGAATTTCCAATGTGCAAAGAATAATCAGGGAGAACTCTCAAAGAACATGCAAGGGGCAGTGTAAGGAAAATTAAGGGAGCAGTATTCCAGACCAAAGGAAGGAAGGCTTTCAGCAGAGGTGACCTTGGTCTTAGCCCAATGTCGACAGATATGAAGCAAGGCAGGTTCAAACATACAGGCCTTACTGGGTCTGGCAGAGAAGAGGCCAAGAGCCAGAATGCTAAAGGGCCATGGCTGGAGGGCTAACAGAGAGGGAAAGAGAACACAGATTCCTCTCAAAAGCCTGTTCAGAATAAATGCCAGCACTGGAGAACAGGCATGGGGAGAAGTCTGGGGTTCTTCAGGAGCCACTCCCACCATGGTGTCATTCTTTGTATTATACACTCTTATCACCATGCTCAAGGTTTCATGCCCACTGTAACTTAGCAAATGGTCAATCCACTGGAACCCAAAGACTTTGGCAATGACAGGAACTTGCTCTGACAAAATGCAAAACATTGTCCAGGCAATGCCAGGTAAGACTGTACCTAATTCATCACGAAGCACCATGTACTGACCTGCAAAACCCTGTTTAGGTGATTTTTTTACTTTATGCTTTTCTAATTTGCTTCCGGCGAGGTTTACCAATTGAGCCCAGACAGACAGCATGGGCTCTGTGAAGGGCAGGTTGATGACGCTGAATGCCACGGCAGGTAGCTAAAGCAAGAACACAGAAACCATCAAAGACTGTCCGATGAAATGAACAAATGAAATGTTCTAAAAATTATCATAACCATGAATCTTAATTCTGAAATTATCACACATATCCGTAAGTCTTCTTACATCCGAGAATAATCATTTTAAATGATGACATCAAGGCAAAACAGAGACATACATATGTGAACATAACCTAAATTAATTTGTTTCTTTAACAACTTGTCAACAATAATTATGTCAGGGCATAATTCTCAGGCATTTTCTATGCATTTCAAATTTTCTACAACATGTATATTCATTTCTGTAATAATCAAAAACAGTATTTTACAGAAAGATACAGCCTGATTACACTTAGATCACATCAAAGTAATATAAATCACTCACTTTCCCTATATATCCCTGATAAATTTAAGATGACAATAGCTGCTACATAAATCACGTCACTCAACACAATTAATAAGCATTTTCTACATGAAGAAAAGTCATTTTTTAAGGAATTACTTTTAAATTTCTTTAAAAGTTGAGTTTTTCAATAAAAAAAACTTCAAAATTTTAAAATAATTAAAACTAAAAACATACTTAGAAGTACCTTCTATGTTGCTAATGCCCTTTTATGTCTTTGGGGCTAAAATAAGACATGAACTACTAATCCATGTAACACCATGAGACAGGCCCTATTTATCACCATGGCACAAAACAAATTAAGAAAAGATAGATGGCTTTCCTCAGGTTGCATAGCCTCCTAGATGGTAGACATGAACTATGAAAATCAAGTTCATTCCAGCACTGATGTTAGAACCCAGATCTAGTATAAAACTCCTCTGCCTCGGGATTCCTGGGTGGCTCAGTGGTTTAGCACCTGCCTTTGGCCAGGGGCATGGCCCTGGAGTCCCAGGATCAAGTGCCAAATGGGCTCCCTGCAGGGAGCCTGCTTCTCCTTCTGCCTATGTCTCTGCCTCTCTCTGTGTCTCCCATGAATAACAAAATCTTAAAAAAAAAAAAAAAAAACCTCCTCTGCCTTATTATCAAGTAACTGAACACAAGTTCACTTACTGGTTTCAGCTGATTCAACGGGCAAACACGACACATCCGCATGTCTGAGAATTGTACAGTGATTCTGCCCTTCGGAGTTATGCGAGTTACTGTGCCTTCTCCAAACTCATCATGCATGACTTGTCCCCCCAGCCGTAGGCGACCATCGATGCCTCCAATCACAGCCAGGACTGCCATGAGGCCCCCAACCTCAGGGTTTTCAGAGTCAGGTAAGTAGTCCTCTAACAGGGCCTAATGCAGACAGACAGCTGGGTTGAAGAAGAGAGCCCAGGGAGCTGCCTGTTTCTTACACATTTACAGCTAAGCCATTTTTATACTAGTTTCTTCAATAGTTATTTCCACTTGAATATGTTTTACAATATCTTTAAACAAAATACATATCAACTTAGAGAGATAATTTAAAAGTTAAATCAACATTTGACAGAGAAAAGTTAGCAGTTCTGAAAAGTGGCACCCACCCCCTCTGATGGCTTTCCTGTGCAGCTGCGGGTGACCGAGTGGAGCTGAGAGTTGATGTACTTGTTGATGAGTCCATTCCACTGGCCCAGGGAGTGAAGTGTGCGCAGCAGTGCCACCACCTCTTCTGCCAGGGTGCTGCTATGGGTGGCAGTCAGAGAGGCCTGTGGGCGTGCCCTCCGCCGCCTCAGAGTAGATTCTGAAAGAGAAGTATGAGAGAGGAGCTACATGGTGCCCTGTTCACTTCATCAGTTCACACAAATAAGGAGAGCTGCCCACCTCTGAGGAATGGGATATCTGAAGAACAGGTGGTAAGTAAGCTGCCCAGGAAACCAAACAGCTTTTCCACAAGGCACTTCATATCCCTTGCCCTTTCAGTCTTGTCCCATGATGGAAGCACTGCTTGCAGTAAATGCACAGCTAAGATCTGATAAAAGGCAATTTAAAATGGCAAACATTAAAGAAAACCACTATCTGTGATTTTAGATTAAGAAATAACAGATTTTTCTTTTATTTTTTTGTTCCTATAATGCAATAAATTATGAGAAAATTCAGATATTCATTTTTCTAAAATTAGATGATTATAGCCAAGTTAATTAAAAATATAGATTATCAGGATTTTTTTAAAAAAACCTTTATTACAGATGCAGATATTTATTGAATTAAAAAATAATTATTTTCAGCTTAATTCTTCTAAAGACAATTATACTACAACTTCTATGAAGCACCTAAGAGCAGCTGGCAGGATTTATCACTTCAAAGAAAAAAAAAGTCAAGTACAGTTTAGTGACTTAATTTAAAATAATCAAAAACTTCAGCCTCTTACACTAGAAAATCTACATTGGGTTGGTCCTAGTCCTTCTCTGCACTCATTATTGAGTACAGGCACCTAATTATAATGACTGGGAGGACTGGTATCTTGATGCCACCTCTTAAGGGGGTCCTACAGTCCCAAAATTCACACTGAGCAGGATGAGCCCAGCAGTACAATTACCTGCCGTTGTAGTGAGGCGGCGGTGAAAGGTGCGTGTCCCTCCACAACCTTCATAAGCAGGGCAATCCACTGTGGGGAGCTGAGGGCAGCACACATGTGTGGTGTAAGTGCAATGCTCCGCACGAAGCCCAGCGTGCACCAGCTCCGGTGCTGCTCCCGGCATACCAGCCTGTTTGGGGAAGCTGCCAGAATGAAACAAACTAGCTTGGCACCAAATTTCTAGAAATAAACACTCTGTACAATCTACACTTTTAATTTACCTACCATGTTATTTTCAAAAACAACCTAACTTCACAAATATCTTACCATGTCACTCAAAGTGAGAGCAGTGGGAGAATAGCTCAAGGAGCATTTTACAACACTTTTAAAACCTTTATAGTAACTCAAACCAGTTAAAGCATTTCAGGTACTTATTATTTCTAGACAATAAGAAAATGACTCAATATTCAAATAGTAATTATTAAGAGTGAATCTTGTATATTTTTTATAACCTCATATGTGTTTTAAATATCTCCCATGATCTTGTTTACATTTCATCTGCACCGTACATTTCCAATCCAAGTTTAAGAAGTCTGCATTAATAGAACAAGACAAGGGAGGTTTTTGTGAGGCTTATCCAATTTGATGCAACTGACCCTCTCTGCTTCTCCTGGCTTCCAGGTCTCTGCTCATGGTCACCCTGGGTTTCCACTCTTTCCTGGCAGAGGCCCACCTGCCAGGGCTCAGCTTTCCTGCTCTCCAGGCTCCCAGGGGCACCTCCTTCAGACACATGTAAATGCCTGTGCTCAGTCACACAAACACATTAACTTTCATACAGTCACACCCTACCACAATCACACACACTCATTCTCATAGTCACTGATAAATTCACACACAATCACTCATAATTACTCATAAACAGATACACCCAGCTACTCACACACATTCACACTGCCACTTCATACTCAAACCTGTAGCCACTCAAATACCCAGTCTTACTCAGAAAAAAAACTCTCACACTTACACCCAGATTCAGTCACATACTCACAAGCACTCTCACACTTACACACACACTGGTTCCTCCCACTTTATCAATTCATTCTCCTCACACGTACCCATTCACATACAAACATTTCAGTGGGTTGAACTGTATCCCCCAGAATTCATGTTCACCCAAAACCTCAGAATTTGGCCTTATTTGGAAATAAACTCTTTGTAGATATACTTAAGGATTGAGAGGACATTATACTGAATCAGAGTGGACATTAAATCCAATTAAAGTCTCTATAAGAGGCAGAAAAGGACACAGAGACACAAGTCAGCCCTTTGTGTGAAAATGAGGCAGACTGTAAAGTGCTTTAGCCTCAAGCTAAGACACCTTGCAGCTACCAGAAGCTGGAAGAGACAAGAAAGGATCCTCTCTTGAAGTCTCTGAAGGGAACACAGTTCTGCTGACACCTTGATTTTGGACTTCTGGTCTCCAAAACTCTGAGGTTCTATAATTCTGTTATGCGCTGAACAGTGTCCTCCTGCTCACAAAACCAGTATGTTGAAGTCCTAAACCCCCATATCTCAGAATGTGACTTATTTGGAAATGAGGCCATGGAAGATGTAATTTGTTTAGAAGAGGTTGAACTAGATAAGGGGGGGAGGTCCCCCTAATCCAATTATGACTGGTGTCCTTATTAAAAGGTGAGATTTGGTGACAGATAAGACACATAGGTGAAGATGAAGGCAGTAATCTACAACAAAGGAATGCCAGAGATTGCCAGCAAACTATCAGAAGTTAGGGGAAAAGCCTAGAACAGGTCTTTCCCTCACAGCTCTCAGAAGGAAACAGCCAGTTGACACCTTGATCTTGAACTTCTAGCCTCTCGAACATGGAGAAAAAAATTTAGGCCACCCAGGTGTACGATACTTTGATGTGGCACCCCAAGCAAACTAACCAAATTTGCAGTAAGTTGTTATAGAAGGCCTAGGACTCTAGTACACATGCACACTCACCCCCATGGACACACCCACTTACATACACAGACACACACAAACACACACACACACACACACACACAAATTCATAGTCCCAGGACTCTGTAGGCAAGCCCACAACTATTCATTGCATACATGTTTTGTCCGTCGTTCCACTTTCCACTAACATTCGCAGAAGCCCACACAGGGTCTTGGTGGCCTCACTCTGCATGACTTCAGCATGGACTCCAGCAGAGAGACAAAGAGTTTGCAATAAATTAACAGTACTGGTAAGCATCATTGCAGTAGGATGAATGTTCCTTTCAATTTGTTCAGCTTCTGGAAAAAAGTATCAAAATTAAGAACCTATACTCCCAAATAGAACTGGAAAATGTCCCTGCATGTAATTTAAGAGATTTTAATAACACAGTCTTTTAAGGAATTTCATATCACAATTGTTACAGTGGAAAGGAAAGTGGCTTTTTACAAGAAAAGATGGGATTCAGGATGCACTAAACACCCTAATTGTCTCTACCTTCCTCAAGCAAAATAACCCTTCTAAATTAGAGTTTAGTATTTTAAAAACAATCTCTGCATATAGGTCAGAAACACACAGTTTCAAATATTTATTCTTTAGAAAGACAGCTTATCAAATGTCAGAAGCTGGGATCCCTGGGTGGCTCAGCAGTTTAGCTCCTGCCTTCAGCCCAGGGTATGATCTTGGAGTCCCAGGATCGGGCTCCCCGCATGGAGCCTGCTTCTCCCTCTGCCTGTGTCTCTGCCTCTCTCTGTCTCTCATGAATAAATAAATATTTAAAAAAAAAAAAAAAACCCACACACAAATGTCAGAAGCTGCCCGCTGACAAGGTAACTATGCCCTGGATAAAGATGGAAGTGCCTGAGCCAGGGAGGGGAACCAGAGGCTCATGTGTCCACAGCATTGACTTGGAGGCACAGAACAGCTAAGCCACAGTTCTTTCACTTAGCTCTGCTCAGGCCCTGACTTCCCTGAGTGAAAACAAAGCCAGTCCTGACCATATTATGTGTGACTCTAGGTTTCACATGTTACTCCCAACAGCCCAAAAAAGCAGGCATCACCTGTTCACATCAGAGGGGACCTAGACCCCCACAAGTGACATGGACTGAGCAGAGCCTTTTCCACTCTCCACACCATCCATTCTCTACTGAGCTCAGCCTCTCCTGACCATACAAATGACTTCCAAAGTCCAGCACCTGAGCCCCAGGAATCAGCCCTGGTTTCCTGAGACCAGCCATGGGAAGCTTCATTCATACAAGGTCTGTTGGACACATCTAAAAATGTCATGATGTCCTCCTCCCACAACCTTGGATTTCCTTAGATAGGATTTAACTGGGTTCACTCCAAATTCTCACCTCTAGTTTCTTTAAGGCAAGACAGTACTAACTCCACACTACTTCTAGTCCACCAGGCGCTGGCTCACTATCTCATACACAGGTTCTGAGCCAACCAACAAGGTCCACCAGAGGTAAAGACATAGCAAGCACTGCATTACCAAACCCTTCTGACTGTCCCCAAAGGGAGTAAGAGAGTCAAATCCAGCTAGATTGCCAGTTATGAGAGGCATGCTTTTAACTCCTGCATCAGAATCACCTGGGGCTTATTTACACTGAAACTTCAGGGGCAAGTCCAAAACTACAGACCACTGTCTGTAGCTGAGTCTGACACTGTTCTCATTCCCAGATGAAAAGGATGGCCAGCTGCCATTAGCATACAGCTTGCCAGGTTGCCCCCAGACTAAACAGCCCCAAGGTACTGACCAGAGTCATCCTCTGTGTCCGAGTCCTCTGCTGAGGGCTGTGTGGAGGCCGGCAGCTCTGCCAACTTGAGGTCATACTTCCCCTCCTTCCCCATCCTGTAGGAGTTGGTGCTGCCCGTGTCCCACTGGACCCTGATCCATCCGTCCTCACCCAGTTCACCAATCACACGGCCAAGACCAGGAGGAGGTCCATCCTGAGGAAGCCAAAACAAAGATTAGTTAAGAATGCATATGCCAGGTGGGGGATGGGGGCATTGAGGGGAGCACTTGATGGGATGAGCACTGGGTGTTATTCTATATGTTGGCAAATTGAACACCAATAAAAAATAAATTTATTTAAAAAAAAAGAAAGAAAAAAAGAAGGCATATGCCTGTTCTGTCACACAAACAAAGACTGTAAGGACTGCTATGTCACTGTGTACAGACTTTGTGCCACAGACTGCTCCAAACCTACTCGCAACATGCACAGCTCTCATCATTACCTTAAATCAAACATCAGGAAATAACTTGCTTATTATGCTCCTTTACCAAGAGTTAAGCAGGGAAAAAACATCGTCTCAATCAGCATTCTCCCTAAGCCAATGCAGAGATAAGGCTTTCCAGCCTAGTCCTGGTGTCCTATTCCTTGGCTCCCTTGATCCCCCATAGGGCTTCGAAACACCAGAAACCTGAAACAATTACTTGCATCTCATCAGGAACCTAGCTAGAATGGAAACTCCATCTCTCACTTCTATGAGTAAAAGCTGTTTTTAGGATACTACTATTGCAGGACACTATGAGTCAAAGCTGTTTTTAGGATGCTGCTACCTGTTCCAGAACACTTCTGAGATGATTCTGATGAGGCCCATGCTTAAAAATGAGGTTGAGAAAACCTAAAGATGACAAGAGTACTACCACACTGCAGGAAGGCGAGCTCTTTCCTTAGCTAGTGACTAAAGTAATGACACAGGCACTAGCCCCCATGATCTCTACCTTGTGAGACCTAACAGAAGCTTAGGAAAGATGTGCTATGAGGAGAAACAGAAATGGCCATTGCCCAACTAGCACACCTGAAACTACAAGGCTGGGGCACTTAATGGGCACATAGCCATCAGTTCCCAGAAGGAACACCTGGGTCCTCACAGCTTTCAGAACATTGTTACTAAGATGAGGTTTGATCTCTCCTGCTTATTCTTGCTCCTGCTCTGGGCTGCCCCTCAAATTGAGCCCAAGCCAAGGAATTTTCTGAAAACAGCCACCACCCTTTGAAGACTTGATTCTGCTCGAGGTTCCCCTACAGCCACTGTCAATCTCTGCTTGTTTTGACCTAATTCACCTGCCCAGAAACTAACTATATCACGAACTACATCCTCTGTCAACTGCACAGGCCCTAAGTTAAGGTAGTTATTTATTCCAATTTCCACTCTCTAACAGCATGCAAGTAAAGTAAAGACTAATGTGTGGCTAATGTGTTTAAAATCAAATCTGAGTACCTGATCACCCCATTTCCAATCAACACCTCTCATGACCCTGGTTCCAATCTTCATCATGGCGGCCAGTTCTGGCCCTGAAACTGGAAGCTGCACAGGAGCCATTTCCTTCCTTGTCTCTTCCAAAACTGTAGCAGAAGCTCCTCGGGCAGAAGCATTCATATCCTCTTCAACATTATCACAACTAGGACCTATCAGATCATCAAATGCAACAGCTGAGCTAGTAAGTAGTTACAATTTCCTAATCTTAATACACTTATTCAAAACTTAGTAAGTACTGATGATGACAGTTTTAAAGAACCTATAGTGTATACTGTAGTACTTTATCAATATAATAAATACCATGAAAGATTTATTAATGGGAATTTAAAAATGTAAAAGAACCAAGCATATAAATACGTATCAGAAGATATAAAAGATATAAAACAGAGACATTTACTCTACTTCTAGTAATTATGCTCCCCTCTCCAAAAAAAAAAGCAAAATGATTAAGTTAGAAAAACACTCATCATATATTTTTATTAGAATATAAAAACAAAATATAACCACCTGTCTGTTGAACAATGAGAAACTTACCAACTTTAATTATAGTACCACAAAGAAAAGAGCTAAGAATAGCAGGTCTGATACTGCCATCCTTAGGAAAGACTGCTTGCAAGGCAGTCCTTAACTGGCCTCTGGAAACTTGGATTTCAGAAGGGCTCCTCCTACCATTCCCTAATGGACAAGAGGCCTCACAGTGCCTAAACTGTTTGTACAATGTGGTTTCTGCTGAAATTTGCTTCTTTCTCTGGGTCTAGAACTTGAGTTATGTGCCAGGCAGAGGTGCCTACTTGACCTGCCCCAGTGCAAACTCTAGGCGCAGAGTCTCTCATGAACTTCCCAGGTAGACATTTCACCCATGTAGTCATTTTCTCTGCTGAGAGAATCAAGTTCATCCTGTATGACTCCAGTAGCAGAGGACTTAGGTCAGTTTCTCCCAGACTTTTCCCATGTGCTTCTTCCCTTCACTGATTTTGGTTTCTAGTCTTTCACTGCAATCAATCTTAGGCCTCAGTATGACTGCTGAGGCCTCCTCACAAATCACTGAAGCTGGGAGTGGTCTTAGGGACCCTGGCACAGGGATGGCAGCAATAGGATTCTCTAGAACAACTCTAACTTGCTGAAATATTGCAAAAGCCCTGTTTAGTAAAAGGAAGAATAAAGGGGTGGAGCATGATGAATATTTGGTTCCTGATTGCTGTGAAATCATCCACAAGTATAAAACAGAAGTTGAGCTATGAGCTGCAAGAAGTAAAATTTATGAATGGATTTTAAAATAGTCTATTTAACCCCAAGAGTCAGCATGCTAGATCCCCTGGCTGCTTTTTGCCTTGCTGGCTAACGTGAGGGGGTAAAAAAGCACAGCCCTAGTAACTCCTCCAGTTTTTGTTCATTCTTCCAAATGGGAGGAAAAGGTGCCCAAACATTCCCAAAGGTGGCTTGGGTGGGTGAAAATGTACAAAGTGCATGATCCTCTCTCAATCAAAAGGGAGAAAAAAGGCTTGTCAGTTCCCAGGGCTGGAGTAAAGCTTTGGATAAGGTAAAGCTTTTCCCCAGCTTTACTGAGGCAAAAAAATTCTTTTCTTCAGCCCAACTCTTTGGAGCCTCAGTGAGGCCCCAAGAGGGCCAGGGTTGCATTCCAGCTAGGATCTCCTCTGGCAGCTATAATGTTAACCCTGTAAATGCCAAATTTATTGCAAAGTGTTCGAATACATTTGCAATAAGAAAAAAAAAAGGGATCTTTTTTTAAGTGGTTTTGTATTTTATGGCTCTTGTATCTGGATGCATACATAAAATTAATATAAAATTGTATATGCTTATAATTTCTTATATGAAAGAAAAAAATCATCCTGATCAAGGAAAGTGGTAAATATAAATATGTATTCATGATATACAACTCCTTTGCTTTCTGCAGCCAGTAGGCAGGTTCAAATTTAAACTCTAAACAGGGATCCCTGGGTGGCGCAGCGGTTTAGCGCCTGCCTTTGGCCCAGGGCGCGATCCTGGAGACCCGGGATCAAATCCCACATCGGGCTCCCAGTGCATGGAGCCTGCTTCTCCCTCTGCCTGTGTCTCTGCCTCTCTCTCTCTCTCTCACTGTGTGCCTATCATAAATAAATTAAAAATTTTTAAAAATAAAATAAAATAAAATAAACTCTAAACAAAAGCTCCCATAATTAATGATTTGTGCTATGACTTTTACCTCTCTGGAAAAAAAGGAGATGACATAAAAATAGAGTCAATTTCTAGATGGAAATTTCTAGATTTTTTCCTAAAGCATTTTAAATCAGTAATGAGGTCTTAAGAAACCAGATGCCTGACTCAGAGGCTGATTGTTTTCTAGCCTGATGCATATTTTTGAACAGGTCATGTGGACACAAAGATTGACGAGATCAAAGAGCTTAGGAAAGCCTTGCTTTTTACTTGGATTGGAACACTGGCCTTACAGTATCTCAGATTTCAGGATACTCAATCTTCTCAAAGGTACATGGAACATTTTCCAGGATAGACCACATGCTAGACCATAAAATAAATCTCAATAAATCAAAATATACTATAATCATACAAATTACATTCTCTAACAGAATGAAACTAGAAACTAGTAACAAGGAAAACTAGAAATTTCACAAGTATATGGAAATTAAATTACATACACTTAACTGCCCAAAGGAAAAAAAATCATGAGAAATTTAAAAATACTTTTGAGACAAATTAAAAAAAAAGCACAACATACCAAAACGTATGGGATGCAGAAAAAGCAGTGCTAAGATGGAAATTTTTGTCTATCAATGCATACATTAAAAAAAGAAGAAAAATCTCAAATTAGTAACTTGACTCTACACTTGGAGACACTAGAAAAATAAGAATACAGTAAACCCAAATTCAGTAGATAGAAGGAAATAATAAAGACTAGAACAGAGATTGGGAATTTATATATATATTTTTTTAATTTTATTTATTTATGATAGTCACATAGAGAGAGAGAGAGAGAGGGGCAGAGACACAGGCAGAGGGAGAAGCAGGCTCCATGCACCGGGAGCCCGACGTGGGATTCGATCCCGGGTCTTCAGGATCGCGCCCTGGGCCAAAGGCAGGCGCCAAACCGCTGCGCCACCCAGGGATCCCCGAGATTGGGAATTTAAAAAAATAAAACAGAATCAATAAAACCAAAAGTTGGTTTTTTGGAAAATATCAACAAAATTGACAAACTTTTAGGTTGATTAAACAAAGAAAAAAAGATGACAAAAAATAAAACAGAAATGAAACCAGGGACTCTACTACTGATTCTACAGAAATAAAAAGAACTCTAAAAGAGTATTATGAACAATTATACACCAACAAATTAGCCAACCTAGATGAAATGGATAAATTCCTAGGAACCACAGATTATCTGAATTGACTCAAGAAGAAATATAAAACGTGAATAGACCTATAACAAATAAAAATACTGAATCAATTATCAAACCTCTCAACAAAGAAAAACCCAGAACCAGATGGCTTAACTGGTAAATGCTACCAAACATTCAAAGAAAAATTAATACCAATTCTCTAATTCTTCTAAAAATAGAAAAGGAAGCAACACTTTCTAACTCACTCTTTGAGGCCTGATAACAATACAACTATAAAATACTACTCAAAGAAATGAAAGAAGACCTAAATAAATATAAAGCCATCCCAAGTTCATGGAAAGGAAGACTTAATATTTGTTAAAATAGCAATACTCACCCAACGCAATCTATATATTCAATACAACCTCTAGAAAGTCCCAACAGCTACTGTTTACAGACATGAGAAAGCCAGCCCTGAAATTCATATAGAAATCCTAAGGACCCAAAAGAGCCAAAATAATCTTGAGAAAAAAAACAAAGTTGGAAAACTCACTTTTTGATATCAAAACTTACCACAAAGCTAGTGTTCACAACAATGTGGTACTGGCATAATGACATACAGACCAACAAGATAGAGTCTAGAAATAAACCAAAATATTTATAATCAAATCATTTTTGACAAGGGGGCCAAGACCTTGGGGAAAAAAAGTCTTTTCAACAAATGGTACTAGGACGACTAGATAACCAAAACAAATAAAAGGAGTCCTTACCTCACACCATATTAAAAATTGCCTAGAAATAGACTAAAGACCTAAATATAAGAACTAAGACTATAAAATTTTTAAAAAGAAAACACAGTGAGTAATCCTCATGACCTGGGTTTGGCAATGGTTTCTTGAACATAACATCAAAAGCACAAGCAACAAAAGAAAAACAGATAAGCTGGACTTCATCAATATTTAAGGCTTCTGTGCATCAATGTAAAACAAAATACAACCCATAGAAGGGGAGGAAGTATCTTCAAATCATTTAATTGATAATGGTCTAGTATCCAGAATATATAAAGCACTCCTACAACTCAATAACACAAATAACCTAATTTAAAAATGAGCAAATGTTCTGAATAGTTCTCCAAGAGGGCAGCCCTGGTGGCCCAGCGGTTTAGCGCCACCTTCAGCCCAGGTGTGATCCTGGAGTCCCGGGATTGAGTCCCACACTGGGCTTCTTGCATGGAGCCTGCTTCTCCCTCTGCCGCCTGTGTCTTTGCCTCTCTGCCTCTCTGTGTCATGAATAGATAAATAAAATCTTAAAAAAAAAAAAAAAAAAAGTTCTCCAAGAAAGACAAATGGCTAACAAGCACGTATAAAGATGTTTAAGGCCTTATATTAGCAAAATGTAAATCAAACCACAATGAGATACCACTTCACATCAACTGGGATGGACTCAATTCCTGCCTCCCCACCTCTCAAAAGGAAAATAACTGGTGTTGGTGAGGATGTAGAAAAACTGGAAACCTCTTCCATTGCTGGGGGGAATGGAAAATGGAATGCTATGGCAAAGACTGGGGGTTTAGCAACCAAAAGTAGGGATTACCATATGACCCTGCACTTCCACTCCTAGATATAGAACAAAAGAATTAGAAATAGGTGATCAAACAAAAACTTGTACATAAATGCTCCTAGCAGCACTATTCACAATGGACAGATACAAGTCAAATGTCCAACCATGGATGAAAGGAAAATAAATTGTAGTATATTCACACAATATAATATTTTTTAGCCATAAAAAGGAATGAAGTACTGACACATGCTAAGTGAAATATGCCAGATACAAAAAGCTAAAAATTGGATTTCATTTATATTAAATAACCAGAATAAGGAAATCCACAGAGATAAAGCAGATTTGTTGTTGCCAAAAGCTGAGCGAGTGGGAAATCAGGAATCATCACTAACTGGGTGTGGCTTTCTATTTGAGGTGACAAAAAAGTTACAGAACTAGATAATGGCATGCTTATACAACATTGTAGATGTGCTTAATGCTACTGAATGATAAACTTAAAAGTTGTTAAGAGGGTAAGTTTTATGTCACTCTTATTTTGAAATTATAAAGAAAGAAGACATGAAGGCAAAATCTTGACATTTTCATAAATCACTTAAAGCAGTGCCAACCTACCAATAAGCCGAAGTGCTGTCTGTGTGAGGGCGAGCATGCCTGAGTTCAACAGGAGGTTCAGGTTGTTTGCTCCATGCTGCAGGGTGAGCATGCTGAGCATTACCAGGAGAAAGCGAGCTTGTGGGGTTGTCCCCAGACTTGGTCCTGATGGATTCTCATTGGTAATGGTTTGTAGGGGGACAGGCTGGATACCTAAAAAGCATGGACACTCACATAAATTTCTTGTGTGTGGATATAAAAACATATATGATGCAGAAAGTAGTAGCAATTTTTTAAAATTTCTGTTTTTCAGTGTATTTCCAAAAAGCATGGACATCAGGCAGCTAGCTATGCACTGCTTTGCAATAATCCTACCACCATCAATCCACATATACCCATTTTTAGTTGTCTGCAAAACTTATCACACTGCTCCTCTGAATAGCCTTGGTGGCTTATTCATTTCAAATACAACAGTCATATTTCACTTCTCTTCCACAAGACCAATCCTAGCATTTCTCTGCAGGTACTTAAACTACCCAAGAAATTAAGTATTAATATAGGATACAAACTTTAGGGCTTATGGCATCAGTGATACACAAGAAGATTATGTCCTCTGTTGAATTTTGAAAGTTTTGTTTAAAATTTCAGAAAGCTTAAAGCACCTTAATTATTCTCATGTACCTAGAAACAAGTAATACGCTACATATTAACTGAACTGAATTTAAATAAAAGTTTTTTTAAAAAAGATTATTATTCTTCTTTGTCTCTCTGTGTCTGTCATGAATAATTAAAATCTTAAAAAAATTATTATTCTAATGTACAAAGTTATTAGTCTTCTCAAAGAGCAAAAATCAGCATTTGAGAGTTTCTACAACTTATAATTAAGAGCCAAACTGTAAAATAATGCTAATGTGATCACTGACATCACTTCAACAGCATTCTTAATACAGCCCTTTTAAGAAGATGTTTTTTTTTAACTCACCAAGCTCTTTAAATTTGGCATTTGCATCCATCAAAACATTTCGAATATTCTGAACAGCCCAAGCATATAGCTTGCCAAAAGTTACTTCCAGTAGCATCCGATTAAAAGGTGGGATCAAATCCACATCCTTTAAGCAATCTGTAAGAGGTTCCCTTTCAAAGAAAGATAGAGAATATTACTTAGAATATTGCCAGATTTTTAACTTGAATAGAAAAAATGCTTTGTTGCCACAATTTCCCTTAATTAATAAAAAAAATGTTCTGAAGTTTTACCCTATGTCAATCCCCTCAGGAATAAGTCTTTGCCATCCACAGAACATAGCATACTGCACAGATGGAAGTAGGAAATTTTTGGTTGCCAGTTTTAAAATTGTATCTATCCCTTCCAGACGAACTTCTGCTCTCTCCAACTGCAAAATATCAATGTATACAGTTAAGTGTTGTGTGTGTTATCATATGCAGAAAAGAATGTTCTTAGAAAATTTTACCTGTTTTAATAGGCACTTTCTCATTTTTTCCACATCTACTGGCTCCTCTTTAAGGGCAAACTCAGCAATTGTACTGAGGAGTGCAGACTGTGGATAAAGACCTTGAACATTCTGCTTCAACCATTTGTATTTGTGCACACCTGTAACTGTACTCAACAGTGGTTGCCATTTATCCTGACAAAGGAAAACCATTTTCACCATTAGTTTGCTTATTAATATTAACTTGTACTCTAAAACACTTACTCAAATAAAATACAAATACATAGAAGTAGGTTAAAATTAGTAAAATACTTTATATTAAAACGTAATGTATGGCAAAAATAACTATGCCATAAATAGGCTTATAAATGAATTTATAATCTCTATATTTACTTAGTTTGGAATAGACAAAGTTAAATTACCACTCATATTAATAGCCTAAGACCAGGACAGCTTCTGGAGCAAAAAGTACATTCAATGAATGAATGGTAAATGAATAATGATACAATGTACCTCTAAATGTAAAAGGAAACACTTTTCCAGCTATCAGTCTGACCAGGACACCATAAATCAAGTGTGTTCGGTGTGACTGGGGCTGTCATCTATACTTTCAGTAACATGCTACACTCTCTATGAAGAATAAAGTGACAATACTTGTGGGTTCCTTTGTAGGTGCTTTGTTTTTATTTAGCCAGCCTCAAAATCATAGTAAATGCTTTACCTTAGGAGATTTAATTGTAATGGGTCTTTTGTCCACACTTATAGGACTGTGAGGCAAAATGCAAGCTTCTTCTAAATCACTTTCTTCATTTCCAATTTTTTCTTCATCATCAGTAGATTCTGGCTTCTTAGGAACTATGATTAAAAACATCATTAATTATAAAATCATTTAAACATAATTTTAAATTACGATATATTAAATCTGCATAAAGTTAAAGCACCTGAATATTTTACTAAAACAAATATGCAAATATCACTGTCAACTGAAAAGCTAGTAAAAATTATCATTATTTTCACATGACATTCAATAATAATATTGTCATTTCACATCATGAACAGAAAGACAGTAAGAGTGCTATGATAGGGCAGATCCTACGGAAAGGGAAGCCCAGAATCAGCAAACATTTGCTTAAAGAGCCAGATGGTGAATATTTTAGTCTTTGCAGGCCAGTCTATTGCAAATACTCAATCCTGCTGTTGCAGAATGAAAAGCAGCTAATTTTAATCATGGATGCAGGAATTTAAACTTCATATAATTTCCATTTATTAAACTTATTATTCTTTTGATTTAAAAAAAAAATTTAAAATGCAAAACTAGTCTTAGCTCACGGGCAATAGACAGCAAGCAGCAGGCTGCATTTTTCCTCAGACCATAGCTGGCCCACTCTGAACCAGGCAATGACTTCTATCATCACTGTGCAAGTGAATTAACTAGATGTCTTTTACTATGTCAGTCTCTTTAATTAGGGAAATTTCTATTGACTTTGCAATGTGATATGTGCTGTTGCTTCCATATTTTTACTCCCTTTTAAGAATTTTAGTCTATTTCTTCTCAGCATATAATAAACAATGTAATTAATAATATACCTGGGCAGTAAAACACTTAACACAGCAGGTCTAGGTTGCCCAAACCCTACAAATTCCCAAGACTGTCCCTTCAGCACTTGGCCAGCTCCTATGAACTGATGTTCTGCCTGATAAGAGTTTCTGTATACCTGAGGTCTGGGGCCATATGACCACACAGTTTATGCTAACAATGGGACGTATGGTTATTATCTGTTTACACTGTGGATACTTGAGTCTTAAGTAACTAAGAGCAACCATGCAGGCCCATATGTCTATGTGACTGATCCCAATAATAATCCTGAACATCAAGGCTCAGGCGAGCATCCCTGACTGACAGCCCTTCATACATGTGGTCTCTCACTGCTGAGAGAATTAAGCATGGTTCTGTACAGCTCCACTAGAAGCTTAGGCCCAGTTTCCTTTGGATTTCTCTCAATGCACCTTTCCTTTTACTAATTCTAACTTGTATCCTTACAAAGTAATAAACCATAACTATGAGTATAACAGCTCTTCTGAGTCCTATTGAGCCATATATCAGTGAATCATCAAATTTAAGGGTGCTCTTGGTGGCCCTAATACAGCACCAGCAATATTAATCATTTATAAGTTACTTAAATTTCTTAAAAAAAAAAAAAAACCTTCAAACATAACACAACTAAATATTTAAACCCAAAACAAGAAACTTTAAGAGGTAACAATGTGGGCTCAGAATCTGTGGAGGTGAGAGCCGGGTGGTGAGGGCATCATCTTCCCTCACGCTGCAATGGCAGTCTCCTAAGCCTGTGCCTCTGCTCCAAAGATCTCAGAAGCATTCCTACCATGATCTCCTGACCTGGAGCATCTCTCAGATTCAGGCAATTGTTGTGGCTTAACAGTTTGCTCAAGAACAATCAATTCAGGATGGCTTCTAACACAAGCTAATCTTTCATGACATCATTGCTCATGTGCATCAAAAACTCAGTAATTTAAAAAAACTAATTAATATTGTTTAATAAGCTGATCTGTGAATAAATCAGTATAATTCATAAGAATATAATCAGAAATTTCCAGGATGCCTGGTGGCTCAGCAGTTGAGCATCTGCCTTCAGCTCAGGGTGTGATCCCAGGATCTGGGATCAAGTCCCTCATCAGGCTCCCTACAAGAAGCCTGCTTCTCCCACTGCCTGTGTCTCTGCCTCTCTCTCTGTGTGTCTCTCATGAATAAATAAATATTTTTAAAAAAAAAAAAAAAGAAAAAAATAAAAAAAATAAAAAAAATAAAAAAAAGAAAAAAAGAAAAAAAGTTTCTGTAGACATATTTATAATCAACCAAATTCCAAGTATTTTATGTACTTTTATTCAAATTCTGGTCATTTAAGGCAAAAAATCTTTTC
Source organism: Canis lupus familiaris (assembly GCF_011100685.1). Classification (NCBI taxonomy): domain Eukaryota; kingdom Metazoa; phylum Chordata; class Mammalia; order Carnivora; family Canidae; genus Canis; species Canis lupus. The sequence goes on along the minus strand of NC_049224.1, from coordinate 32,379,982 downwards.
CATATCCCAGCAACTACATATCTGCTTCCTGAAAATATTAGTAACTCCTCTTCTAGCTACTTTTATAACAATTCTCCATGTATCGGAATACTCAATACTTCCAAAGAAAAACATTTCTTTACAAGAATGGCAGTATTAACTGAAAAATTAAACACTGCCATATATTTCATTTACCAGGACAAGTGATAAAAAAAAGAATACTTCCTTTTCCCCATCAATTTAACAAAGCTTATAGCATTTACCTTTTTCAGTATCAATTTACTAGTTACCAAATCATAACACCCTCAATCTTAGCATCATTATCTGATATTGGAAAAATAAGCAGTATCTGTTATATTTTTTAAATGCTTTACCTTTTTCTTTTCTTTTTTTTTTAAGATTTTATTTATTTATTCATGAGAGAGAGAGAGAAAGAGGCAGAGACACAGGCAGAGGGAGGAGCAGGCTCCATGCAGGGAGCCTGACACAGGACTCGATCCCGGGACTCCAGGACCACCCTGGGCCAAAGACAGGTGCTGAACCGCTGAGCCACCCAGGGATCCCCAGGATCTGTATATTTAATCATAAATACACATAACAAATATGATGGCAGTCATGAAAATCCACATGTACTGACCAGTAGCGAATAGCTTCACTCAAATCACAGACTCAGTTGTATGGCAGAAAAGCACACACTTTGACAGCACTTACCTGCCTTTTACATTCTTACCTCTCTTCTTCCTTCGTTCTCGAATTATCTTCTGAGCTATCCTCCTCCAACGGGGCAAAGAACTTAACAATTTAAACTTGGACATTATAGAAAGATCATTACAAACTGCAGGTCTCAGTTCATTAAAGAGGAATCTCAAACGTTCGATGACTGGAGCACAGACTTCCTTGTAAGAACGACCCTGTTCTTGATGCGTCTACAAAGTTAAACATGAAAAGATACCAAATATTTTACCAACTATCTGCGGAGCACAGAAGAGAATAAAAATGTACTTACCTTAATGAGTGAACATTTTGCTTGGTAGACAACTCTACAAACATCCACTACTGATTTAGGCAATGTTCTGTGCTTTACTTGCTCTATACCAAGTGTTCCTGCATGAACTAAAGATAATGCCACGTGACCTACAAAAGATATTTTAAACAAGGGGCAAGGTAAGAATGAATGCATATTGCATGTCAGTCAAAAAATTTATAGTATAGCTAAGATATCAAGCTTCATACCTAAATCTTCATGCTTTAAAAGGCAACATAAGAGTAAGCGGCCAACCTCTTCCACAGGATGCTCAGGAGGAAATGTGATTGGTGTGGTCAAGTGGCACTGCCTACAGTACCTTTCTATTTGACACAAAAAGTCCTGTAATGGAAACAGCTGGAGGTAACTTCAGAGCTACCCTAACATGCCATTACGAATTCCAAACTACATGCCACAATTTCTGATATACTCGCAATCAGCAATGCTTCTGAAACATCACTGGCATATTGTACCAAACCAGCCTCTTACCTCAAAAATCAGCCCCACAAATAATATGTAAATAAAGTCTGTGCTAAGAAAAAAGAAGTCTGTGCTAAGCCAACCAAAAAACATAAAGGTATTCACACATCAAAGTTCTAAAGTAAACGAAGGCCTCACCTTCACATTGTGATCCTGTATGTTATTATCAGCAATAGCTTGCAGGAAGGCCTGAGAATGGTCACCCAGAGCCCGTCTGTCGGAGCAGAGTCGGGACTTGCTGGCAGGAGTGCCCCCAGGAGAACTACAATGGTCCTCGTCTTTCTCCTCATTATAGCTATAGTGGATCTGGCTGGTCTGTAGGCCTCCAGAGAAGATGGATGACTGAAGCCACTCTAGAAAATACATATGCAAACATTAAAAAGAAACTTGAGTGTGCACTATTCAGAAATAAATATTGAAATAAAAGATAAAGAACTGAATAGCTGATTTAGGAGGAGAAATTCAGCATCACCCATATTAAAGAGTCATATTATCTATCATATTTACAGAAACTAGCTTATACTTCCCTGTATCTGTATGAAAACAGTTCCGGTTCTTCACTACACTGTAAGCATGGTGTCAGAACACAGTAGTTCCAGTCCAACATCTACTCGGACACTTGGTCAAGCATGGAGCTGACAGGTACCACAAATACTGTGTGAAGACTGGGACTTTGCATTTTAACAGGGAGAGCAGCATTTGGGGAACACTTATACAAGTAATCATTCAACTTGAACTGGGATAACTGTATGCTACAAAGTACTATAGTGGGCACAACAGTGGTCAGCAGCAAAACCTCCACTATTCGAAGATTCAGTAAAAAATTTGCTGTGGAAGTGACAACTGAGCTGAGATTTAGATAAAGACAAAAACACTGAGCATCCAGGTAGGAAAACAGCACGTGAGAAGGGATCTACAAAGACAGTCAGGGCAAGCCATATTTCCCTAGAGCATAATCTAGTAATAAAAATGGCAGACTGCTAAACATACAACATGGGATCTTAGTAAGAGAGATCCTTGGGAGATCGGAAATCCAGTCGACTATAAAGGAGACCTGTGTAGAGCATGGCCAGACTCTAAGAACATGCTATCCCTCAGTGCAAATATGAGTGCTCATTCTAACTGCTATAATAACTGGAGTAAAGAAAGGTTGATCAAAAAAGTGAAGTCAGTTTGTACATTGCTACAAGTCTTTTTCAATGACCTGTGCTATCAAAATAATCCTCCAAAACCCAAGCAATTAAATCTGGGATGTACTCAACATTCTTTTAATGGAAATTTAGCGATTAGAGCATTCACAAACATTCTCCAAAGTGCCACATTAATTCTAAAACACAAATCTGATGATGACCTTCCCTAGATCTCTACATTTAAAACTCTTTCTAATCACTCAAAAATACTGCTCTAAAGGTGGCTTCTGATGCCCTAGAGTAGGTTAGGCCCTCATTCACTAGAGCCCATAGCATCTTCTGTTCTTTACTCTGACTCTTCTCATTTCCCACCCTCTTTGCTGATTTAGAAGAAGCCTATCTTCCCCACAGTACTACAAGTCTTTGAGGGAGAGGATGAGTCCATTCCCCGCCACCCCCAAAGGCTCTACAAGCAGAACATCCAGCATGCACACCAAGGCTTGCTCCAGAAGGCTGAGCTGACCAGGTACCATGGCTATCACTGCCCACTAGCCTTCTCTCCTGACGGTACACATACACGAATAACTAGAAGCCCCACTTTTCTCAACAATGTCCCTCACACACGTGTTTCTGCCCATAAGGTTCATACAGCCAGTTTGCTGCGACTCCAATTTCATGATTCTTCCACCTCTGATGTGGCTTTCCTCCCCATCAGAACCAGTTATAAATGTCTCCATTTTATCCTCTACCACACTGCGTACTGATCTATGATAATATCTGGCTCATCATCACATAAAAAGCACCTAAAGGCAGAGATATGTTTAATTCCATGCCTAATGCATTGAGCACCTCATATGGTAACTCGTAAGTTACTCAACAGATACTTGCTGAATAGCTGGTAGATTGAGAAATGTACAAATACACAAAGAGAACTTTAATCCACCTTAAATGGAGAAATTTTTTCACTTAAGGTGATTAAAAAGGTTACGATCCCAAAATGTATTTGAGTCTAGTAAAAACACAATTCTAAAACAGAATGCCATTACCAACAGAAATAACCAATCCATATCACATAGAAACGACAGCCCAGTTAAGCCCATCTGTCACAGGAAGCAAAAGTCAGAGCACACATAGCACAATCTTCCAATGCACCTGTTAGCTTCCCCGGCTGTCACATGTCACAGGTCATGAGAGCAAATGAAAGCCACTAACAGCTATTTCTATTTACTTGGCTTAGTCTCTTAATCTCACTATCTTATTTTTACTCACCAACAACTGTGCTGATTCTTCTTCTCCTATTCTAAATGGCACTTACAGCTCAGCTAAAGTAGCTGTTAGCAGAAAGCAAAATTTTTCTTACTGGCACATTCGATCTCGACTGGAGACAGTGGTGTGCTCATAGCCAAATAGGAAGCATGTAATCCGAGAAGCAGGCCCAGATTCCTCTCTGTGTCTATTAGAGGTGAAGAGAGACTTCCCAGATCTGGTATGGTAACAACTTCTTGGTCAGGCTTGGAAAGATAAATTTCATTAGGAGTCTGAGAAAATAGGGTTAATTAAAAACATAAAACCAAAAAGAGCAACAGCTAATATCCCTAAACAAGACAAACTTTCATCAGGAAGAGAAGCAGATGCTCTGGACACTCTCCTTCTATATCCTATTATAGTGAGCTCATGCTGCTGCCAAAATAACAGAAGATATAAACCACACACACCCTACAAAGCAGACAGTAAACAGTTCTACTGGTGATAAAATCAAAGCTCATATAAACAAATTAACTAGAGAATTCCTTACAAAGTCAAAAAGAAGTTTCCAGAGTGACTGTAACAATACTTCAGAACATATACTGAATTGTTACATGCATAAATAACCCCCCAAAAGCCAAAAATATAACAAGAATTGCTGTGCGTAGTGAACTATGACCACATATGCAGAGGAAATAAATTTATGCTAACAAAAAGGAAACCCAATTAGAAAAGTGTTCAAATGAAAATAAACTCTGTCATTCGTATTAGATGATAATTTATAATCTTCCCCTTCATGAAAGCATTAAGTGGCACTTAATAAATTTTATTACTTCTGGATTCATACCTGGAAAACCAATCCCAATATATAAATTCCAAAGCTCAAGCATATGTAGGACATACTTCTATTCTAAAGAGTTATGCTACTAGATAGCTCTTCCCAAAAAAACCTAACCAAGATAATAAGGCATTTCAAATTTCTACATAAGTTTACAATGAAATTGTAAAGACCAAAGGTTACCTTCTTTTTTATGTGTGGAAAAGTGTCCACCTTTACAACAAATTAACAATTTTTGAAATGGTTTTTCAAGACCAATACTTCGTAAATCTTAACATGAAAAAATGTAAATTCATTTACAAAGAAATCTCTAAAGATCTTCATATGTTCATATGTGTCACTTAATGACATCCATCCCCCACATCAAAAGGCCCAGCTATCAGTACTTCAGGGCAAAAACCACCTATCACAGATATACGGAGAGGATCTCTCTCCCCTGACATCCATGATGAGGCCTACTGCACACAGCCTCACCTCCAGATACTGGCCAACACAGAAGGCATGCATCGACTCCCGAGTGTCCTCAAACTGCAAAGCAGCTTCCAAAGCTACCACTGGGTCTTCCCCTGCAAACTGAGCTAAAGCAAAAAAGAACAAAAGCAGTATTACTTCAATGCTATTTGCCCAGATACCTGCATTAGAAATGTCTAGTAGGAGGGGCTCCTGGGAGGCTCAGTCAGTTAAGTGTCTGCCTTTGGCTCATATCAGGATCCCAGAGTCCTGGGATCAAATCCCATGTTTGGGCAAGTCTCTGCTCAGCGGGGAGCCTGCTTCTCCCTCTCCCTCTGCTGCTACCTCTTTATTCTGTCAAATAAATAAATAAAATCTTTAGGAAGCAAGGAAAGGACGGAGGGAGGGAAGGAGGGAGGGAAGACAGAAAGAAAAAGAGGAAGGAAGGAAGGAAGGAAGGAAGGTCGGTCAAGTAGGAAATAGATAAGGCAGGTTAACTTCAAAGTGAGGGTTATCAAAGTATAATGATCTTTCTCTCTCCCCCAAAGCTGCATGGGCCAACTCAGGACTTGAAACAAGTTCCAACAAGTATTGAAAAAAACACAAACAAAAAATGCACAATGATGAGAAATTCTTCAAATGTGCTTGAATTTACTGATAGGACAGACATCAGAGTTACCAGCAGATTAAAATGTATAGAGGCTGGAGCAAAACTCAACTAATCACTTAAAAGCCAAATGCTCTGCTCAAAATGGTACATGTTACAACTTTTAACCATGAAGTGGAAAGTGAAGCCTTACCAAGAATACTATTTCCTGTTAATGACTGTGTCTGGAAGTCCTTTATATCATACACTTTCCCATCGATCACAGTCCAGAAGCCTCCATCTTTATTGTGGTTCTCCAAATCAGCTTTGCGTATCTGTGTCACCTCCTCATTATTTCTACAGTTCTGACCTGTAAAAAAAGACTCTGTATATACAGAAACCAAAATCAATGAATCAATAGATAAAACAATCAGAACAAATCATGCAAAAGAACTATAAATGGAAACAGACAAATCCATAACCATAATGGCTATGGGTTTAACTATAACTAATACCACAAGCAAAAATGCACTGAAGATATGTAACAATTTATAAAACAAATACCAAAAACAACATCACCTGAGTAGCATGAATTGCAAATCTGACCATACACCAGGCAATGAAATAAATCTTAAAAATTTCAAAGGAATAAAGTTAGAGTATGTGCACTGACTATAATGCAGTTAAATTACAAATAAGTAACAAAAATAAAAATTCTCTACAAATTTGAAAATTATGAAACATAAATCATCCAAAATTCCCAGAAAAAAATGACTATGGAAAAAAATGCAATGAACAATAATAAAAATACTATAGAACAACACTTATATAGCTAAATAAATGTTTGAGGGCATTTATACCTTTAAGAATATATGATAGGAAAAAAGAAAAGCTAAAAACTTAGTGAATATCAAATCAATAAAATTTTATGAGCTCATAATGATACAAAAGAAGAAAAATGAAAAGAGACAATATGAAGGAAGGAAAGGAGGGATTGAGGAAGAAAAGGGAGGGAGGGAGGATACCTCATTGGTCACCTTTGCAAGCACTAGGACACCAACTCAATATTTGAGAAATGATAAGGGGAGATGATTGAGGAGGGGAATCCAGTTAGGATCATGTCCTAAGCTGTGCAAATTGTGAGAGCAAGGCTGCTAGGGGATATTATAGAGGTAAGACTATATATATGAACTCCCTGGTCCATGGGAACAGAACTGAAGGTGGGGTCACCCTGAATCACAGGCCTCAGAAGCAATGAAACAAGAAGCACACATCATGACCTCAGACACACTCTAACCAAAACTGAACCCAAATCTGTACTCAAATCTCATCAACCCTATACATATAACCAGCTATTTAGGGAGAGTATAACCAATAGACATTAGACCAAAAGAAGAGAGAGCAATCAACCAAAATCATGATATGTATAATTCTCCAGAACAAATGCCCTGGTTCTTTGACAAATAAATAGTATGACCAAAGAGGAGAGAAGGCCTAGAGTTATACCATTAAAGGAAATAGAGAATGGAAGGGTATCAACCAACTGTAACATGCAAAACATGTTTAGATCTTGACTCTAAATTAAAAAAAAAAACACACACACCAACAAAAAGGCATTTTTAGATAATGCAGGAAAATTGAACATGGATTACATGTTACACTGAAGAATCATTAATTTTGGACAGAATAACATTATGGTTTCATCACCAAAAAAAGTTCTGATCATTAACAGGTAGTACCTGTCAAAATGTTTTAAAGAGATATGCTTAAGATGATTCAATCATTCATGCAATCAATCAATAAGATAAGTGCAGGAGAGGTTGGTAATGGTAAACCCAGGTTAATTAGCCTATTCTCCCTACTATCTGTGTTTTCATTTCTTTAAAAGTTAGAAAAACATCAGATTAAACCCTAAGAAAGAAGAAATAATAAAGACCGGTGTGGCACCTGCATAAAGACAGACATTTAGGTCAATGGAACAAAATACACAGCTCAGACATAAATCCTCATATATATGGTCAAATGATTTCAGACAAGAGTACCACAACCATTCAATGGAGAAAGGACAATCTTTCCTACAAATGGAGCTAGGAAGACTGAATATCCAACTACAAATAAATCAAGTTGGACACTTACTTTACACTATATACAAACAATAACAAAATAGATCAAAGAGCTAAAGAGTTAAAACTATAAAACATCAAACTCTTAGGGAAAAATAAAACAGGAGAAAACTTTTATAACATAGGACTTGGCAATGATTTCTTGGATAAGACACCAAAAGCATAGGGAACAAAAGAAAAAACAGGTAAGTTGGACTTTATCAAAATTAAACATCACAGGACACCATCAACAAATTGAAAAAGCAATCCACACAGAGAAGAAATAGGTGTAAATTATATGTATCCAGAATATATAACAAACTATAACCAACTCCTACAACTCAACAACCACAAAATCTGATTCAAAAATTGGAAAATCATTTGAATAGACATTTCTCCAAAATATGCAAATGGTCAATAGGCACAAGAAGAGATATACATCACTAACCATTAAGGAAAATCACATCAAAACTACAATGTGACACCACTTCATCCCATTAGGATGGCTATTAACAACAAAACAAAAAAACAAATGTTGGCAAGGATGTGAAAAATTAGAACCCTTCCTTGTACCCTGCTTATAGGAATGTAAAATGGAATAGAACTATAGAACACATCATGGTGGGGTTCTTCAAAAAGTTAAACATAGAATTACCATATAACTCAGCAATTCCACTGTCGGCTACATATCCAAAAGCAATGAAAGCACGGATTCAAATAGATGTTTGCATGCCTATATTCATAGCAGCGTTAGTCACAGCAGCCAAAAAGTGGAAACAACCCAAGTGTCAAATGGCAGCCAATGATGAGTACAGTTACAGGTGTGCACAAATACAAATGGTTGAAGCAAAATATATCCACAGTCTGCACTCCTCAGTACAATTGCTGAGTTTGCCCTTAAAGAGGAGCCAGTAGATGTGGAAAACATGAGAAAGTGCCTATTAAAACAGGTAAAATTTTCTAAGAACATTCTTTTCTGCATATGATAACACACACAACACTTAACTGTATACATTGGTATTTTGCAGTTGGAGAGAGCAGAGATTCATCTGGAAGGGATAGATACAATTTTAAAACAATTTTAAGGGATAGATACAATTTTAAAACTGGCAACCAAAAATTTCAACCAAGGATGAACCTTGAAGACATGCTAAGTAAAATAAACCAATTACCAAAAAACAAATACTATATGATTCCACTTGTATGACCTACCTAGAGTAATGCAATTCATGTATTCAAGTTGAATGGTGGTTGCCAGGGCTGAGGGGGAGTAGAGAATGGGAAGTTAGTGTTTAATAGGTATAGAATTTCAATTGAGGGGAGATGAAAACGTTTTGAAGCTGGATGGTGGTGATGGTTGCACAATAACATAAGTATCTAAAGCCAGAGAACTGAAAACTTTTTTAAAATGGTTAAAATAAATTTCGTTAGGTATATTTTATCATAGTTTAAAAAGGGGGGGGTTTCCTCTACCTCCCACCCTCAAATCAAAAGAAATTGTTCATAAAGAACACTACAGATCAAGATGATTATCTTGCAAATTCTACCAATCTTATACATACCCTCCTAAAAAAAGAAGAGCATAACTCTAACAGACTAACACAACCGCCTTACCAAAACTTACATAACTCTATTATGTTTTTGTACTATCAGATCCATCAGAAAGTTTCTCCCAACTAGCTAACATTCTCAACTGACAGATCATAAACGAATTGAGAGGCTGCATGGGAAGCTCCCATGTTCCTAATTTACAGCTTCTTTGTTAGTGAAGGAGTGGTGATTATAAGCAACCTACATAGCATTAAAAAGAAATAAAACTGCAATTCACAAATACAGATGCAAAATGTCGGGGAAAAAAAAAACAAACCAATAATGTATATTAATATGACCAATATAACCTAGGTAGTTTTATTCCCAAAATGGAAAAAACTGATTTAATTTTTGAAAAATCAATAATTCGTCCCTGGTTCGATCCCGGGTTTCAGCACACACACACACACAAATCAATAATTCACATATTAATAGAAAAAAAGAGGAAAAGTTAAATGATCATTGAGATGCAGAAAAGCATTTGATGCAATCTAATATCCAATCACAACTAAAACCTCTACGTAAAGCAGAATAAAAGAGAACATCCTTAATATTTAAAGGTTTCTACAAAGAAAACCCTTAACAAACTTCATACTTCATGTACAAAATTTGGAAAGCTTTTCTTCTGTTCCTAAGAACAAGGCAAGGTTGCCCACTATCCCATTTCCATTCAACAATTCACTAGAGGGTGCTATCAAAGTGCAAGAAATCAAAGAGGGAAGCTGCAAGATCAGAAACAGACAGAGGCAGTCAACTTATTTAGACAAAAGTGGTACTCCCAAAGAGTGATCAAGGACAGTCCTTTCACCCAAAAGTGCTAGTATGATGACCCCATGGACAAAAGACCTACGGAAAAAATAACATTTGACCTCTTGGCAACGAAGTGGAACGGTGAAAACTCTCATATTCTATAGAGATGAAAATCAGCACAATCACTATGGAAACCTGGCATTTGTACTAAAGCATACCCTATAAACTACCATGAAATAGACATAAGAATGTTTAAACAACTAAATTGTTAAGGGGTACATGCCTGTCTGATAAAATGGTCAAGAGAAGCAGCAGACCAATGACCACACAAGATCAGAGAGGGGAATCTTTCAGAAGACAAAAAGCAGTTTTGATGTGTAGGATGGTCCCGCCAACATTCAACTTCTTAATCTGGATGGATGTTAAATTATTTTCTCTATGATCAATCACAGCATTGTTCTCTGTACTTTTGAGTATGTGTTTTATTTCATGCACACAAAAAATGTCTTTAAATTAATGAGTTTAAACTGCTAATCAGATTAAATGCCCTCAACCATACTGAGTATAGAGACAAAAGTAACATTTAAATTCACAAAAGTAGAAGAATGGTACTAAAAATATTAGTGATATAAAAAGTTAAAAACTATGCTTGACATTCTAATGTTATTTTCTTCAGCACAGTTGTTACTTCTTACTTGAAGCTCCCATGTTACAATATGACAGTTTATAATGGGAGAAGAAAAAGCCCACATTCCTTGAGCTTTCCTATAAAATAAAAGTTGAACCAAAAAATTGAATTTAATTCTATGAGTCCAGAAAGTCAGAACCATACATATGGTAAAGCAGACTTAGGTTCAAAAATGTCAAAGCTAGAAACTTTGAAAAAACAAGTTCTATTCTAATTTGGTAAGCACTATAGACCAAGTGCTCAGCTGACTATGGGAATTCCATAACTCTGTAACGTCAGATAGAATGAGTTCAGAAAGTCATCCCACACTGATGTTTGCCTCCCAAGCTGAGCCATATCTAATCACTTCCGACAGTACCTTCTGGAGACACCACTCAAGAAAGGGCTTTCCAGAACTTTCTAAAATAGTCCATTTCACAAAGTAACAACCATTATTAAGAAAAAAATCTTCCTTAAATATAACTTAAATCTCTTCTGATTTGAATTATCTTCATTTTCCACTTATACGACCATCAGTGAAAATGGCAAAAATTGGTCTCTCTGTGAAGTACTCTAAAAAGGCAGGAATAGGCTAGCTAAGATAGAACTCTCCTGAATGGAAGTTCTGTAAGCTAAGCAGCCATACCCATGATGCCAGGCCAAGCTAACTCTTCATGGTCATCCCTTTCTTTCCCTGGTGCCAGCTGGTTGAACCGATCCAGATGTTCTAAAAGGCCACCCAGCAGAGGGACAGCTCCAGCCTCCTGCATGACACCAGCATTTTTACTGAGCAGAAGCACTATAGAAACTACTAGCTCTGGAAGGAGAACACCTACATTTTAAAAGAAAGAAAAAAAAAAGCATTAAGATCTAAATAAAGCATGTATCCTACAAAACTACTTTTAAGCTCACACAATTCTAATAAATCACAAAATAAGGAATGCTTGTCTCTTAGCACATCTCTACAAGATTATTTTATCTTTCATTTTGAAAGAATAGATAAAATATCAAATGGAACCCTGAGTTACAAGAATGCTTTTCAAAAACACTATTTCAACATAGAAGTATTAACTAGAGTTTTATATTCAGAAAACTGTTTCCAGAAAACTAAGTTTATTATCAGGAAAAAAAAGCACTCAATAATAATGCTCTACTGTCATAGAATTAACTAACATATTAAGCAACACTGGAATTTAATAAGGTCCTGAAAGGGGCAACTAATTTTTATGCTGCTGAAATAAAATTAGATAATTATTAGTGACCTCATTATTAAAATGTTAATAATGGTGATATAACTCTAAATCACTAATAACATTTATACAGTGATACAACTCCTGCAGCAGGTTACTTAACAAATGAATTGTCAGCAAGTGAAAAAACAAAAGAAAAAAGGCCAATAGTATTAGAAAATGTATGGGGCAAAGGCATGCAGGTTTATCAGAAAAGGATAAATTTTAAGTCTACTCAATCTATGAAAATAAACACATATCTGAAGGTAGGATATAAAAAAGGTACCAGTGAAGTCCCCTTCCACAATGCAGGCCACCTCTGCAAAGTGTCGCCAGCTGGTAGAAGCAATGCTGGCTGCCACAGGCAGTATATCACCAATGTGTGTGCACAAAAGGGCTGTGTACTTCTTCAGTAAAGAACCGACACCCATAAGCTCATGACCTTCAAGAAAGATTTAAAATTTTTCATTTTTACCATTAAAATTTACTTTGTAAATAAACTGCATTGATTACTCTTTCACCTTCATCTATACATCTTTTACCTATAATAATAATCTCAAACAGAAGCTTAACCCTTAATCCCTGGCTCTTTTTATATCACATAGTATGAGAAACAGTGAATTTGGTTATGTCAATTTTTATACACTGTACTACCTAGAAACTTTGGGTATAAATACTAAAGTATAGGGGCACCTAGGTGGCTCAGTAGTTGAGCATCTGCCTTTGACTTAGGTCATGATCTGGGGTCCTGGGATCAAGCCCTGCAGGAACGCTGCAAGAAGACTGCTTCGCCCCCTCTGCCTAAGCCTCTGCCTCTCTCTCTGTGTATTTCATGAATACATAAAATCTTTAAAAAAAAAAAAAAGTATAAACGTTGTATAAAAACTAAAGTCATAATTTATATAGTTAAAATCTTATATCCAATATAAATGTCATCAAAATTCAAGTCTTAACACTTGCAAATTACTCCCAATGAACAACATTAGGCATTTTTCAATCTTATAAAATCTTTCAACTTTTCTTCCTAAATGGCTCTTAATGACTCTTCAGTCCTTGTGACTTTATGTCTTTGAAATGGGCACCTCTTTAGACGTAAGTTCACTTATATCAACCTGAAATTTTCTATCATCTACAAATGCCTAACTCTTTCAGGAACTAAGATATTTTAAAATATACTATCTATAAAAATATTAACAAAAGCAGCAGACCTTTCCATCCTTGACAGAGAAAGCCAACTTACAGAGAGCCACCTACTACTTTTGGAGCTTATGGAAAGTACTCTACTCTATGTCATACACAGAGCTGAGCCCTTACGTATCATCCTATTTTAATTCTCATAGACATCCTCTGATGTTATTTCATTCCATAAGTGAGCAACCTACACCCTCCAGGAGACTTACTTAGTCTCATGTCCAGCAGCTAATAAACCAGTGCTATAACTGAGACCCACCCTTCCTCCAATGATGATTCATTCCACATATTACACTTACCTACCTGAAGTCGCCCCAAATTGGTACATTTAACAGTATAAGAACTACATTTCTGGGAAGGTAGAATAGAATAGGGATGTCAAAAAGCCTACATCAGAAAGCAAAATACACAAAGACATTTTAATTTTAAGCAACTTACTAGAAATATCTGAGGTCTGACCAATACTTTCTCCTGGATAAAGTTTACTGATAAGAAGGCGCTGAAAGCGCAGCAACAAATCCAATGAAGCAGTTCTTTCACGACTATGTTGCTCAAAGTCTAGACATGATGAAATCCGACGAGCAACATCTTTCAATCTGGCTACTGTCTGAGAAGCAATGTTCCTATGCAGGGGAAAGAGGATTGCAAAATTAAAATTATATCTGTTTAAAAAAGCTATTAAGAAATCACAACATAAACTAAAATCAGAAATACAGATCATACACTCAGATGACCTACAGCTGGCTTCCTTCCTCAAATATGTGTTAGATGTGTCTGCAATAAAGACAACCTCAGTCAAAACTGAGCAGAGAAGACAGAAGTTACAAAAGATATAATGATGCCCTTTGCTTTACAAATGTGCTCCTAAAAGCTGTGTGGAATGGTCCAAAATGATAGAAAATTTCTGAACAGACCATTGGGGGGCGGTGGGGGTGTGGGAAACTGTGTCATTATTTTTGTCCAAAGCTGCATTTTACATATAGATGTGACACTCTTAAAGACAAGATTCACTTATCATTTATGCATCTGCCTAACAAGTCAATGAGGTAATGATACAGTTTAAAAAATAATAATTATCATGATTTTCATTTGCATCTATTGCTTACTCATGAGAATAAGAATCTTTTCCTGTTTATCTCATAAACTCCAATTTTCTCTTGTGTGAAAATCTTTAAAATCTCTAGTTCTACCTCACATACTCTAACCTATCCTTTCATCTGTAATTTAAAAGTCTGTTCTTAAAACAGTGGAGGTTCTTCAAAAAGTTAAAAATAGAACTACCAGCAATCACACTACTGGGTATTTACCCAAAGAATACAAAAACACTAATTCAAAGGGATATGTGCACCCTATGTTTATAGCAACATTATTTACAATAGCTACATTATGGAAGTAGCTCAAAAGTCCATCAATGATGAATAGATAAAGAAGATGTGGCATATACACACAATACTGATTCAGCCATAAAAAAAAAAAAAAAAAAGGAAAAGAAATCTTGCCATTTGCAATGACATGAATGGCACTAGAGAAAATAACAAAGCAAAATAAGTCAGACAGAAAAAGACAAATACTGTATGATTTCACCCATATGTGGAATTTAAGAAACAAAACAAATGAGTGGAGGGGGAAATAAGGAGAGACAAATAAAAAAACAGACTCTTAATTACAGAGAACAAACTTGATGGTTACCAGAGGGGATGGGGGCAGGGTGATGGGTTAAATCGGTGATAGAAATTAAACAGTATACTTGTGATGAGCACAGGGTAGTTTATAAAACTGCTGAATTACCTTATTTTACACCTGAAACTAAGAACACTGTATATTAACTAACTAGAATTAAAATAAAAACTCAAAAAAAGTCTGCTCTTTACCCCAAAACCTATTTTAGATAAATTTCAGAGTATTTCCTCACCTCCCAAACACATTTTTCAGATCCTAGTGCTAGATCTCACTATTTTACTGTGAAAACCAATAATCCTGTAAAAATATATCTAATACTATTTACCTAAGAAGCTGTTGTATGAGCTGAACCAAAGGCAAACACTGTTTTCCAGAAGATTCATAGATCCCTGTATTAATAAGATCTTTATCCAATGGAGTCCTACTTCTGTGAAATGTTGAGGCACTGGCTTCTTGTTCATCAATTTCTTTTTCCTTCTGTGCTTCTTTTTTGGCTTCTATATCCTGTAATTCATAAAATAGAAACTGGTTACCAGTTATCTTAGCAGCAAGGGTGAAAGCACCATGAGCTAAGCCCTGATCTCCCAGCCTAGATATCCCAGCCTCTGTGCACTAACTCACAAACCACCCGATGACACTGGCCCATCCCAGCTTGTCTGAAATCCCATTATTCAGGTGCTCAGCTTCTAAACCGACTATCCTACAAATCCAACGTCCAGGCTTTCACTGCTGATGGTCTCTAGCTGCTTTCTTTCTGGGAAGTACCTAAAACCTTCACTCCTGATCTCAAAAATACCCAATGATCTGCCCCATACATGCACAGTCTATCTGTTTTGCAAACATGAACCCAAGAATGAGAGGATATATTCTTCGTGAGGCATGTGTCAGAATACAAAAAGAATTCTTATAACTCAACAATTAAAAGATAAATAAACCAATTTAAAAATGAGCAAAGGATTTGAATACACATATCTTCAAAGAAGATATATAAATGGCTAATAGCACATGAAAAGATGCTCCACATCATTAGTCATCAGAGATATCCACACCTGTTAGGATGGCTATAATAGAAAAGCTGGACAGTAGCAAGGATTGACAAGGATGTGGAACGCTAGAACCTTCATACATTCCTACTGGAAATCCCACTTAAGAAAAAAATCTGGCCATTCTTCAAAACATTAAACATAGAGTTACCATAAAACTAAACAACTCTATTCCTAGGCATACACCTATAAGAAAAAACATATGTCCACATAAAAACCTATACACAAATGTTCATAACAGCATTTTCATAATAACTTAAAAGTAGAGATGACTATATGTCCATTGGCTGATGAGCGGATAAACAAAATGTGCTATACTCATAACAAAGGAATATTATTTAGCAATTTTTAAAAATGAAGTACGACATAAATAAACGTTGAAAAACACTAGGCTATAAAAAGAAGCCAGACACAAAAGGTCACAGATTGTATAAATCCATTTATATGAAAAGTTCAGTGCCAGAAAATCTTTCAGATACACAAAGTACATTAGTAGCCGTCAATGGCTAGGAAGGAGTAGGGAATGGGAGATGACTGTTAAGCGGCATCCGGAGTAATGAAAACGTTCTGAGAGTTGTCATAATGGTTGCACAACTCTGCGAATATACAAAAAAGTCACTGAATTATACACTTTAAAAGAGTAAAGTTTAGAGTATGTGACTTAGATCTCAATAAAGCTATTATTAAAAAAAAAAAATAGGAGGTATCTTTGCCAGTCAAATGCAATAAATATTCTTGAGGACATACCAAGCATTGTTCTAGTGACCAAATTTACTATGAAAAAGCAAAAAAAAGTTCTCTTTCTGGGCCTTATTTTCTAATGACAAAAGCCAGAACAGTCTCAACATGAATAGCCTTTCCCAGTCCTGAGGGGTGTCGGGATGAAGACCCAATTTCAGGGGTGGGATTGTAACTGGGCCTCCCACTCTTAAGAATAAGAAGACAACATGAATCAGAAAGATCAAAAATATGCATGCTTTTGACCCAGCACAATTTCATTTCCAGAACATTTTCCTAATAAACATTCTTATACTCAATGACTTCTAATCTATAAGAATAATTATGTATAGTAGTAAAAATATCTAAAACATAAATGGTCAATAAAGGTTGTTTAAAAAAAAAAAAAGAAGAAGATGTGGTTTATGTATACAATGGAATATTACTCAGCTATTAGAAATGACAAATACCCACCATTTGCTTCAACGTGGATGGAACTGGAGGGTATCATGCTGAGTGAAGTAAGCCAGTCGGAGAAGGACAAACATTATATGTTCTCATTCATTTGGGGAATATAAATAATAGTGAAAGGGAATATAAGGGAAGGGGGAAGAAATGTGTGGGAAATATCAGAAAGGGAGACAGAACGTAAAGACTGCTAACTCTGGGAAACGAACTAGGGGTGTTGGAAGGGGAGGAGGGCGGGGGGTGGGAGTGAATGGGTGACGGGCACTGGGGGTTATTCTGTATGTTAGTAAATTGAACACCAATAAAAAAAAAAAAAAAAAAGAAGAAGAAGGAATTCCCTTTCCATATGACAGACTTCCCCAAAGCAACAGAATAAATGAGTATAATAAAATATTCAACATAGAAGACATGGCAACGTGGTGAGTAAAAAAGATGCAAACTGATAAGCCACTGAGACTAATTCTAGCACTGTATTCAGTATCATCGGTAAACATCTGCATCTTTAGAAGTCTGGAAGACTATATACCAAAACTGTTAACAACAGATACTGGTATAGTAGTAATTCCTAAATGATGAGATTTTTGTTTATGCCTTTTTGTAGATTACTAATAATTTTGTTTTAAAATAAATGGCCCTTAATTTTCTTTTATTTTAGGTACCTTAGTTATTATATAGATCACAATCTATATATCTCTATAGCCTCTGAAGCCCAGCAACATCTCCCCTCCAACAATCCCCCCAAAAGGAAATGAAGAATAAACATTTGCTAACTAAATTAATAGGTTGTAGAGTTTAGCATCACTTATGGTTTACCTCCCTCTCGATTTTCATCTTTTTATCTTATTTTATTTTTCCTTTTCTTCCCCTATGTTCAATTGTTTTGTTCCTTAAATTCCAAGAGTGAAATCATATAGTATTTGTCCCTCTCTAATTGACTTATTTCACCTAGCATAATACCCTCTATCTACATCATTGCAGATAGCAAAATTTCATTCATTTTGATGGCTGAGTAATATTCTATTGTGTATATATACACCACTTCTTTATCCATTTATGTGTTGATGGACATCTGAGCTCCTTCCATAGTTTGGCTATTTGTGGACACTGCTGCCTTTTTTTTTTTTTTTTTTCTTAGGTTTTATGCATTTATTCATGAGAGACACAGAGAGGCATAGACATAGACAGAAGGAGAAGCAGGCTCCCTACAGGAAGCCTGAGGCAGAACTCAATCCCAGGACCCCAGGATCATGACCTGAGCCAAAGGCAGATGCTCAACCACTGAGCCACCCATGTGCTCCTGGAACTGTTGCTATAAACATCGGGGTGCAGGTACCCCTTCAAATCACTATGTTTATATCCTTTAAATAAAAGCCTACTAGTGCAAAGGCTGGGTTGTAGGGTACCTCTATTTTTGACTTTTTGAGGAACCTCCATACTGTTTTCCAGTCTACATTCCTCCAACAGTATAAGAGGTTTCCCCTTTCTCTGTATCTCCACCAACATCTGTTGTTTCCTGACTTATTAATTTTAGCCATGCTAACTAGTGTGAGGTGGCGTCTCTTGATTTTGATTGAATTTTCCTGACGCTGAGTGTTGTTGAACATTTTTTTCATGTGTCTGGTGGACATGTATATGTCATCTTGGAGAAATGTCTATTGAGGGGAGATGGGTAAAGAGAAGGTGACTGGCATAAAGAAAGGCACTTAATGTAATGAGCACTGAGTGTTACATGCAAATGATGAATCACTGAATTCTAGCCCTGAAACTAAGAAAAATAAATAAATAAATAATAATAATAAAATTTTTAAAATTAATTAATAGGTTCAAAAAATCCCACTTGTGTCATGTCAAGGTTTCTGTCTGAGCCACATGTGGACTGCCTGTGCCTGTTCACTATCACTGCTCCCATCAGGCAAGCTGTCATACAGAGCTGTGTGGGAAGATAAAGAAAAAAAAGGCTTGGAGTCAGCAAGCCTGCCACTCGCTTGTCTCGACACCTTAGCAAATCACATACTTCTGTGGTACTTATGTTCACATCTATAAAATGAAACTTTAAACCACTTTTTCTACTCAACACAACTGAGAAAGTTAACAGAGAAAATGAAAGTAAAGTACACAGTACAGGATCTGGAAAACAACAACTACACAAGAACTGTCACTGCTCCTAATGCTATCTATATGACTTCTTCTATGTTTTTTCAATGTAATCAAAGTATTTAAGTATGTTTTCAAAGACATTTTTAATATATTTACTTCATCTAATTTCATCAGTGTTAGTTTTTAAATTAAAAACTTTTGCCAAAAAAAAAAAAAAAAAAAAAAAAAAAAAAAAAATAAAAATAAAAACTTTTGCCACTATGAAAGTAACAAATGGAGCTATGAATGACCATTAAGTACATAAAAATGCAAAATTAAAAACCACACTACCCCACCCAGAGAAGCTAAATATATGAAGAATGACATGTCTCATGTTGGTGAGGTCAAGAAAGAGCTAGAACTCTCACATAGGATGGTTCAAATTAAATGTCATAGCCACTTTGGGAAATTATAAAAACATACTCACCTTAAGATCTAGCAAATTATATTTACCCAAGAAGAAAAACATATGTTCACTAAAGAACCATACACAGCATGATCAAAGCAGCTTTAGAGAATCAAAAATAATCAAATGTCTACTAACAGCAAAATGGATAAATAGTGCCATAATCATACAATAAAATACTCAATGGTAAAAACAATGTAGTTGAGTTTGAAAATTATCAAAGGCAAAATAAAGCAGACACAAAACAGTATATACTGTATGATTCCACATATATGACATTCAAAACTGGCAAAACTAATTTAATCTGGGAGAGGCAGGGGAGTCCTAACTTTGGGTGCAAAGAGGCACAACAGCACTTTCTAAGATGATGGAAAGTGAAGTCAGCACTTTCATGATGATGATTCATAACATGATTATAGTATCTGTCACATTGATTTAAATAGACCAAAGTGTGTATATTTTATCATACTTAATATCTCAATAAATTATTTTAACTAGCAAGATGAAAAAAAGCTTTAATTACAGGAAATACTTGGATTTTACTAAATGCTTTATGTTTCAGTTTTTCATGGCAACCTTTTGGCAAATGTTGTTATTTCCTCACATGAATATAGTGTTTCAATCTGAACTCATTGACAGGTAAAAATCACCTCAGTCAGCTCACATACACACTCCCAGAAACATACCTGGATTTCTGCAGTAATGGCTGCATTTAGGGCCGACTCTAACCCTCCATCAGCCATCAAGCTGCCCACCAGAAGATCAATCATGAATCGACGACCTGGACTTATGTTAACTTCATTGCCTGAAACTGGAAAGGGAAAGCACTTTTGCCAAGTGAGGTAATTATCAACCCCTCTTGGTCCCCTCTTCTGCTCCCACCCCTTCACCCCATCCCCAACCCTGCTCCTCACCCAAGCCCACCTGCACAGGGCAGGAGGGCAGAGAGTGCCCGGGCCCTCTCCTCAGCAGTGGGCAGAAGCACGGACCACCCACTCTGGAGCACAGCCTGGGCAGCTGCCTGTACAGTGCTCAGCACGCCTGCACTGCTGGCCAGGGCCACTACGGTTTGTTTCAGGCTGTTGAGGAGGACGCTGCCCAGACCTAAACCAAGGAATTCTGGGTCAACCTGGTGACTAATGGCAGCATGCAACTGAAAAGAGAAAAACAATTTTAATTTAGAAGCCCTACAAACAACGGGATTTCAAATCTTATTAAAGATTAAATAATACCTCAAATTGAGTTTTATTCAAATAATAAAGGAAAAACTTCTGATATATGAATTTTCTTAAACAGACTAAAAAATTTTACCCATACTAGTTGAGAATCGACGGTAAGGTACTTTTATGAGGAATTTTTTAAACCCACTTTAAATACATATATGAAAGAGCTTAACATCAACAGAGAGGTTAAAGAGTAACCTCTACCGCACCCCCAGCCCTCTGTACCAAACACAGAGAAAGTGTGAATATATTACAACCAAAAAACCGTTAAAAGATTATACAACCAAGCTGAGTATATAAGGAAAGCTCTTTGAGGGCCATACCAGAACTCAGAGAGACGGCAGGAGCTAAGAGGTTCTAGGCTCTAAGAGCAGATCAAAGCCTTCAGGTAGGAGATTCAAACTACTCATGACAGCCCACTGAGCCTGATGTTCCTGCAGAAGCCGCTGAAGATCACCTGTCTATCACCAGCCAGGACTTGAAGGCAACACTGCCCACTGAAGGCTTTGGGTAGAAAGAGACCCCACAAGAAATCAGAGACCTGGCCTGGTCTGTGAGCAGATGTAAAATTAAATTTATACCAATCTTCCAGGTATAGATATCCATGAGTCAAGAACTGAACACCAAAACATCTAGAACCTGAAAATCATGACACTTCAGAGACACAAATATAAAACTGCCCTTTGGGAACATCACCAGAGCCAAAGGCAAAGAGATATCCCTAGCAAGACCTCCTCTAAAAGTGGTACTACAGTCGGAAAGGACAATCCACACTAAGTCGCAGGAGAGAATCAAAGACAAAGTTCTTCTAAGAGACAGAACTCAAGTTCCTACAGTAAGGGAGCAATATAAACACTGGAATGACTCCATAAAAAAAGTAAATGTTCTGAGGTACCTAGGTGGCACAATCAGATAAGCTCTTGATTTTGGCTTAGGTGGTGATCGTGGGGTTGTCAAATTGAGGCCTGTGTCAGGCTCTGAGCTCAGCATGGAGTCTGCTTAGGACTCTTCTCTGTCCCTCTCCTCCACCCCCTACTCTCTCTCTCTCTCTCTCTCAAATAAATAAATAAAATCTTTAAAAATAATGTTCTTAGAGACCAAGGAAGGCACAAAACCCAGAAGAATATAATGAACAAAATGAAAGCTTTGAAAAAGACCCAAATATAAATTCTAAAAATGAGAAAAACAGCTACAAGAATAAAAACCTTCAGGCAGAAGTGTGAAAAGCCTGGACCCAGGTGCCAACCCTGAACCTCCATGATTGCATGGATACCCTACCTGGGCCACATAACTGAACTTCTCTGTACATCCTCATCTGTGCCATACACATCAGGAGTCCTACTTCTCAGAAGGGGGCACATGGATTTAACAAGTTAATACCTGTAGTGCCGTGATCATACAAGTATTTATTAAATAAATGGACAACTCAAAAATATGGAACAATCACCTAAAAGATTTGTGAACTAAAAGAGAGCACTATAACCAGAAGGCAAAATGGAAGGACAGAAAGTGAACATTATAAAAGATAAAAAGATTTAAAAATATCAAAAAAAGTTGTAATACTTCGGAAGAATGAGAAAAGTTCAGTATACATAGAAAAGAACTCTCCAAGGGGAAGAGTAGATAAAGAAGAGTGCAATTTCAATAGTAAAGAGTGAATACTTTTCAATACTTAACAAAAATATGTAATCTCAAATTTAATGAGAATCATAATCTCAAGTTATACATACAAAAATAAATCCTCACCTAGACATAGTAAGTTAAAATTACCAAACAAAAAAAAAAATCTGAAAGGCTACCAAAAAGAAAAGGCAAATTAGCTACGAAGAGATAATTACACTAATATAACAATTCTCATCAACAACAATAAAAATCAGAAGACAGAGCATCATCAAACTGCCAATAAACTAAACACATAACCTAAAAAGCTAAGTCCTGTTAAATTATTTAAGAAGCATTCAAGCAAACAGAATTTCCAGACTCTAACTCACAGACCTTGATGACAAAATGTATGACGGAGATACCCAGGAGGGAGAGGATAAAAACAACCATGACAAATTTGCTTTAAAAAAAAAAAAAAGAAAAAACAGCCTCTATCCAAGTAAGTATGATCTTTTGAAAAATGATGATGCTGATACTAATCAATTGGAGGAAAATTTCTTTTCATGTCTTAAATCAGAAATGTATCTTACATATGGCAATTGGGAGTGTTTTTCTTTTAAGGGGAAACACACACATAAAAATCAGTGTACTCTGGATCCAGTGTAGTAAGTCTATCTGACAATTAAAACACAGAAAGTGGAAAGGGGAGTTTAGGTGTGATGCATCCCTATAACCCCTATGTTTTTCAGGAAGAGAAGTGCTGGTTAAATTCTTTGTTAATTTGGAATTAACAAATATTAAATTTTTTTGTAACATGATGAATGTCCAGAAATCAAACTGAAAAACTTCAGAACAATTAAAAGTATCTGAAAAGAAAAAACTATTTTGGAAACTCTATCAAGAAATAAGAAAATGAAGAAAAAACTTACACAAAACTAATCAGAACACCTAAATTCAAACACATTAGGAATCAAAACAACTATTAAAATATTAAATTCACCTAATGAATAAAGATTCTCAAATTGTATGCTTCCTAAGAATTAAGCTTTGTTAAGTGAATTTTTTAAATGATAGAACTAAAGCTTAAGGACCTAAAAAATGGAATAAAGAGAAAAACTATGGCACCAGGCATATGGTGCCAAAAGGAATCCAGCCTGAGACATGTACAAGGTCTTTTACCATAGCAATGACCAGATAGCAACACTGCTACAAACCATGGGAAAGTGACAATTGGGTAGATTCATGAAAGGGACCACAGTAGTACTAATAAATGAGCTCCTATAGACTTCTGGGAAAGAGAAGTACTCTCCAAACTTCTGATAATTCGATTAATGCAACTAAACATTACATTCATCTATGTGCTTTTTAGAAACTAAGGCAAAAAAAAAAAAAAGAAACTAAGGCAAAAATGAGGAGAGAGCAAAGGCAGAGATGATGGGTTACATAGAAATCCTTGTATTACAAAGGGAAAAATTATTAAGAAAAACTAGTCTCTTGACATTCATAGGATTTTATTACCAAGAGAAACACGATGACCAAGGATTTCAGCTATAGTTTTACTTAAAAAAAGAAACAAAGATAGGGAGAAAGAAAAAAAACTATTTTTGTAGTTTTTCTTTTTTTTTTTTTTAAGATTTATTTATTTATTCATGAGAGACACAGAGAGACAGAGAGAGGCAGAGGGAGAAGCAGGCTCCATGCAGGAAGCCTGACATGGGACTAGATCCTGGGCCTCCAGGAAGAAGCCCTGGGCCAAAGGCGGGGCTAAACCGTGGAGCCACCCGTGCTGCCCTGTAGCTTTTCTTATTTTGACTTTTAACCTTAACCTACCCTGTGACAAAGTGGAGGAGGTACTACCAGAGGGAGTCCAAGCTTACTGAGTTGAACTTTCACATTCCAGAAGAGAGATTGGCTAGCACATCCAGCTGGTCTCTCAATCATCTTTTGTCTCACCCAGTTGTTTCTCCACACACAAGAACAATAAACATATATACATAAATATACATAAACATTATTACAAATACCTAAGACACTTAACAAAGGGAGAGAGAGGAAAGGAAATCATTAATACCTGAAGTCGTAGAAGATTCAGTGTTGCCACAGCCATGCACTCTTTCTCTTGAGGTGGGGGCCAGTCAGCAGTACCATCCATCCCCTCACTCACTTGCCGTAGTAGGAGGTCCAGCTGCTCAAAAGTCATTGAGCAGATGTCTACCACAAAAGGGACACGGAGGCCAATGGACCACTCAGAACAAGATGACCAAGCAAAACTCTATGAAAGAATCATAAGAACCTAAAATGAATCCACACATTCAGCAATTGGATTGCATTAAAGGAGATATTCATCATTATGAATTACAAAGATGCCTTAATTACTACTTATTCATTCCTCTAATTGTCCTAAATGCACATGTACTTTCATGGCTGTCTAGTTTATATACTATCAGATTCCAATTTTCTCTCTCATTTTAGGACCCAAACTCACTGTGCCAGAAATAAAAAGATAAAAAGTTGAAAATCCTTTCACTCTCAAAATTACTGATGCACTTTAATGGATGACAAAGAGGATCATAATCCACCTGAACAGTTAAAAGTAACTGTAAGTAAATAATGAAAGATCAGGCTTTTTCCTCTGGGCCACCAACATGCCATCCAGACTGAGGAAGACCCGGAAACTTTGGGGCCACATGAGCCATGGCCACAAACACATCAACAAACACCGGAAGCACCCAGGAGGCCGGGGTAATGCTGGTGGCATGCATCATCACAGGATCAACTTTGACAAATATCACCCAGGTTACTTTGGAAAAGTCGGTATGAGACATTACCACTTAAAGAGGAACCAGAGCTTCTGCCCAACTGTCAACCTTGATAAACTGTGGACCTTAGTCAGTGAGCAGACACGGGTAAATGCTGCCAAAAACAAGATTGGAGCTGCTCCTATTACCGATGTGGTGCGATGGGGCTACTACAAAGTTTTGGGAAAGGGAAAGCTCCCAAAACAGCCTGTCATCGTGAAGGCCAAATTCTTCAGTAGAAGAGCTGAGGAGAAGATAAAGTGCGTGGGGGGCACCTGCGTTCTAGTAGCTTGAAGCCACATAGGGGGAGGTTCATTAAATGCTAACAAGTGCTTTTAAAAAATAATAATAATAATAATGAAAGATCAGGTATATTTAATCTCTAGAGCAACCACTAAAAAACTACACAAAGAAACAACTAAGTTAAAAAGGAATACTACAACTTATTCAAATAACCCCAAAGAAGTCAGGAAAAGACAAAGAAATATAAAAAAGCAAACAAAAAACAAACAATGGTAGAAATAAATCCAACTTATAAATAATTACATTAGCTTTTATTTTTAAGGTTTTATTTATTTATTCATGAAAGACAGACAGAGATAGAGAGACAGAGACACAGGCAGTGGGAGAAGCAGGTTCCATACAGGGAGCCTGACATGGGACTGGATCCCAGGTCTCCAGGATCAGGCCCTGGGCTAAAGGCAGCACTAAACTGCTGAGCCACCCGGGCTGCCCAATTACATTAACTTTAAATGATCTAAACCTCCAAACAAAAAAGTAGAAGTTGTCAAGATGTACAAAAACCAAAACTTAAATATGATATCAACCTTAAAGAAATCTACCTTAAATATAAAGATTAAAGAGGGCTAGGTAAAGGATTAGAAAATAGCTATACTAATATCAGCAAACGTTGGAGGAAAGAAATTGCCAGGGCTAAAGACAGAACTTTATATAATGATAAATGGGTCAATTCACCAAGAAGACCAAACAATGTTGAATTATGTACACCTAATAACAGAACTATAAAACATATGGCAGTAAAAACTAATAGAAATGAAACAAGGGATCCCTGGGTGGCGCAGTGGTTTGGCGCCTGCCTTTGGCCCAGGGCGCGATCCTGGAGACCCGGGATCGAATCCCACGTCGGGCTCCCGGTGCATGGAGCCTGCTTCTCCCTCTGCCTGCGTCTCTGCCTCGTTCTCTCTCTGTGACTATCATAAATAAATAAAAATTTAAAAAAAAAAAAAAGAAATGAAACAAGAAATAGATAAATCCAAATATATAAAGATAGCAAAACTACCCTCCTAATAACACAGAACAAACCGAAAATCATCAATGAAGTAGAATAAATTGACATTTATACAACACTCAGCAACAGAATACAGTCATATTTAGAATATTTAATCATAAAATAATTATCTAAAAGAACTAAAATCAGAGTGTGTTCTCTACACATAGTAAAATTAAGCTAGAAACCAACAATAGAAACTAGACATCAATAAAAACTAGATATAAAAAAACAGAAAAATCTCCAAGTACTTGAAAATTAAACAACAGGTTTCTACATTCCAATTAAAATGGTAAATACTGATTCTAAGTAGCCTACAAAGAGTTAAGTATGTATCTGGTTAAACCTACAGCAACCACTAAAAAAAAACCTATATAAAAAAATAAAGTCAAATTCAAAATAAAGTGGAATACTAAAAAAATGTTCATATGCTCCAAAAAAGGCAGGAAAAGCACAATAGAGAAATAAGTAATAGAAAACAAACAAAAGACAAACAATAAAATGGAAGAACTATATCTATGTCAAAAATTATAGTAAATATACCAATTAAAAGACAGATTGGCTCAAGAATGAAAAAAAAAAGGCACCTATACAATAGTGATCAAGAAACTCACTATACATGAGATAGGCAGGTTAAAAGTAAAAGATGTAAATCTAACAAAATATGTAAAGGATTTATACACTGGAAATGCTGATAAATGAAATCAGAGAAGATGTAAATAAATGTTTAGACGTACCATTTTCACTGATTGAAGGAGTATATATAGCAAAACTGGCAATTCTCCACAAACTGATAAGAGGTTGAACACAATTCTTATTAAAGTCCAAGCAAGGGATCCCTGGGTGGCGCAGCGGTTTGGCGCCTGCCTTTGGCCCAGGGCGCGATCCTGGAGACCCGGGATCGAATCCCACATCGGGCTCCTGGTGCATGGAGCCTGCTTCTCCCTCTGCCTATGTCTCTGCCTCTCTCTCTCTCTCTGTGTGACTATCATAAATAATAAATTAAAAAAAAAATAAAGTCCAAGCAAGATGTTTTTGCCAATAGAGCTACGTATTCTAAACTTTATATGGAAAGGCAAAGGAACTAGAATATAAACTTCTTATATAGCTACAGTAAACAAGACCTATGACATTGGCAAATTCCCATGAATCTAATTAGAAGAAAATACTGGGTAAAATCTACATGACAGTGGATTTCTTGGAGAGAGATATACATATATATAACACCAAAAGCACAGGCAAAATAAGAAAAAATAAAATGGACTTATTCAAAATTTAAAACTTGTGAGCATCAAAGGACACTATCAACAGAATGAAAGGACAGGTAGAGAAAGGGAAAAAAAATAGTGTAAATCATATACTCGATAAGGGATTAATAGCCACAATATATCAAGAACTCCTCAAAAAAGAAAGGAAAACAAAAACCACAATTCAAAAAAGGTGCAAAGGACTTAATCGACATTTCCCCAAAGAAGATATATAAATGGTCAATAAGCACATGAAAAGATGCTCAACATCTTTTCTATTAGGTAAGTGCAGATCAGAACCACAATGAAATACCACTTTGCACCCACTAGGATGGCTCCAAACAAACAAAAAAGGAAAGCAGAAAGTAGCCAGTGTGAACAAAAATGTGGAAAAACTGAAACCCTTGTGTCTATCTGGTAGGAATGTAAAAAACATGCAACTGCTGTGGAAAAAGTTTGACAGTTCCTCAACGTCTTCATCAGTACCAGATGATCCAGCCTTCCCCGTTCTAGAAATATATATATATTCAAAAACACTGAAAGTAGAGACTCAAATAGACATTTGTACACTAATATTCATAGCAGTATTATTCACAACAGCCAAAAAGTACAAACAATTCATGTGTCCATCGAAGGAGAAACGAATGAGTAAAATGCGGGATATACATATAGTAGAATATTATTATGCCTTTAAAAAGAATAAAATCCTAAAACATGCTTCAACATGGATCAACCTTGAAAACCTTATGCCAAATAAGTGAAACAAGCCAGACATAAAAGGTCAAATACTATATGATTCCACTTATATGAGGTATCTTGAATAGGCAAATCTGCAGAAACAGAAAGTAAATTTGAGGTTACTAGGGACCGGAGGAGGAGAAATGGAGAGCAACTGTTTAATGGGTACAATTTCTATTTGGGATGATGACAAAGTCTGGAGACGAATAGCAGTGTTGGTTATACAATCTCATGAATATATTCAACACCACTGTAGAGTTGACCATAATTTTTTTAATGGCCAAAAGCATGAATATTTTAAAAAACCTGATAGAACTGAAAAATGACATGGAGAAGTACATAATTATACTTGGAAATATCAATTCTACCCTCCTAGAAAGGGACAGAACAAGCAGACGGAAAATCAAAAAGGATGTAGAACTGAATAATACCATCAATGACTGGATTTGACATTTATAGAACACTTTACCCAGTATCAGCAAAATACATCAACCACAAAATACATAACTCTTTTCAAACACACACACTGAATATTCAGTTAAGAAAACATATCCTGGGGATCCCTGGGTGGCGCAGAGGTTTAGCACCTGCCTTTGGCCCAGGGCGCGATCCTGGAGACCCGGGATCGAATCCCACATCAGGCTCCCGGTGCATGGAGCCTGCTTCTCCCTCTGCCTGTGTCTCTGCCTCTCTCTCTCTCTCTCTCTGTGACTATCATAAATAAATAAAAATTAAAAAAAAAAAAAAAAAGAAAACATATCCTGAGACATAACATAAATCTTAACAAATCTAGAAGAATTAAAATCAGATAGTTTGTTCTCTAATCACAGTAAGATTAAACTAGAAAACAGTAACAAAATGGTAACAGAAAAATCTCCACTTTGAAATTAAATCACACAATAATCCATAGGTCATAAAGCAATTCTTGAGAGAAATTAGAGAATATTTTGAACTGAACAAAAATGAAAATTATCAAAATGTATTGGTGCATTAAAGGACTGTTCAGAGGGAAATTTATAGCAATCAAGTGATTAAATATTACAAAAGAAGAAAGGTCTAAAATTAACCTAAGCTTCCTCTTGAAGAAAATAAATAAATAAATAAATAAATAAAAAAAATCCAAAGCAAGCTGAAGGGGGGGGAGGGGGGATTAAAACAAGAGAATAAACCAATGAAATATATAGGGGGAATTTTTTAAGATTTTATTTATTTACTCATAGAGACATAGAGAGAGAGAGAGAGAGAAGCAGAGACACAGGCAGAGGGAGAAGCAGGCCCCACGCAGGGAACCCGACACAGGACCCATTCCCGGGTCCCCAGGATCACACCCCAGGCCGCAGGCGACACTAAACCGCTGCACTACCAGGGCTGCCCTAAAGGGGGAAATTAAACTGAAATCTAGTTATTTAAAAAGATCAATAAAATGGTCTCTAGCCAAACTGACAAAGAAAAATAAAACAAAAATTAGCAATACAGTATTACTGCAGACCCCAAAGACTTTGAAAGTTTAGTAAATGAATACTAAGGAAAACGTTATACACAAAAATCAGACAACTTAGATGAAACAGAACAACTAACTCCCTGAGTGCCACAAACCAGGAAAACTCACTCAAGAAGAAACACTCTAAATAGTTCTGTTATCTCTTAAAGAAACAATTTTTGGGATGCTTGGGTTGAGCATCTGCCTTTGGGTCAGGGCCTGATCCCAGGGTCCAGGCATTTGACAAAATTCAGTACCTATTCAGGATCAGGAAAAACTCTCAAAAAAGTAGGAGTTAAAGGGAATTTCCTTTTCTGATAATAAGGCATCTACTTAAAAAAAATCATACAGCCAACATCCTAGCAAATGGTGAAAGACTAAATGCTTTCCGACTATAATCAGGAACAAGGATGTACCCTGCCCTCTCACCTACTCTTCAACATCATACTGGAAGTCCTGGCCAGTGCATAAGGCAAGGGAAAGAAATATAGAGAAAAGAAGAAATAAAACTGTCTCCATGTTCGGCCAACATAACTGTTTCTGAAGAAAACCCCAGGGAATCAACATGAACTCCAGTAAGTAATGTGAGTTCACTACAACTACCGGATCTAAGGACAACACACACACACATATCAATGGTTATTCTACATACCAACAGTGGAGGACAGGAAGCCTAAATTCCACAACATATCTATTCCACACTAGTTACACGGTACCTGAGCAGGTCCACAAGCAATTCCAACTATGTGCTTGGTATCCAGTCCTGGCAGTGCAGCGGGTTCAGGCTTGGTCACACGCAAGGTGTCAAAGTGCTGGCACTGGTCATTGCTCCCCCAGCTATGGACCTCGCTGTCCTCAGTCAGAGCCAGACAGTGGGTGGAGCCTGCAGCCACATCAATTACCTTCTTCCCTAGGAGGAAAGAGTGACACAACACAGCTTCACACCTGACTTCTGCTATAGGTCATTCAGGTCAGGAGGTGTTTAATGTCAACTTCTAAAAGATAGTTAATTGCCTTAATATTATACATAATTCATCTGCTTCATGTATGTTATTAAAACTCATTATGTTTCACTAGCTACAATTTATTAAGATCTAAAGTCTGAAAATTACCTTAGTACAAAAAAAGTTACTTTTGTCTCCTTATTCAGATTTTCATTCAGAAAAAGACAAGTGTATTTTAATTATTCTTATTCTCCTGTCCTAAGGTATAACCATACAAAGTATATTCTTTTTTGCCTCATTGAGACTTTCTACTTTTAGAATATTTTAGGTTCATGACAAAATTAAGGAAAAAGCAGAGAGATTTCCCATATATTTCCCACCCCAACACATGCATAGCATCCTCCATTATCAATTATCCATTCATTTTTCTTTTCTCCCTGTGAATGTCTACTTGTTCCAACTTCCTTGTATTGCCTTGGCTCCCTTGTCAAAGATCAATTACTATATGTAGTGGTCTATTTCTGAGCTATCTTGTTCCAATAACCTGTCTATATTTTAATCAATGTCATACTGTTTTGATTACTGTAGCTTTATATTAAATCTCGAAGTTGGGTAGTGTCAGTCCTCCAACCTGCTCTTCTCCTTCAATACTGTGTTAGCTATCTTAGGTCTTTGGCCTCTCTGCATAAAATATAGAATAAGTTTGTCAATATTCCCAATAACTTGATGAGATTTTGACTGAGACTGCACTAAATCCACAGATCAAGACAGAAAAAAATGACAAGATTCAGCCTTCCTATCCATAAACAAAAAATATCTCTCAATTTATTAGTTCTCCTTTGATTTCATTCATCAGTTTTATAATTTTCCTTATATAGGTTCTGTACTTAGAATTATATCTATGACTTCAAATAGGTCTTGTTCCTATTTTGTTAGAGTTATACCTACCTATTCATTGGTTTTATTAATCTTTTCAAACAGTCAGCTTTTGGTTCCTTGATCTTCTCTCTCCTACTGATTTTCTGTTTTCAATTTCATTGGTTTCTTCTCTTTCCTCATGTAGGTCTTGTACTTATTTTGTTAGAGTTACACCTATTACACTTTAATACTAATGTAAACAGTATTTTGTATTTATTTCAAATTCCACTGCTTAGTTGCTAGTATACAGGAACTACAGTATATACCAAGTCAATTTTGATATATTAACTTTGTATCCTTCATCTCTGCTATAATTATTACTTCCAGCTTTTTTGTTGATCCTTTCAGATTTTCTACATAAACATTCATGTCAT
This sequence comes from Canis lupus familiaris, assembly GCF_011100685.1. Classification (NCBI taxonomy): domain Eukaryota; kingdom Metazoa; phylum Chordata; class Mammalia; order Carnivora; family Canidae; genus Canis; species Canis lupus. Next base: position 32,347,659 of record NC_049224.1, on the reverse strand, counting down.
CTGTGAACAAAGACAGTTTTATTTCTTCCTTCTCAAACTATATGCCTTTAACATCCTTTTGCTGTTTAACTGCATTAGCTAGAACTTCTAATATGATTTTAAAAAGAAATGGTGAGATGAGACATCTTTTCCTTATATTTGATCTTAATGGGAAAGCATTAAATTTCTGACCATTAAGTATGATGTTAGCTGTAGAATTTTTGTAGATATTATCAAATTAATCACATTCTCTCTCTATTCCTAGTTTGCTGAGTTTTTTTTTTTATCATGAACAGGTATTAGATTTTATCAAATGCTTTTTCTGCATTTACTAATATGATCAGTGATTTTTCTTATTCTTCTCTTGATTTGATGGATTACATTGAACTGGTTTTTGAATGTTGAACTAGCCAGCATTGCATACGTAGGATAAATTCAATTTGGTAGTGATGTTTAATTCTATGCACCGTTGAATTTTATTTGCTAATATTTTGTTCAAGATTTTTGCATCTATATTCATGAGAGATGTTGGTCTGTAATTTTCTTCTAATAATATTTTTGTCTGGTTTTGGTATTAGGGTAATGTTGGCCTCACAGAATGAATTAAAAAAATATTCCCTTTGCTTCCATCCTCTGAAAAAAGATTATAGAGAAATTTCTTCCTTAAACATCTGGTGGAATTTACTAGTAAACCTATCTGGGCCTCATGCTTTCTGTTTTGGAAAGTTATTAATTATTGACTCAATTTCTTTAAGAGATATAAGCCTATTCAGTTTGTCTATTTCTTGTATGAATTTTGGCAAATGTGTCTTTTAAAGAAATGGTTCATTTCATCTAAGTTACCAAATTTGTGGACAGAGAGTTGTTCTTAGTATTCCTTTATCATCTTTACAATGTTAATAGGATCTGTACTGAGGTCTTCTCTATCATTTCTGACATTAGTAATTTGTGTCCTGTTTTCCCTTTTTTTCTTAGCTTAGTTAAAGGTGTATTGATTTTATTAATCTTTTCAAAGAATCAGCTTTTGGTTTCCTTGATCTTCTCTATTGATTTTGTTTTCAATTTCATTGGTTTCTTCTCTAACTCTCATTATTTCTTTCCTTCTTCTTATTTTGGATTTAATCTGTTCTCCTTTATCCAGTTGTCTAAGGTGGAAACTATTGATATATATTTTAACATCCATAACCATACATAATTACAATTTTTTTCTTGTGATGAGAGCTTTTAAGATCTGTTCTCTTGGCAACTTTCATATATTCAATAAAGTGCAATTAACTACTGTTATACATCACGCTGTATATTGTATCCCCAGGACTTATTTCACAACTAGAAATTTGTACTTTTTGACTACCTTCACCCATTTTCACCCAACCCCCTAACCTCCACTTCTGGCAACCAACAATCTATTCTTTGCATCTATGGTTTTGGGGGGAATTTTGGGGACAGTATTTTTTTAGATTCCCATATAAGTAAGATGATCTAGTGTTTCTCTTTCTCTATCTGACCTATTTACTTAATATAATGCCCTTAATATCCATCCATGTTAACACAAATGGAAGAATTACCTTACTTTTATGTCTGACTAATATTCCATCATATGTATACACTACATTTCTCTATCTACTTATCTACCAATGGGACACTAAGGTTGTTTCCAGATATTGGTTACTGTGAATAATGCTGCAACAAACATGAGGATGCAAATACCTTTTTGAGTTAGCATATTTACTTCTTTCAGATAAACACCCAGAAGTAGAATTGTTAGATCATACGGCAGTTCTTTTTTTAATTTTTGGTGAAGCCTCCTTACTGTTTTCCACAGTGGCCATACCAATTTACATTCCTGTCAACAGTGCACAAGAGTGTCTTTCTCTCCACATCCTCATCAATACTTCTATTTCTTGTCTTTTTTATAGTAGCCAAACAGGTATGAAGTGTTTCCTCACTTGTGGTTTTGATCTGCATTTCTCTGATGATTAATGATTCTGAGCACCTATTTCATGTACTATTGGCCATCTATAAGTCATCTTTGGAAAAATGCCTACTCAGGTCTTCTGGCCAACTTTTAATCAAACTGGTTTTGAGTTAGTTTTTTTGTGTGTTTTGCTATTGAACTGTAAGAGTCCTTTTTATATGTTTTGGATATTAACCCTTTATCAGAGATATGATTTACAAATATTTTCTCCCATTCTATAGGTTGCCTTTACTTTTTTGTTGTTTTGAGAGAGAGAAAGTGTGCAGGGACTGCAGGGGAAGCAGAGGGAGAAAGAAAATCTTAAGCAGGCTCCACATCCATTGCAGAGCTTAGTGTGGGGCTCAATCTCACAACCCTGATCTCACCAATATCAAAAGTTGGACGCTTAACCAACTGAGCCACCCAGATGCCCCACCTTTACATTTTGTTAATGGTTTTCTTTTCTGTACACAAAGATTACTTAGATTTTTCTTCTTTTCTAATATACACATTCAATGCTATAAATTGCCTTCTAAGCACTGTTTTCACTGCATCCCACAAATTTTATTTATATTTTCATTTATTTCAAAATATTTTAAAATTTCTCTTAAGATTTTTTTCGTTGACCATGAGCTATTTGGAAGTTTGTTGTTGAATCTCCATGTATTTGGGGATTTTCCAACCATCCTTGTTATTAATTTTTAGTATAATTAGATTGTAGTCTGAAAACAGACATAAAACATAATTCAGCTGCAAAACGCTACTAGAAGAAGGAGAACAGTTCTTTCTTAAGAGCTTATCATAAGTTGACACTGGCCAAAATAATTGTACCATCAGTCATTTAAATGCTTTCATAGTAAGCTATCTCTCTATCTAATAAATAGAGCTGAGGAAGCAGATTTCCTTTACTAAGTGAAAAAAATATAAACAAGAAGGTTAATGAAATTCAAACACAGCTCCATAGCATACAACCAGTGGTATTATCCTACAACTTATCTCAGAAACTTAGAAAATAATAAACACCATAATACCTTGTCATCAAGGTATTAATATGTTTCAAGTATTTTATTTTATTTTATTTTTTTTTAAGAGAGAGAGAGGGAGAGTATCCAAGATCTGTAAAGAATTTATTAACTCAACAGCAAAGAAACAATCCAATCATGAAAAGGGCAAAAGACATGAACAGAAATTTCACAGAGGAAGACATGGACTTGGCCAACAAGCACATGAGAAAATGCTCCACATCACTTGCCATCAGGGAAATACAAATCAAAACCACAATGAGACACCACCTCACACCAGTGAGAATGGGGAAAATTCACAAGACAGGAAACAACAAATGTTGGAGAGGATGTGGAGAAAGGGGGACCCTCTTGCACTGTTGGTGGGAATGTGAACTGGTACAGCCACTCTGGAAAACTATGTGGAGGTTCCTCAAAGAGTTAAAAGTAGAACTACCCTACGATCCAGCAATTGCACTGCTGGGGATTTATCCAAAGATACAGATGCAGTGAAAAGCCAAGACACCTGCACCCCAATGTTTATAACAGCAATGTCCACAATAGCCAAACTGTGGAAGGAGCCTCGGTGTCCATCAAAAGATGAATGGATAAAGATGTGGTCTATATATACAATGGAATATTACTCAGCCATTAGAAATGACAAATACCCATCACTTGCTTCAACATGGATGGAACTGGAGGATATTATGCTGAGTGAAGTAAGTCAATCAAAGGAGGACACTCATTGTATGGTTTCACTCATACGGGGAATATTAAAAATAGTAGCAGGGATTATAGGGGAAAAGAGAGAAAGTAAGTGGGAAAAAATCAGAGAGGGTGACAGAACATGAGAGTCTCCTAACTCTGGGAAATGAACAGGGAGGGGGTAGTGGAAGTCGGGCAGGGGGATGGGGTGACTGGGTGACGGGCCCTGAGGAGGGCACTTGATGGGATTATCTAAACACTGGGTGTTATACTGTATGTTGGCAAATCAAACTCCAATAAAAAAATATACAAGAGAGAGAGAGAGAGAAATCACATGCATGCATGAGTGGGGAAAGGGGAGAGGGAAAGAGAATTTCAAGCACAGTCCCTCCATCTCATGACCCTGAGATCACAACCTGAGCCAAAACCAAGAGTCAGATGCTTAACCAACTGAGGCACCCAGTCACCCCCAAGGTATTAATGTTATAAAATGAAAATGATGAGAAAAGAAACTAGCAAGTCCCATGTAAAAGCCTCACTTCCAAACTCCCTTGAAAAAAAGCAAAAACATAAAGTAGAATCTAGCTCAGAGATTCAACAAATTTTATCCCTCATGCCAAACAAAGGCCAAGGACTATCTTTATGCATAAAGTTGTACTACAACACAGACAGGCCCATGTTTATATATTATCTATGGCTCCTTTCGGGCTACAACAGAAAAAGAAAGTAGTTGAGACATACAACGTAGTATGGTACTCCAACCTAAAATATTTATTATTCTACTCCTTTAAAAAAAAAAACAGTTTGCCAACCCCCTTTAGCACTACAGGCCACCTGATACACCAATCACCAACTTTTCCCACAATTCAGAAGGCATCTGCAAAGCACAAGTACATGCCTTGGCTCCCATTCTATCTAGAATGCATGCTGGATGTGCTTGTAACCAGACAAGCAGGATTTACCCATCAAGGATAAGCTCAAATGAGACCACTCCAAGCACACTAATCCTATCTCCCACTGTGGTCCCACAGCACCATGCATATCCATCATCTTAGCAATGTCTACAGTATAACTATACATGACCTCACCAACAGAAGTTAATCTCACTAAGACCAGCTTACTTAGTAATGAATAGATGCCAGCCCCAAAAAGGACTTATCAATATTAGTAAAACTGAATAAATTTCAAATGAAATCTGGTGAGAATAATTCTATGCCATTTTTAACAGAAACAAAACCACTTTCCATTCATTATCTATACCTATGAAAATATGGGTAAAAGCCTTCTAATGAGGAGTCATTCATAAAATATTATGTAAAAAAAGAGAAAAACCTGCAAACTTTAAAAAATTCCTAAAGAAAAATCTTCAAAAAGTTTTAAAAGTTTACATTTTTCACTCACCTTGCAAGCCTTCCAAGAGTTTGGGATAACGAACATGTTCCTCTGTTCCATGTCCAAGTCTCTGGTTGTCACCTTTTCCCCATGAATAAACTTGGCCATCTTTTGTCAAAGCAATAGAAAATTGACTTCCACATCGAACTTTCACAACATCCAAGTCTTGAAGTTTTTCAATAAGCTTTGGTGTTTTGCATCCATCACTACCACCTCTGCCCAATTTCCCATAGTCACCATCTCCCCAAGACCACACCTGACCTAAAAAATACAAATATATTTATATTTAAGTAAAAATAACTGTATATCTTAATGCAACTCTTAAGTGGCTGCAAATACTGAATATAACTGGTAACAATCTAGACCACTAATATATACAGTTAACACAATACAGATTACTACTAACCAAATGAAATCTAGTTTATACTTCAGGTTAATACAGAACCAATTAAGAAAAGGATAGCTGGGTTTTCTTTTTGTTTTAGCTAAAAAAATTATAAAGTCCTGACTCTAACTGGTTTGGGTTCAATGACTGGGTTCAGATCAACCAAGTAGTGAACACAGAACACAGCTCCAGTGCCTCCATAAAATACCATAATTGGACCCATCATACACAGTTGCAGCTCTCTGCCACTATCTCTCAGGTCTGCCTCCACAGTGTTCCTATCATACCCACCACAAATTAACTGCATGACAGCACTTTTTTCCAATAACATTTGGTTAGTATAATCTAATTAAATATTAAATAAAGGAATAAAGTAAATTACAAAAATGTGGTTGGTTTTTTTTTTACTGACAACTAAGCTAAAAGCTTTGTAAAAATGCAAAAAATGTGAATTTTTGAAAAAAACAGGTAAAAACTGTAGAGGAAGAGAAATGAGAAGAAATATTAAAAAAAAGAAACTAAATTGCTCTGTAAGTGACTAAGTTCTTGCTCTATTTTAGATAAACAACTAAAGATCAACAAATTTTAACAAAAAGTTCAGATGGTAAGTATTTTTACGCTTTGTGGACAAGGTGGTTTTTGTCACAAATATTCAATTGTTCCAATGTCACAGGAAAGCAGCCACAAACAATACGTAAGCAAGGTGGCATTCCAATACAAGTCTATTTGAAAAAACAGCCAATCCCTGAACTAAAATTGGAGATGATACACTAATAGGCAGTCAATGACATAAACACACCAATGCTCAACTCAGTAAACCCACACAAAATATCAGAGAATATGCATATAGTTAAATGTTTTGCAAAATGCCTATTGTTCACACAGCCCAGCTGGCAATTCCCACTTTCTCCAATGCTTTCAGTGACCCTGTCACCCTAGAACCAGACCGCACAGGACAGGATGCTTCTACCAGTCATCTCAAAAAACAGTAATGTAGCAGGGACATTTCCCTATACGACATCTGCACCAAAGAAATGCCGCTGTGAAGTAAACAGCATGCAGTTTCCAATCAAGGCAATTAAGTCAAAACAACACAGTTTTATATACATAGAAGTTTCACACAAAGAATTCAAGAACAAATCCTAATAAGGCTTATTTAAGAAAACACTTCTTGGTTAAGAGGTTTATAAAATCAATCATTCAACATTGGACACATAAAAACAAGATGTCAAATGGAAAGCTTCATGCCAGAAGAAGAGAACTTTAAGATGACTGATGAAACCATCTTTTTCTAAGACTCATAGGAGCAGAAGTAAGATGCCTCTATGTCTCTCCCTGTGAGGGAGAAGGGGCCTAGGTGAACATGAAGATGCCTGAAATGATGTTTGTCCTCTCATTAAAGAAATTCCCAGGGAGGAGAAGAGTTAACATGGTGGAGGAATAGGGGACCCTAAGCTCATCTGATCCCTGGATTTCAGCTAGTTATCAAATCATTCTGAACACCTGCAAAATCATGGAGACATCTGAGAAAAAGAAATGCTACAATGCTACAAATAGAAAAGCAACCACTTTTTGGAAGGTAGGAAGTAGGAAGACTTGGCATCTGGGGTGATATATCTGAGGAAACTGTGGAGGAGAGGGAACCTGCTTAAGGAGGTTACCACAAAGTATTATAAGCAGCAGAGCACAAAACCGGAACTTTTAAAAGTCTGCTACAGTGAGGGACATCACTGGATTAAAGGTGCTGAGGTGGCAAAGCAGGGTGGAATCCTTCATGGGAAAGCATGGTCTCAGGATCCCAGGGGTCAAAAGAAGAATGGAGGTGGCTGAGTGTGACAGAGTTCCCAGACATAGGAGTGGGGAAGCCAGCTGTAAACAATGAGTCTAGGTGCCAACCTTCTGCTCTGGGTTGCCATAAACTACAAACAATAAACTGCAAACTGCTGCATGTTCGCACGACCATTCTCTGGGCAGAGTCTCAGCACAAAAGGCAGATGCTTGTTGAGACGGCCCTCCAACCTGGAGGGAATTTTGGAGGAACAGCATGGGTCCATACCTCACGAATCCATAACATTTGGAGATTCGAAACTCACTCATATGCTTCAGATAAAATAGTTCAGTCACAGGCTGAGTGAACACAGAGTTCGGACAGAAACCAGGGAGACAGAGTGATTGACTGCTATTCTGAGGGCTCACTGAAGAGCGACGAGCACAAACTTCCAACTCTGAGACAAAGATCAGGGCACTGCCGTTTTCATCCCCTGCCTGCCCCAACCAGTGCTGAAAGCCTTCAAGGAGCAAAACAGTGCACACAGTGCAATCTGGAGCCGCTTACAAGGGAAGAAAAATTCCACCAGGGTAGGCAAGGGCATGTGAACATCAGCACAGCAGGCCCTCCATCAGAAGACCAGCAGGAACAACCAGCTAACACCAAGTTCACCAATCACAGAGATCTGAGGAACTTCAGCTCTAGAGGAAAACACTATATAGCATTTGTGGAGTTCTTTCTATTCTTTAGTCTTTCAGTTTTACTTTCATTCAGGTACTTTCTTATTTTTTCAATTCTTTAATTCTTTTTAATTTTTATTTATATATATATTATATATATACACACATATATACATACATATACATATACACACATATATATATTTTATTTTGGTTGCCTATCATTGTATTTTATTTTATTTTTGTATATATATGAGTTTATCTTTCCTTGATATTTTGGGATATGGTTGCTCTTAACAAACAGACCAAAATACACCCAAGATCTAGTTTGTTGTTTTATTGTTTTACTTCTTGAGTTTTTCTTACTTTGTTTGCTTTTTGTTTTCTTCTGCATTTTTTTTTCTATTGTTCTGTTATTTTTGTCTATTCTCTCATTTTCTTCTATTCTTTTCTCAACATAATGACAAGATGGAGATATTCACCCCAAAAGAAAGAACAGAAGGTAGTACTCACTGCCAGGGATTTAATCAAAAACAGATATAAGTAAGATGTCAGAACTAGAATGTAAAATAACAATTATTATGATACTAGCTGGGCTTGAAAAAAGCATAGAAGACACTAGAGAATCCTTTAGGGTATAAATAAAAAATTCAAATCTAATCAGGCCAAAATTTAAAATGCTGTTACTGAGATGCAATCACAAATGGAGTCTCTAACAACAAGGATGAATAAGGCAGAGGAGTCAGTGACATAGAAAACAAAACGATGGAAAATAAGGAACGTAAGTAGAAGAGAAGAAAATAACAACTACTGGATAACAAAGGGGGCCTTCAAGAACTCAGCAATACCATAAAGCAACATAATTCCATATAATAGGGGGCCTCAGAAGATGAAGGGGCAGAATGTTCATTTGGACAAATTATACCTGAGAACTTCCCTAATCTGGGGAAGGAAACAGGCATTTAAGTCCAGGAAACATAGAAAATGCCACTCAAGATCAATAAAAATGGATCAACACCTCATGAAGTTTGCAAATCTCAGAGACAAAGAAACAATCCTAAAAGTACCCTGGGACAAGAGGCCCTTAACCCACAAAGGTAGACATATAACACTGGCAGCAGACCTGGTCACAAAGACCTGGCAGTCCAGAAAGGGCGGCCATGATATATATAATCCACGGGCTAAATGAGAAAAATATATAGCCAAAAATAATTTATCCAGCAAGGCTGTCTTTCAGAATAGAAAGAGAGATAAAAAGTTTCCAGGACAGATCAGCAAACAAACTGTTAGATATCAATTATAAGCATGTTTGAAGAGCTTCCTTTAACTCTTAAAGAAGCTGTTTTTTCACATATCATGAAGTGACAAGATGATCAAGGAAAAAAGTTTGATACATTTTAGTCATATTTTAGTCATATTCTGATAGATAAATATTTTCAACAACAAAAAGTGGAAGAGCATGGACTGAGATTTAAAACACTTCAGTTTCAGTCTTAGATATATAAAAGTGGGACGATATTTCAAACCCACTTCACACACAGAATAGTTGTACTCCATTACTTAATAAAGAATAAATACTCCATTAACTATAAAAAAAAATAGTTTCCAGGACAAACAAAAGCTAAAGGAATTTGTGAACACTAAACCACCCATGCAATCAATCAATCAATCAATAAACAAACAAACAAACCACCCAGATAAAAAATATTAAAGGGGGATCCTGCGAGCAGAGAGCCGAAAAGTAATAAAGACCAGAAAGGAACAGAGACAATCTATAAAAACAGTGACTTTAGAGGTAATACAATGGCATTAAATTCACATCTTTCAAAATGTACTCTGAATGTAAATAAACTAATTGTTCTAATCAAAATATATAAGGTATCAGAATGGATAAATAAAATAAGACCCAACAATATGCCATGTTCAAGAAATTCTTTTCAGACCCCAAAACACAACCAGATTGAAAGTGAGAGGGTGGAGAACCATTTACCATGCTCATGGACATCAAAAGAGGGATGGAATAGCCATCCTTACGTCATACAAACTAGATTTTAAACCAAAGACTATAGTAAGGATGAAGAACACTGTATCATAACAAAAGGGCTTATCCAACAAGAAGATATAGCAACTGTAAATATTTATGCCCCTAACATGGGAGCAACCAAATATATAAACAAATAAATAACAAAATTAAAGAAACATGTTGATAATAATACAATAATAGTAAGGGACTTTAACACCCCATTCACAGAGATGAAAGATCATCTAAGCAAAAGATCAACAAGGAAACAAGGGCTTTGAATAACACACTGGACCAGATGGACTTCACAAATATATTCAGAGTATTTTTTTTAAAAGCAAAAGAATACACATTCTTCTCAATCGCACATGGAACTTTCTCCAGAATAGATCATATACTGGGTCACAAATCAGGTCTCAAGTTTGAAAAGACTGAGATTATATCATACATATTTTGAAACCACAATGCTATAAAATTTGAACTCAATCACAAGAAAAAAATTGGAAGGAATACAAATACATGGAGGTTAAAAGCTTCCTCCTAAAGGATGAATGGGTCAATCAGGAAATTAAGGAGAATTTTAAAAATTTATGGAAACAAATGAAAATAAAAACACAACTGTTCAAAACCTTTGGGATGCAGCAAAGGCAGTCTTAAGAGAGAAGTATAGCAGTACAAGCCTTTCTCAAGAAACAAGAACAGTCTCAAACATGCAACCTAACCTTACACCTAAAGGAGCTGGAAAAAGAACAGCAAATAAGGCCTAAATCCAGCAAGAGAAGAAAATTAATAAAGATTAGAGCAGAAATCAATGAAACCGAAACCAGAAGAAAGGTAAAACATATTAACAAAACTAGGAGCTGGTTCTTTGAATTAGCAAAATCGATTAATCTCTAGCCAGGCTTATCAAAAAGAAAAGAGAAAGGACTCAAATAAATGAAATCATAAATGAAAGAGGAGAGATCACAACCAATACCGAAGAAATACAATTATAAGAGCAGATTATGAGCAACTATACATCAACAAATTAGGCAATCTGGAAGAAAAGGGATGCATTCCTAGAAATACATAAACTATCAAAACGGAAACAGGAAGAAATAGAAAACCTGAACAAATCCATAATCAGCAAAGATATTGAAGCAGTAATAAAAAAATCTTCCAACACACAAGAGTCCAGGACCAGATGGCCTCCAGATAGAATTATGTCAACAGTTAAAGAGGAATTAATATCTACACTTCTAGGGATCCCCAGGTGGCACAGCAGTTTGGCGCCTGCCTTTGGCCCAGGGCGCGATCCTGGAGACCCGGGATCAAATCCCACGTCGGGCTCCCGGTGCATGGAGCCTGCTTCTCCCTCTGCCTGTGTCTCTGCCTCTCTCTCTCTCTCTCTCTCTGTGACTATCATAAATAAATAAAAATAAAAAAAAAATATCTACACTTCTGAAGCTGTTAGAAAGAACAGAACTTCCAAACACTTTCTGTGAGAATAGCATTACCTTGATCCCAAAACCAGACAAAGACCCCACACCAAAAAGGAGAATTACAGATCAATATCCTTAATGAACATGGATATAAAAATTCTCATCAAGGTACTAGCCAATAAGATCCAACAGTACATCAAAAGTATTATTCACCAGTACAAAGTGGGATTTATTCCTGAGCTGCAACAGTGGTTCAACAGCTGCAAATCAATCAACATGTTACATCAATAAAAAAAAGACAAGAACCATATGATCCTCTCAACAGATGCAGAAAAAGCATTTGACAAAATACAGCATCCTTCCATGATAAAAACTCTCTGCAGTGTAGGGATAGAGGGAACATACTTCAACTCATAAAAGCCATATATGAAAAACCCACACTAAATATCATCCTCAACAGGGAAACACTGAGAGCTTTTCCCCTAAGGTCAGGAACACGACAGGGATATTCACTCTCTCCACTCTTTTTCAACATAGTACTGGAAGCCCTAGCCACCACAATCATACAACAAAAAGAAATAAAAAGCCTCCAAATCATCAAAGAAGTCAAATTCTCGTTCTTCACAATGGCATGACACTGAATGCAGAAGACCAGAAAGACTCCACCTAAAAATTGCTAGAACTGATACATGAATTCAGCATAATGGCAGGATATAAAATCAATCCACAGAGTCAAGCTGCATTTCTATACACTAACAATGAGACCAAAGAAAGAGAGATTAAGGAATCAATCACATTTACAATTCCAACAAAAACCGTAAGATACCTAGGAATAAGTCTAACCAAGAGGTAAAGGATCTTTACTCAGGAAACTACAGAAAACTCATGAAAGAAATGAGGAACACATAAAGAAATAGAAAAAACATTCCATGCTCATGGTTAGAATGTCTATGCTACCCAGAGCAATCTACACATTCAATTCAATCCCTAAAGAAAATACCATCAACTTTTTTCACAGAGCTGGAACAAATAACCCTAAAATTTGTATAGAACCAGAAAAGACCTCAAACAGCCAGAGGACTGTTGAAAAAGAAAACCAAATCTGGGGGCATCACAATTCCAAACTTCAAGTTCTATTGCATTGCCATAATCGTGAAGACAGTGTGGTACTGGCACAAAAAGAGACACACAGATCAATGGAATAGCATAGAGAACCCAGAAATGGACCCTCAACTCTATGGTCAACTCATCTTCAACAAAGCAGGAAAAGAATATCCAATGGAAAAAAGACAATGTCTTCAACAAATAGTGTTGGGAAAATTGGACAGCTACAGGCAGGAGAATGAAACTGGACCATTTCCTCACACCATACACAAAAATAGACTCAAAATGGATGAAAGACGTAAATGTGAGATATCATCTATCTCCTAGAGGAGAACACAGGCAGCAACCCTCTTCTACCTTGGCCACAGCAATTTCTTTCAAGACAGGTCTCTAAAGGCAAGGGAAACAAAAGCAAAAATGAACTATTGGGACTTCATCAGGATAAAAAGCTTCTGCACAGCATAGGAAACAGTCAACAAAACTAAAAGTCAACCTACAGAATGGGAGAAAATATCTGCAAATGTCTTAACAGATAAAGGGCTAGTATCCAAAATCTATAAAGAACTTACCAACCTCAACATCCAAAAAACAGAAATCCAGTCAAGAAATGGTCAGATGACCTCAACAGACATTTCTCCAAAGAAGACATACACGTGGCCAAAAGACATAAGAAAAAAAAAAAAAACACTTAACATCACTTGGCATCAGGGAAACACAGATCAAAACCACAATGAGATACCACCTCACACCAGTCAGAATGGCTAAAATTAACAAGTCAAGTAACCACAGATGTTGGTGAGAATGCAGAGAAAGGGGAACCCTCTTACATTGTTGGTGGAAATGCAAACAAGGTACCACCACTGTGGAAAACAGTATGGCGGTTCCTCAAAAAGTTGAAAATAGAGCTACCCTACAACCTGGGTATTTAACCCAAAGATACAAATATAGTGTGATACAAAGGGTACCTGCAACCCAATAATTATAGCATCAACGTCCACAACAGCCAAACTATAGAAAGACCCCAGATGTCCATCCACAGATAAATGGATAAAGAAGGTGTGGTATATACATATACAATGGTATACTAGTCAGCCATCAAAAACACGAAATCTTGCCATTTGCAATGATGTGGATGGTACTAAAGGGTATTATGCTAAGCAAAATAAGTCTATCAAAAAAGATAATTATCATATGATCACTCATATGTGGAAATTAAGAAACAAATTAAGAAACAGAGGATCATAGCGGAAGAGAGGAAGAAATACAACAAGATGAAACCAGAGAGGGAAACAAACCCTAAAAGACCCTTAATCATAGGAAACTCAGGGCTGCTGTAGGTGAGGAGGCTGGGGGAGGTAGGATAACTGGATGATGGGCATTAAAGACGGCATATGATGTAATGAGCACTGAGTATTACATAAGATGAATCACTGACCTCTACCTCTGAAACTAATAATACATGTTAATTAATTGAATTTAAATTTTTTAAAAAGTCAAAATAAAAATAAAAATAGCCCCCCCAAATTACTATGATTCTAACCATCAAACCCACTAAATGTATCCTCAAAGGAAAAGCAAAATGAGTATAATCTCAGTAATGAACACAAATACAAAAGTAAAATTAAAAATAAGTCAACATTGTAGCATCATACTAGAATCCACATAGACTAAGCAGGATTTACTACAGGGAATCAAAGGTAGTTGAAATTAGGAAATATAATAATAATAACTAGAAACAATTCAGAATGTCAATTATTCCACTGTAACTCTCATTTTTTATCATAAAATGCCCAAATAGGAAGGATATAGCAGCTAACTAGCTCTCTGACTCTGGGCAACAGAAATTAAAAGTCATATAACTTCTTAACCTCTGAGTTAAGACACTGAGATGCACACCACTTAAAGATGGACAAAGGGGCAGCCATATGAGGTCCACTATTCTTCAAAGCTCACTCCTTTTAGGAAAGCGGCACTCCTCATCCTAAGAACCTGCCCAGGGCAGCATGAGCACTGCGTACCATTCTCTGTCACAGCCAGGGTTTGAGCGTCCCCGCTCCCACATGCCACATCAATGACCTTCAATCCTTTAAGCCCAGCTACCAGCATCGGGATGGCCTCATCTTCACTGGAGCCTTCAAACAGATAGGACAATTGTTATTTTAAGTCCCTCAAAAGAAATAACCTCCCACTGCATGGTCAAGCTGGCTCAGAGCAAATGTACCATGGCCTAGTCGGCCGTAGTTCCCTCGGCCCCAAGTGTACAGCTCCCCTTCGGCAGTGATGGCCGCACTATATGTGCTTCCACATGCGATGTGCACCACATGCTTCCCAGCCTGCTTTCCAGAGAAAGCAGATATCACCTTAGGCTCTTCCAAAGGCCTGTGGAGAGAAAGGAAACAAATGTAAATGTCCTTTTATACAGATCCTATTAGTGATAGCAAAGAAAAAACTATCTGAATTACCTGGCAGAGTGTCAGAACAGTTTGGCCTTTCAGGTGCCTTATCAAGTAACTAAGGAACATAGAATTCGAACACCCAACACTTCCATGACTGTTTGTTAATTGAGCACCCAATGCCAAACATGGTATGCAGCAGGAATATCAGAACAGGTTTGTTAAAGACTTGTAAAATCAAGTCTAGAGCAGCTTTGTTTACAGTGGTGCAAAACAGTGACCCATCCATAGACAGACCACTCAGCAACAGGCACAAAGCACCTACTGACAGGCCCAACAACTTGGCTGAAGCTCAGGGATCCTGATATGTCAAAGAGCCAGAGATAAAATACCACTTGTGACAGAGGCCAGATCAGAAACTGGAGGTAGGGAGTAGGGGATGATTGCAAAGGGGTCCAAAGTAGCAGGGGCATCAGAAATGTTCTTTGTCTCAGTTGTGGCAGTTCCCCCATGTGCACACATTTACTGAAACTCATCAAACTTAAAACTAATGGATTTGTAAACCTCATACAGATGGTTAAAATGTATACATTTGTTAAATAAATGAGGAAAGAATGAAGGAGCAAGGTTTACTAATCACATTCAATCTGTATTTTACAAATGAAAAGAGGAAGTATGGACTAATGAGGTAGAAGTCTTAGTAGTTGGCTCTTCATTTCAAAACTAGTAAAATGCCCTATGCTTATAATCCAGAATATGATTGACAACACTCAAGTCTATCCTCTCCAAAGACATGGTTTACTACTTTGTGAATAAACGCACACAGAAGAAGGGACATACACAGGCACAAGGAGAGCTGAACAAACCTACTCTCATACCACTTCTCCTTCCTGTTCTTTTTTTAAAAAAAAAAACAGATTTTATTTATTTATTCAGGAGAGACACACACAGAGAGAGGCTGAGACACAGGCAGAGGGAAAAGCAGGCTCCATGCAAAGAGCCCAACATGGGACTCGATCCCGGGTCTCCAGGATCACACCCCGGGCTGCAGGCAGTGCTAAACTGCGCCACTGGGGCTGCCCTCTCCTTCCTGTTCAGCTCAAGTTTCAACCTCCCAAAGTTTCCCTCCAACTCCTAACATCTCTACTGATTTTTTTTCCCTTCCCTCAACTCAAGCAATGGACAAGTTACTTAATCTAGCATCTAGCACTTAATCTCAACTGAGTACTATTTAATTTAAAAATTGTGCTTTGTAATTTAGTACAAATTACAAATGACATAAAGGAAGCCAAAAACTAATGTCTCCAGCCTATATCTCCATCTATCAAGTCCTAGGTGCCTCATCCATCTCACCCCTTTCTAGTCTGAGAATAACACTCATTCTTAAAAAAAAAAAAAAATTCTAAATTCCATAATTAGCATTCCTTTGTTTCTAACAATCATTTTACCACATTTGTCTGAATCCCTTACAACATTGTCAAGTTTAGGATATTTCTGCTGAATGCTAACACATAACAGACATTGCTCAGCTTTTTTGACAATTTGAGATTCTACCTAGGGGGGCCCACCTCCATCCCACCACAGTAAGAATAGGCCAGACACCTCTCAACTCAGCTGTTCATACTTCTAACCCACTTGAAGTGGAGTTGCATCTTCAATTTTAACCTAAAGCCTAAGTTTTTCTCCATCAAGCTCCCCACTCAAACCCGAAACATATAAAAGGGTTCCCACCACTCTGTGGCAGCTGTGGGAATTCTCCATTTTTACAAACCCACCATTTTGTTTCACTCCTAGTCTCTCACAGTAATCAAAAGCTTCTACAAAATAGGACAGTAAGAAACTACAGAGGGTTATCTGGGTGGCTCAGTGGTTGAGCATCTGCCTTTGGCTTAGTTTGTGATCCCAGGGTCCTGGGATCGAGTCCTGCATCGGGCTCCCCGCAGGGAAGCTTGCTTCTCCCTCTGTCTAGGTCTCTGCTTCTCTCTCTGTGTCTCTCATGGATAAATACAATCTTTAAAAAAAAAAAAAAGAAACTATTGAGTTTTGTACCTATGAAAATGGAATGGCTTAAGGAAAGTAGGATCTTATCTGATAGAGACATGTTGAAGTATTTCTGAATAAAGAAACAAGTAGGGATCCCCGGGTGGCGCAGCGGTTTAGCGCCTGCCTTTGGCCCAGGGCGCGATCCTGGAGACCCGGGATCGAATCCCACATCAGGCTCCCGGTGCATGGAGCCTGCTTCTCCCTCTGCCTGTGTCTCTGCCTCTCTCTCTCTCTGTGTGTGACTATCATAAATAAATAAAAAATTAAAAAAAAAAAAAAAAAAGAAACAAGTAATGTGGGATTTGCTTTAGGAAACTCCACCATGTGGGGTATTGGTATGTATAGTTAAAACAGGAGTACCAAAGCTGGAAATTTTGAATATGGGAGAGAAGAACATGAAGGCCAACTGATGTCACCCTCTGTGATGTGGGCAGAACTCCCATAGTGTCACTCAGGGGCTGACATATCTTGACAGCCTTCTCCATCCTAGCCCTACATGTCAGAGCAAATGGAAAACAACCCAGCCACACTTTTCTTTTCCACCTATTCTGGATAGAGCAACTCAAAGAGAGAACATGTCAATTACAAGAAAGGGCCATACATACACAGTGTCCCCATGGCCCAGTCGTCCACCATCCCCGCAACCCCAGGAGTACACCTCTCCCGTGGCCGCCAGAGCCAGGTAGTGGTGACCATCAGAATGGGCAGCAATCTTTACAATGTTTCTGGAGGCAAGACCCTGGACCAGCTGTGGAGCCTAGAACAGTACAAACAGGAAAAAAATTAGTAAGCAATCCTAGGACAATGAAAACGAAAACAACATGACTCTTCTCACTGATGCATCTCATTTTAACAAACCCTCCTCGAACTGAAAGAACATGAGGCTGCCATCCAATTGTCCAGATGACCTGCCCATTACCAACAGAGGAGTAGGCAGCCTCCAAGTAATGTGACATGACTAGGCCAACTCCACATAACGGAAATTCACAAGTCAAGGTGAAAAGCACCTTCCTTTAACAGGAACATGCTCTATCCCCATGAGGCCAAAATCTCTCATCTGTTACTAACTCCCCCCATAGTTGACTGAGTTTACACGTGGAAAACTAGTATACAAATGGAATTCATGACAGGCAATAATAAGTGTTACTGTAAGGAGTTCCCAATATTAACAACTAAGAAATTCTGCCCCCAAATCTTGACAATGATTATTAAGATTATTAAATAAAAATAATAAAACAATGAACAAGTGTTTCTAAATCTTCAGAAACCCAATGTCTTAAAGACTAGAACTCTGCAGCACCTATAGTAGAAAAGTGTCCACAAAGGCAAGCAATCTGGGCCCAGGAACACCCACCAGTGTGTCACTATTGTAGGCCTGCGTGTACACGCGGCCATTCCTCGATAAGATCAAGAAGCGCTTCTCTGCACAGGCGATCTGCGTGACCCCCAGGTTGGCAAGTCCTTCACACTGAATTGGACCAATCACATTAGCGTAGTATTTCCATCCTATTAACCCCCATCCTATGACCTCTTGCAATGATCCCTGTAAGATAACAACATAAGTAAACATTTTCTTTATGGTAGCAAGAATATTTTCTTCTTAGTCAAAGAAAGAAAAATTTATGCTATGATTAACACTGAAATACCATAGGATAAAAACAAAGCATGTAAAGAAATATCAAAATAACTCATAACATCCCATATTACCTTAGTTAACAGGTAAGATGAAGTAACTGAACAGGTAATTAATTCTTCCACAGCATTTCATTTTAATAGAAACCACTAAAGAGAAATATAAAGAGGAAGATGGCAGGGTAGGAAGACCCAGGGCTCACCTTGTACAGTGTGGCCACCTAGAGAACACCATGGGTATAAATAACCCAGAAAGCAGCCCAAAGACTGGCAGAAGAGACTTTCTGCAGACAGACATAAACAAGAGGCCAGAGCAAAGCAGATCCATCCCCTTGGATAAGCTCTGGACAAGATCCCATTAAAGATCCCATCAAAGCAAAGCCTGGCAGTGTGCAAGCAGCCCAGACAAGGGCCAACACCACTCCAAAGTGAGTCCTGCTCCAGGGAGAGGGGAAGATAACCACACACCAGTCTGACCGCGACCCCAGCAATGGGCTAGAGGCAGGCAGTTAGTCTGACTACAGCCCCCATCCACCAATAAAAGTTTCTCAGGGACCAAAACAGGGCAAGTACGTACAAGTTTGGTGCTACCTGGTCTGGCTCGACTTGAGCCCAAGGCATCCCTGGACTGGCCCACTAACACCACAGGCACCAGACTCTGAACAATAGGCAGAGAACCATCACAAACTGGACTGAAGCAAACAGAGTTCAGCCACAACAGTAGGATACTCCCGTAGCAACACATATAGGAGACATCCTTGAAGCACAATTTTCTGGTGAAAAGGAGACATTGCACTGTGGGGCCCTACAGGACCCCTTCTTCATAAAGCTATTACTCTCAAGTGCAGGAAACATA
The DNA here is from genome assembly GCF_011100685.1 of Canis lupus familiaris. Taxonomy (NCBI): domain Eukaryota; kingdom Metazoa; phylum Chordata; class Mammalia; order Carnivora; family Canidae; genus Canis; species Canis lupus. The sequence continues at coordinate 32,328,326 of NC_049224.1, read as the reverse complement.
GCTAACTTTCCTAACACATAGGAAAAGACACAGCTTAGACAAAATGAGGAGTCAGAGGAACATGTCCCAAATGAAAGAGCAGAACAAAATCACCTAAACAAAATGGAGATAAGTAATATGTCTGATAGCAAATATAAAGTAATGCTCATAAAGATACTTGATAGAATTGAGAAAGAAGTGCAGGACCTCCATGAGACCCTCCACAAAGAGATAGAAGACCTAAGAAAGAACCAATTAGAGATAATAAACTCATTAAATGAAATTAAAAATACACCATCAGGAATAAATAGCAAAAAAGAGGAGGGAGAAGAACAGATCAACAACCTGAAGGACAAAGTAATGGAAAGTAATCAAGCTGAGCAAATGAGAGGGGAAAAAATACGCAAAATGAGAACAGACCCCAAGGAACTCCGCAACACTGTCAAGCATAATGGTCACATGATAGGGATCCCAGAAGAAGAGAGAGAAAAGAGGGCAGAAGACTGAAGAGATAATAGCTTAAAACTTCCTGAATATGGGGAAGGAAAGAAAAATCCAGATCTGGGAGCCACAGAGAGCCAGCCCCCAACCAAACCAACCCAAAGAGGTCTGGCATCAAGACACAAAGCAAATAAGAGAGTCAAAAGAGAGAGAATTTTAAAAGCAGCAAGAGAAAGTAAAGCAGTTTACATGCAAACAAAAATCATGATAGATGCAAACATGGAATACTGAGTTGCTTTAAAATAAAAAAAGTTCTGTTTACTAATAGAGCAAGCTCCTCAGTATATACTGTGTAGTGAAAAGAACAAGCTATGACATGCTACCAATAACATTTATTCCAGAGAATGCTAAAAGGATATGTGAGAGACTAGAAAAGTAAAAAGCAGCAGGTGTAAAACCAGTAGATAAGAGGACAGGAAGGAGGAAGTAACAGCGTCTTTGCACTTAATTTTGATTTTTGAACCATGTGAATATACTTAGTTGGAAAAGAAACAAATGACTATGACTATAAAATGAAATTAAAATATACATCATGATAAATTTAAAAGTTAGGAAAACCTGGATACAAATCCAAATTCTTGTGTGACCCTAGAAAAATCCACTGCCATCCCATCCCATCCCCCTGATCATTGTGATGATCAGATGCAACTACATGTGGGAAGTCCTCAAGGGGCCTGCATGGTAGGCTCTTCATACATGTGGACTAGTGTTATCACTGCTCTTAGCAGCATCAAGACAGTTCATGGTCTGAGCCCCTACTTTACAAAAAAGGCACTGGAACCTCTGTGAGGAAGGCAGAATGGCATGCAGTTGTTTGTATAAAGGAGAGCTCTCTGGGGACACATCTCCTGATTCTAGAACTGGGACAATGGATTGGATCCTAAATCCCTGTGCACCTCAGCTTGCTCATCACTCATTCTGATCATTGACAACACCTTAAACCATATACAAGATTTAAAAAGCTATAAGCCAGCTCTACCCCCAACACCAGAGAAACTGAGTCTCCATATCAGCACAGAGTGAGAATCTAAGAGTGCTACTATCTATACAACATACAAAGAAGAAACACTGCTATCACACGTACCTTATGAGATGTTGGTGAGCTACACAGAGGTGGCATACAGGGAGTAGCCAGGCGGTCTAAATGGGCCATGACAACAACTGCAGTTTGTCTTAAGTCAATGGCGAGCTCATTGTCTTGTGGAAGAGTAAGGTACCTCAGGAAACTCTCATTGGGGCTCAGAGGACCAGACAAAAGCTACAGAAGAAAAGTAAACAGGCTTCTTGAGAATGGTGGAAAAATTAAAGTAACACAATTAGCCCTTAACCATTCTTTATATTTTGGTACTCAACAGTTAGGCATTATCTGTAAATCTACTCCTTTTGGTCATCAAATGAGAAGTGTTATTGATGCAGTGACACTACACATCTACATATTTACACATTTGCTATAAAACACTACACACAGCAGTGCCTGCACATTTTGCACATCTATTACCCATGTGCATACTCCACTCAGGTCAATGACATGGCCCAGACACTTTGTAGGCTCAACCCTCCAAGAGCCCTCAGAATACAAAGCAAGCTTCCTAGGAACACAGCACTGCACCTTAACCTGGTTTTGCAAACCAAAACCACTTATTTTAACCTAAATGCCACCCACCCTGGAGTAACCTAATGTTACTCGCACATTAAGTAACAAATATAATTCTTCTAAAAGCAGAGTAGCCTTATTCCCATTAAAGACTGCCAAGTGATAGAAAAATTAACTTTATAATGGAATGATGACCTTTGTAGAAAAGACCTCTAAGATCAAACGTGTGTCTCTAAAAAGCAGCAGTCCCAGAGTTCAGACCCAGGACATAGGCAGGCCCTTCTCTGTGACCAGCCTTACTGTTCTAGGACTAAACACAGTGATGACTTAGGTGGCATGCTCCACACAATGCCCCGCACATAGGAAGGGCCAACAAAAAGTAAGCCACTATTTTCAACGCTCTTTTTCTAGTATGTGTTTAAGAGTATGCAGATCAAGGACACCTGGGTAGCTCAATCAGTTAAGCTTCTGAATCTTGATTTCAGCTCAGGTCATGATCTCAGGGCTGTGAGATCAAACCCCAAGTTGGGCTCTGCTTTCAGTGGACTGAGTGTCTGCCTGTCTGTCTGTCTCTCTCTTTCTCTGTCATTTCTCCTCTCCCTCCCCACCCCCTCTCCCCGCACTCACGCACTCACACACACATTCTCTGTCATAAATAAATAAATCTTATTTAAAAATGTGTGTATGTCAGACTTAGTTCTGTGCTGCAATCCAGCTGGCACTCACTGATCTGAGGTCTTCTCCATAAATGGTATATGGAAGAGCATGAAAGAGGAAGACTTACCTGACTTCTCCAAGCTGGGTCAAAACAAATAAACATAAACCACTAAGCAACCTCATGGTAAAGCAGGTCCCTCTGAACTAAACACACACTCTATCCCACACAAGCTAAGCCTCAACTCCTTGTGCTACCTCCCCACATTATCATTGCAAGTGCCCAAAAGGACCTGCTTGACTCTCACACTTTGTTCCTGAAATATTGTCCGAATTTTTACCCATTTTCATGCCTTCTAACTAACTCCTTCACGGAGATAAGCATGACTTCTTTACATCTTCCTCAGCATCTTAAACTCACTCCCCATCACAGCCAAAACACAGCCAAACCAAGTTTCCAGGCCGCTAGAAATACACAAGCACTAAACCCACGAACGTGAAGGGCTCAAGGCTCCAGTTCAGCAGGAAGAAAAAAAAGCAGCAGAGGAATCTCTCTAAAAGTTCAAGCTGATACATGTCAAGAAATACATTCTTCCTACTAGGTACACACAATCCAGAACACACAGAGATCATTGATCTGTGCTTGTGTGATACTCTACCACAGCAACTGAAACTCACCCCATGATAGCCCATACCTGTTCCACACCTGACTCACTGCTGTAATCACCAAATACACACCCTTCCCCTAGAGACAACTATTGCCACAGATGTGCACTCCCATCTTGTTTATAAAAGGCTAAATAACTCTTTTAGAAAAACTGAATCAAGGTAGCTACTTAAATGCAAAATCTTGTTATGATACTTACGTGAGTGTCACCCTCTATATGAGGGGCATCTTTACTGCAGATGATGCTCTGGAATCTTTGCAGCAAAGGGAGAAGGGGGGCACTGGTGCCCTGGGCAGACCGCTCATTGTCAGTTTCCTGTGTCCCACTGTCCCACAGTTGCAGCAACAACAGGATGGCAGACAACATTTGGCTGAAAGAGAAAATATCTTTATTCTCTAGCAAAACAGATTAGTTTTTATCACCATGGTCTGTCAAAAATAAAAGCAAACAGCTAAATAAAATAGAAATACTTTAGATTTGAAAGGATACCACTAAAATAATACCAAAAAAATAATTCCTGGCAGTAAAATCAGTGAATCAATACCAAGATTTTAGCAAAGATATCCTTCTGAGGATAAGAAATATAAAACCAGTTAAGAAACTCAAACAGTATTTAAAAAAAAAGAAAAAGAAACTCAAACAGTACAATTTTTTTTTTAAGTAGGCTCCACATCTAGAATGGAGCCCAATACAGGGCTTATACTCACAACCTTGAGGTCAAGAGCTAAGTCGAAATCAAGAGACAGGGTGGCTCAGCAGTTTAGCACCAGCCTTCGGCCCAGGGTGTGATCCTGGAGTCCCAGGATCGAGTCCCACATCAGGCTCCCTTCATGGAGCCTGCTTCTCCCTCTGCCTGTGTCTCTGCCCCTCTCTCTCTCTCTCTCTCTCATGAATAAATAAATAAAATCTTAAAAAAAAAAAAAAAAAAGAGAAAAGAAAAGAAAAGAGGGGATCCCTGGGTGGCTCAGTGGTTTAGCACCTGCCTTCGGTGCAGAGCATGATCCTGGAGTCCCAGGATCAAGTCTCACGTCAGGCTCCCTGCCTGGAACCTGCTTCTCCCTCTGGCTGTGTCTCTGCTTCTCTCTCTATATATATCTCTCATGAATAAATAAATAAAATCTTTAAAAAAGAAAAAAAGAAAAGAAAAGAAATCAAGAGTCAGACGCTTAGCCTACTAAGGTACCAAGGTATCCCTCAAACAGCACTTTCTAAAGGGAACTTCTAGGATCTTAACTGATGGAATAAAGATCATCTGAGGAAAATTCAAAGGACAAAACAAAACAACTCCTACATTACTAGAAAATTGAACATAAAAAAGTGAAGAAAACATAAGTGTACCCAGGTTAGACAGAAGAGAAAGTCCTAGGAAGTGGTTCTTTGATTACAGAACACCACACATTTTCTACAATCACAAATGATTCAATGAAATAACCATAAAATGAAACAAATGTTCAGATACAGAGACATTTCCCTGAAATACTCCCAGCCTGTGACTCTCCTCACCTCAGCGTGCCTCTCTGCACAGCCAGCTCTAACAGGATGGCCAGGGCCAGGTGCTGGTCCTGCAGAGGGATGCTTCCAGGCCCTTTGGTACCAGGTGTTCCATGAACATCCCTGAATTGACAACAGTAGACCCAAGAACAAAGTAACATGTGATCTTAAAAACAGCATTTTTATTTTTAATATTTAGAGTCAAGTTTCTGAGACTTAATACTCAAATTTAATCCGAGATTTTAAAGTATACAATTAATTTGTAAACATTATTGAACGGATTAATTCAGATACTATAAGATGACTACATTAGAAAACATTCCAGCATCCATAGCATAAAATTCTTTTTATCATTATTCAAATCATGGGTAGAAAAATGTTTAGATGTTTCCACTTTCAATGACATGTATGGCTATTAGAATATTAACATCCCTCTATGTAAATGTAGAAAAATCAACTTCTAAAACCACCTGGCAAACACAAGCAAAATGTCTATGTGTATTTTTCTCTGATCAAAGAAATATTTCAACTTTTCCCCAATGATAAATAACAAGTCTTCTTAACCCAAGATGGGGAAGAGAGGACCTTCTGATATCACCATTACAGTTGAATTTTTGAAACTACAGTTGACCCTTGAACAACAAGTTTGAATTGCACAGGTTTATTTATACAGATTTTTTTCAATATATATATATTGAAAAATTTGGGGAAATTTTCAATAATTTGAAAAAACTCACAGATGAACTATGTAGCCTAGAAACACCAAAAAGTTTAAGAAAAGATTAGATATTATAATAAGAATACAGTATACAATACAGATAATAACATAAAATATTTGTTAATCCACCGTCTGTGTTACCGGTAAGGCTTCCAGTTCACAGTATGCTATACGGATTTTAAACTGTGTGGGGGATAGCACCTCTAATCCCCACAGGGTTCAAGGATCAAATTCCAAGCCTACTTCAGGGCCCACGGCCCTAAATCTTGCTGCAATGCCTTCATCAGCACGCTAGGGAGGGGAACTCATAGCCTGTTGGCATAGAGACCTCGGGTGTCCCTCCCTGAATACCGAAAGGACACAGCAGTGACCTTAGGCAAAAGGAATGGGAAAGACTCACTTTTGCTCTAATTATGCCTTTGCTGCCGAATTATATATTGACTATATACATTTTTCTTTAAATTTAAAAACAGAGGCAGCCTGGGTGGCTCAGCGGTTTAGCGCCACCTTCAGCCCAGGGCGTGATCCCGGAGACCCGGGATCAAGTCCCACGTGAGGTTACCTGCATGGAACCTGCTTCTCCCTCTGCCTCTCTCTTTCTCTGTCTCTTGCATGAATAAATTATATATATTTTAAAAATAAAAATAAATTTAAAAACGGTTAACAAAAACATATAGCACCTAAGACCAAAGTTCATGACTTTCCTTACAGAAAAATGATTCACGTTCAAAAAATTTTTACACTAAAATGAACAGATGCAGGTTTAAACATTTTGATCTTGGGTGGTTATTTAGTCCTACATTGTCTATTAAAACAACACCCATCACTCAGAATGACAGCATTCACATTCTCACCAAGAAGCACACAATAGGTGCTCAAACATTTTATGAATGACTAATTCCCAAATCATAAAATATCTGAAAAAACACATTACAAAAACATCTTTCATTTTCCACCTGATTCAATATGATATGGGTCTAATCCTGGGTCTAATCAGAGAATCAAAAGCAAATATTTGAAAACCTAAAAAGTAAGATCTAGAATCACAGAGCTAAGGGTGAGCTGGAAACAGCACAAACCTGTTCTAAAGAGAAGCCAGTGAGATGAGACTTTGAAGCATGTTAGGATCATTCACGCAGTAAGATGTGAAAAGAAAGAACTCACCCTGTCACGACGGATCTCAAGAACCTGGTTGCTCTCTCTACCACCTCCAGCCACACAGAGGACACGGTGCTTTCATCGAAGAGTGAGGCCTCAGGCAGAGCTCTCAAGGCATCCAGGGACTCCTGCAACAGCTCGCTGCAGAGATCTGCATCCTCCCCTGGGCACACACGTGTATCAGAGAAGGCCACCCACTCCTTAAGCAGCACTGACAAGTAAAGCCCTCCCCACTTTCCCAGAGAGGCCTCCTATTCCTCCATGTGAGAGGATGCCACTGTCACATTTTCAATCCCTCACTTTTCTCTCAACAAGATACTCTAAGAACTCAAGAGATTAAAACTTAATACAAGTGCCCCAAAGTCAGTTCAACTCGCCCATGAGCAATTCTAACTTCTTGTTCTCCTAGAAAATAAATCAGCATTGATGCACTGCAGTGGTTCACCTGGGATGTACACACATATGTGCTTTTTCTTTTTCTTTTTTTTTTAAAGAACAGACCTGAAAAATCAAACTTAAGCCCCTCATTCCATAAACAAAAAAAATGAGGCACAGAGAGCATATGGGATCAGGCCAAGAGCATGTGGTGGCAGAACTGAGAAGACCACCCAAGTCTCCTGATGTGTTGGGGTAGCAGAACACTCTAGGCCTACATACCTGACCGCCAGGCCCTGCGTAAGAAGGCAAAGGCAAAGGAGAGAGCTGCTCGGGATCCAACTCTTGCAAGTCCTTCCACTCCTTTGCCTGTGGGCCGGGAACTGTGGACAACACATATGGGAGTTGTAATAACTGGTCAGTCAGAGTAATGTGCAAATACTAAAATAAGATAAATAATATGGAAGGATTTATATGAAAATGTGATCAATGGATTTCTTTAGACAGCAGGAAGACACTGTGTGACTTTTAGTTTCATATTTAAAAACTTATCAAATGTCCTTTGTAATGGAAATTTTTACTTTAAGAAAACATTTAGAATTTTAAGTGAATTGCAAAAATATTCACAAAATAATCTGAGAGCTGATATTATTAGAGAGAAACACAGGGTAAGCAGAAAATAGACATAAATACATAAATGGGGAGATTAAATGGCATGTAGTAAAGAAAAGGCAGGTAAGGTGATTGAGGAACACACAAAGAATATGACAAATGCCTGAGACTGCACCCAGGGCTATGGAATCTATACTTTGGACTCTTTTAGGTCTATGTGATGACGAGGAATAGAAATCCATGTATGTCTCCTATTCTCTTTTGCCCCTATCCTGCTGAGCTTAACCTTTCCTGATTTTAGTGCCTATCATTCTCATGAATCCTTTAAGTTTTTACCATTTATATTTATAAAGTTAACAAGATATGCATGTTTTTAAAAAGTTATACAAACGGCATATAATAAAAATCATTCTAAAAAACAAACTACAATACAAAAAGTATACAATATAAACTTAATCATGCTTAGCAAGTACTTTTATTTTCAACTTTACACAGCTGAATATTTCTACTATATACAGTATCCTTCAAACTTACTAAATTTGCTTTTACAATCGGGGGAAATGCTATTAAAAATGGGTATGAGGGACAACCTGGGGGCTCAAGCGGTTGAAGCATCTGCCTGTTTGTTTCAGGGCATATGCTGGGGTTCCTGTGGGAATCCTGTTTCTAAATGGGTAATGAGGGACACCTGGGGGGCTCAGCGGTTGAGCATCTGCCTTTGGTTCAGGGCATGATCCTGGGGTTCCCTGTGGGAAGCCTGTTTCTCCCTCTGCCTATATCTCTATGTCTCTCAAGAATAAATAAATTTTTTTTAAATGGGTAATGATAGTTGAGTGAAGTAAGTCAATCGGAGAAGGACAAACATTATATGTTCTCATTCATTTGGGGAATATAAATAATAGTGAAAGGGAATATAAGGGAAGGGAGAAGAAATGTGTGGGAAATATCAGAAAGGGAGACAGAACGTAAAGACTGCTAACTCTGGGAAATGAACTAGGGGTGGTAGAAGGGGAGGAGGGCGGGGGGTGGGAGTGAATGGGTGACGGGCACTGGGGGTTATTCTGTATGTTAGTAAATTGAACACCAATAAAAAATAAATTTAAAAAAATGGGTAATGATATGGAATGATCATCCATAGAGACGTCAAATAAAATTAGCAGGGAAGAACGTGGGGACCCCACAGAGGCAGCTAGTATGCACACATCTATGAATCTTGAGCTTTAGGAGGGGAGTTCATGAGAAGATACACACACAAAAAAAAACCTTAATTAATAACTGCCTCTAATGAAGGAACTGAGTGCCTATGAGACAGGAATAAGGAAACTTACACTTTATTTCTGAATAAGAAATATAATGATCTTTAAAATAGCAACACATATGCTGAATCTATTCAGATGAGGTACGAGGAGCCCTCACCAGAAAACTGCTTCAGGAGAAGCATGAAACTGGGGCTCCCCTCAGGCAATCATAACCTTGGCCCTGGAGAAAGAGCCCAACAGTCCTAAATCTGTACAGTGTAAGTCACTCTCTGTTATACAAATACTCAAGAAACACTAACACACAAATAGTTTGGATCCATGCCCATCCATACCAGTCAACCATCCAGCCTATTGCTAGTTCCAAAAAAAAGGTAAAACCCACCACTAACCAGTAAGTTGAGAAATGAGGAAAAGAAATCTATAAAAATGTAGACCATATCACTAACAGAATAGCTAAAACAAAGATGTAATAACACCAAATGCTGACAAGAATGTGGAAAAAACTAAACCACTCATACATAGCTGATAAGACTGTAAAATTGTACAGCCATTCTAGAAAGAGCATGGCAGTGTTCTACAAACCTAAACATAAGACATAAGAACTGAACTCCAGCGCATTTATTCCAAAAAATAAAACTTAGGTTCGCACAAAAACCTGCCCACAAATATTCATAGCAGCTTTATTCATAATGCTCAAAATTGTTAAGTAACTGAGTGTCCTTCAATAGATGAATAAACAAAATGAAATTCAACCATGTCACAGAAATCTACTATGTAATGATGATACATGCCAACTACTTGGAAAAATCTCAAGGAGATAACACTGACTGATATAAGCCAAGGTTACAGAACAGACATCAAGAACAGACTAGGGGCTACCCAAGGAGACAGAAGAGGGCAAGGGAAAGGAAGTGAGTGTCATTATAAAAAGGCTCCTTGTCCTGTACTCTGTGGCACTGGTAACAGAAATCCACACCTGTGATAAAATCACATGGAAAGGCACGCGTATGTGCCTGTACACAAACAGGTATGCATACACACACACGAGTTGAGAACATGTAAAACTGAGGAAATCTGAGTGAGAGAAGTCATCTGGATCAGAGTCAATATCCTCAATGTGACAGTAAACTATAGTTTTGTAAGTGGCTACCACTGGAGGAAAGTACGTGAAGGGTATAAGGACCTTGAGAGCTTGTTTGGAGGTTCTAGCAGGGGAGTGCAGCTACTCATATACCCTTGACCGAAGAACGGTCCTCCTCTATCGGGGATGGTCGTCCTCTTCGACCGAGCGTGCAGCTTCGGGAGGGATGCACATGGAGCGGTGAGGGAGGAAGGGGACACCCGCCTAGCCAGCCAGATCAGCCGAATCAACCCTGGCGATCAATGGGGTGACAGATGTCACAGCCAGATCGCCCTCACATCCAGGTGAAGGGTATAAGGAATCTGTACTATTTCTTGCAACTCCATATGAACCCACAATCATCTCAAAATACATATTTTTTTAATTTTAGGAATTTGCTTGACCTAGTGAAAGGTAGATTTCAATTAATCCATCAACACTTATGTCACCACAAATAAAAAGCACAGAGAAAAATCAGTTGGGGTCTCAGTCACTTCTGCATCTTAGAAAATTCAGTCTCATTTAACAAACACATAAAAGTGCTTAAAGAGTCTTAAAACCTACCACCTCCATAGGCAGAACCCTTCTCTGATCAGTGATCACCACAAAGGACCACTCACTTTCCAGACAAGAAGGAAAGAAAGAACCGTGCTGCTGGCTATCATCACATGTGTAGGAATCCTCTGTCACTTGGTTTATCTTAAAACTATCAAATATAGAACATGTAATCTGATTTCAACTAGATTTAAAAAGAAAAACAAAACATGAGAAATGCTTCATTTATCACTTATTGTTCCATGTAGCAAGATAATAAGGTGTTTTTGTTTTTGTTTTTGTTTTTGTTTTTTGCCCACTGCTTCTTTCTGCCCCTGTACATTTCATGTGCTCCACAGGGAATAAAAGTCAGTATTACAATTAAATAAAACCAATTCTTTTTGCTACATAAAATATGGGTTATACCTAGAAATATCTTAGTCAAGCCTTCTGAGAACAAAACTGTGGTAGACAGCCACAATTTGGAAAAACAAAACTTTATATAAAGCCTTAAGCATTCTAGTTAATGTCTCAGAAAATCTGCCAATGTATACCAATATATTAAAAAACTATATGCCTGAAAGCATCTCTTACAATAAAAGAATTAGAAAATCACATTAGGAAGAAAAAAATAAACATCTAAACTAGCTACTCACTAAATATCATGATCTGACTACTCTACCCTACCCAGTAGCAAAATAAAACAAGACAAAAAGAATGCTAATGTTCAGACTCCATTTTCAAAAATCTAGACATGTTTGTCTCCACTTTCGCTGGCTTCCACAGTTTCTTTACCGACAGAAAAGGGTTTTAAAATAATGGCACAGATTATGAAGCACAGTTTGTTACTCTGAGCAAATGGGCAAAGCCATTCTCCAGACTATATGAAACTATGAAAAAGGAAAGCAAGAATAAAATGTCCTGGGGGATCCCTGGGTGGCTCAGCGGTTTGGCGCCTGCCTTTGGCCCAGGGCGCGATCCTGGAGTCCCGGGATCGAGTCCCACGTCGGGTTCCCGGCATGGAGCCTGCTTCTCCCTCCTCCTGTGTCTCTGCCTCTCTCTCTCTCTCTCTCTGTCTGTCTCTATCATAAATAAATAAATCTTTAAAATAAAATAAAATATCCTAAGTATATTGCAAGTCAAACTTAAACTTGCCTTAACAAAACAACCTGCATTTTATATTTAGCTGGTATCAGGATTCCTTCTTCATTATATTATTACCTTTTTTTGTCCACAGGAGGCAAAGAAACACTGCTGCTTTTCCACTTAACTTTGACATTCTCCTGGAAAACAGTTCTATTCAAGGCAATGAAATACCGTTCCAAAATAACCAGCCTCTGCTTGAGTCTCAGGGCTGAAAGGGTAGTAGTGGCTGACTGGATGGTCAGAGTTTGCTGTTCTTTAACCAACACAGACAGACATTCTTTCAATTCATTCACATCTAGAAAACAAGAGAAGAAAATACTCGACCTCTCAGTATCTTCCATATAGTTTGGAACAATGTTAATAAAATGGATAATAGCAATAGTATCTAACACTTGAGTACTTAATATGGGCCAAAAATGGTTTTAAGCACCTTACACATACAAGGTAATTCTCATAGTCTCACACGATATTACCCCATCAAGAGATAATATTGTACATGTATTTTAAGGACCAGGAAACTGAGGCACAGAGAATTTACTCAAGGTGACCCAGAGGATTACAGTACATGAGACAGACCACTGTTAGCCACCATGGTATGTTGCCTCTCTAAAGCACTATTAAAGGTTTTAACACAAAATTATAAAGTCAATACTTATCAGCAGCATATTTCCTACACACAGAGAAAAACTCTACCCATTATATTCATGTTATATAACCAAACTCAAAATAAAAATGTTTCAATAAAATTGCCTAGCACACATGACTCATGAAAAGTAATACATTTACTGGAATATTTCAGAGGAAGATAAAATAATTACACTGAACCTTTAACAACACAGTTTTAAACTATACAGGTCCACTTATACACACATTTTTTTCAATATATTGGCAATTTTTTTGGAGATCTGCAACAATTTGAAAAAACTCACAGACAAATCACAAACCTAAAAATATAAAAAAAAATTAAGAAGTTAGGTATGTCATGAATGCACAAAATACATGTAACTACTAGTCTATTTTATCATTTGCTACCACAAAATATACATAAATCTATTATAAAGTTAAAATTTATCAATACTTATGACAAATACTTACAGTCCCTACAAGATTGAAAGAAATGTAAACAAATCTAAAGATATAGTATTAAATCACAAGAACATAAAATTAACCACAGTACATACTTAATGTAACATACTACTATAACAATTTCATAACCACTCCTGTTGTTTTTGTAGTGAGCTCCAGGATTGCAAATATCGGCTTACAACACCAGGAGATGCTAACCATCTCCACATGAGCACCTGTCTAGTAAACTGCAGACTGCAGTAAAAAATGATCTCTAGTAGTTCTCATATATCTTTTCACTGTGTTTAGTGCAATATCATAAACCTTGAATAAAACTATGGGACTCCTACAGAGTGTCACTCATGATGCTGGAAGTGCTCCCAAGAAGCAGAGAAAAATCTTGACATTATAAGAAAAGGTTGAACTGTTTGATAAATACCATAGACTGAGGTCTACAGCTGTGACTGTCATTTCAAGATAAATGAATCCAGTGTAAAAACCGATGTTAAAAAAAAAAAAGAGGAAATTCATGAAACTGACACAGCAGCTACACCTAGCAGACACAAAAACACTGTACTTTCTGTGAAATACCTTTTTATGTGGTATTGAAAATGCCGATTTTATGCAGGTGAAGGATTGCTATAAGAAAGGAATACCTATAGAGACTCTAATGTGATTCAAGAAAAAGCAAAGCCATTTTCCAATGACAACCTAAAGCAAAGTGTAGGTGAAGATCAAAAGTTGGAGAATTTAATGCCAATAAGATGGTCTGATAATTTCAGAAAGAGGTCTGGCTTAAAAAATGTCAACAGGAAAAGCAGCTTGTCAATCAAGAGGAAGTAGACAAAGTCTCAAAATGCCATTCAGAAAGTCACTGAGGAAAATGAATACGTGCCTGCACAGGTTTTTAATACAAATGAAAGTGTCCTATTCTGGGGGGGAAAAAATGCCACAAACAGCAGTTATTACTAAGGAGGAGAAGTGAGCACTAGGACTTAAGGCAGGCAAGGCTAGAAAAACTGCACTGTTCTGGTACAAATGCAGTAGGTTTACCATCAGGACTGCCCTTATCTATAAAGCTGCTAATCCCCAACCTTTGAAGGGCAAACAAAGATAAACACCAACTGCCAGTTTTGTGGCAGTCCATCAAGAAGGCCTGGACAAGAGCCCTTTTCCTGGAAAAGAAAAGGAATTAATTAGTAATAAAAAAAAAAAAAACATATGAAAGTATAAATCTCATTAGAAAGAAAAATATAGGGACTGGGTGGGCTCAGTGGTTGGGCATCTGCCTTTGGCTCAGGGCGTGATCCTGGGGTCCAGGATCGAGTTCAATATCCAGGCTCCCTGGGAGGAGCTTGCTTCTCCTCGGCCTATGCCTCTGCCTCTATCTCTGTGTCTCTCATTAATAAATAAATAAAATCTCAAAAAAAAAGAAAAAGAAAGATAAATATACAGTAAAGGTAAGTGATTAATCACTTATAAACCTACCATAAAGGTCAAAAGACAAAATTAGTAAAAGTAAGTACAAGTATAATAGTTAAGAGATACACAAGATAAAAAGATGTAAACTATGACATCAAAACATAAAGCATGGGGGAGAGAGTAAAAATTTAGAACTTTAGAATACTTTCAAACTTAAGCTGTTATCAACTTAGACTGTTATGAATGTGTAAGCCTCAGGCTAACCATAAAATAAAAACCTATAGCAGATACACAAAAGATAATGGTAAAGACTGTTATGAATGTGTAAGCCTCAGGCTAACCATAAAATAAAAACCTATAGCAGATACACAAAAGATAATGGTAAAGAAATCTAAGCATAACAATAAAGAAAGCCATCAAACCACAAAGGAGGAAAGCAAGGAGAAGAAAGGAACTACAAATCAGCCAGAAAAAATATTAATAAAATGGCAATAAGCACATACCTATCAATAATTAGTATACATACATAGAAAATTCTCTAAAAGACATGGAATGGCTAAATGGATTAAAAAAAAAAAAAAAAAACAAGATCCATCTATAAGCTGCCTACAAGAGATTCACTTTCAGATGGAAGGACACAAACAGACTGAAAGTAAAGGGATGAAAAAAGATATTCTGTGCAAATGACAACCAAAGCAAAGTGGGTGTAGCTATACTTGTAGCAGACAAAACAGACTTAAAATAAAGACTGTATAAGAACCAAAGAAAATGAAAAGCATTACATAATGATAAAAAATGATTAAAAAGTCCACCCAACAGAAGGTATAACATTTATAAATATTTACATACCCAACAAAGGAACAAATAAATACATAAAGCACATACCAACAAACCTAAAGAGAGAAAAAGACATCAGTACAGTAACAGCAAGGTACTTTAATATTCTACTTTCATCAGTGGATAAATCAACCAGGCATAAAATCAATAAGGAAATACTGCCTTAAACTACACATCAGACCAGATGGACTTAACAGATATATATATATATATACATCAAAAACAACAGAAAACACATTCTTCTCATGTCAACATGGAAATTCTCCAGGAGAGATCATATATTAGACCACCAGAAAAGCCTCAATAAATATAAGACTGAAATCACATCAAGCAACTTTTTCAACTGCAATAGTATGAAACTAGAAATCAATTACAAGAAAACTGAAAAATTCACAAATATGTGAAGATTAAACAACATGCTACTTGGCAACCAAGGGGTCAACCAAGAAGTCAAGAGAAATCAGAAAACACCTTGGACAAATGAAAAAAAATATATATATAGCATACCAAAACTTACAGGATACAGCAAAAGCAGTTCTAAAAGGGAAGGTCATGACAATAAATGCCTACATCAATAAACATGATACAACTCAAATAATCTAACTTTACGCTTCAAGAAACTACAAAAAGAAGAACAAATGAAGGATAAAGTTAGTAGAAGGAAGGAAAAAACAAAGATCAGAGAATAATGAAATAAATAATAAAAAGACAATAGAAAACAAGAATGGTTTTTGAAAAGATAAAACTGACAAACCTGTAGCTAAAGTCACCAAGAGGTGTTACAACTGATACTACAGAAATACAAAAGATCGTCAGAAACTACTAGGAACAATTATACACCAACAAACTCACAATCCAGAAGAAACTGACAAATTCCTAGAAATATACAACTTTCTACAACTGAATGAGAAATAGAAAATATGAAAAGATGTAATCAGTAATAAACAACACAAACAAAAAAAATCCAGAAACAGATGGCTCCACTGGTGAATTTTCCAAACATTCAAACAAGAATTAATACCAACCCTTCTCCAAAAACCTGGGGAGGAGAGAACACTTCCTACTGATTTTATGAGACCAGAATTACTGATACCAAAGCCAGATAAGGATAGCAGAAAGAAAAAAAAAAAGAGTTACAGGCCAATTTCCCTAATTAACATACACACCAAAATCCTCAGCAAAATATTAGTAAACTGAGTTCATCAATACATTAAAAGGATGCTACACCATGATCAAGTGAGATTTATTCCCAGCGATGCAAAAACAGTTCAACATCCACAAATCAATCAATGTAATATACATTAACAAAATGAAAAATAAAAATTATATGATACTTCAATAGATTCAGAAAAAGCATTTGACAAAATTCAACATCTATTTTAGATAAAAGCTCTCAACAAAGTAGGTACAGATAAAATGTACTTCAAGATAAGAAAGGCCATATATGACAAGCTCACAGCTAACACTGACTTAACACTGGAAAGCTAGAAGCTTTTCTTACAAAATTAGGAACAAGACAAGGATGTCCTCTCACCACTTTTATTCAACATAGTGTTAGAAATTCTAACTAGAGCATTTAGACAAGAAAAAAAAAATAAAAGCATCTATATTGCAAGGAACAAATAAAACTGTCACTACTTGCAGATGACATGATATTATATTTAGAAGACCCTATAGGCCACCAAAAAAAATTGTTAGAACTAATAAACAAATTCCGTAAAGTAGCAGAATACACGTTAAAGGGGGCACTTGATATGATGAGCGCTGAGTGTTATATGCAACTGATTAATCACTAAACTCTACCTCTGAAACTAATACTACATATTAATTTTATGTTAACTAATTTTAAATTTAAAAATAAAAATTTTTAAAAAGTAGAATAAAAAAGTCAATACACAAAAATCTGATGCACGCCTATAAACCAATAATGAACTATCAGAGAAATCAAGAAAATCCCATTTATAACTGCATCAAAAAGAATAAAATACCTAAGAATAAATTTAACAAAGGAGGTTAAAAACCTGTAAAAGCCGAAGACACTGATGAAATAAATTGAAGATGATGTAAATACACAGAAAGATAATCTGTGCTCATGGGCTAGAAGAATCAATATTGTTAAAATATCCACACTACTCTAAGCAATCTACAGATGCAAAATCTCTATCAAAACTTCTGTGGCATTTTTCACAGAAACAGAATGATCCTGATATTTATACAGAACCACAAAAGGAGAAATAGCCAAAGCAATCTTCAGAAAAGAGAACAAAGCTATAGGCATCACACTCCCTAATTTCAAACTATGTTACTGTGTTATGGTAATCAAAACAGTATGGCATTAGCATAGAAACACACAGAGATCAATGGAACAGAATGGAGAGCCCAGAAATAAACCTACACACATAAGGTCAATTAATTTACAACAAAAGAGCCAATAATATATAGTGGGGAAAGGACAGTCTCTTAAGTAAATAAATGGTACTGGTGAAAAAAAAATGGTACTGGGGAAATTGGACAGGCACATGCAAAAGAATGAAACTGGACCACTATCTTACACCACACACAAAAATTAACTCAAATGGACAAAAATTTGAACATAAGACCTGAAACCATAAAAATCCTAGAATTCGACATTAGTGGTATGCCTCCTGACACAGATCTTGGCAATGATTTTTTTCAATCTGACACGAAAAGCAAAAATAAACAAAGTGGGACTCAACAAACTAACAAGCTTCTGTGTAGCAAAGGAAACCATCAACAAAACGAAAAGGCAACCTACTAAATGAAAAAGTATTTGCAAATGAATATATCTGATAATGGATAAGGGGTTAATATCCAAAACATATTTTTAAAAAGCAACTCTATAACTCAATAGCAAAAAAACAAACAATCCAATTAAAAATGAGAAGAGGATTTAAATATATAGTTTTCCAAAGAAGACATACAAAGGGACAACAGGTACATGAAAAGGTACTCAACAACAACAATCAAATAAACACAAATTGAAACAATAATTCAATATAACTTCACCTCTTTAGAATGGCTAGTATCAAAAAGACAAGAAATAACAAGTGCTGGTTAAGATGTAGGAAAAAGGAACACTTGTGTACTGTTGTTGTGAATGTAAAAACTGGTGCAGCCACTATGGAAAACAGGAAGTTTCTCAAAAAATTAAAAATAGAATTATTATATGATTCAGTAATTCTACTTCTGGATATTTATCTGAAGAAAACAAAAACACTAATTTGAAAAGATATATGCACCCCCATTTCCAGCATTAAAATTTCAGCAATATAAGTAGCATTTGCTACTTACAATAGCCAAGTAATAGAAACAACCTAAATGTCCATTTGTGGACAGATGGGTAAAGAAAATATAGTATATATATATATACACATACAATGTAATATTCAGACATAGAAAAGAAGCAAATCCTTCCATCTGTAACAATATAGATGGACTCTGAGGGCATTATGCTAAGTGAAATAAGTCAGACATAAAAAGATAAATACCATAAGGGGCACCTGGGTGGCTCAGTCAGTTAAGTGTCTGCGTTAAGCGTGTCTGACTTCAGTTCAGGTCATGATCTCAGGGTTCTGGGATCAAGCCCCCAGTCTGCTTGTTCCTCTGCCCCTATCCTTGCTTGGGCTCATTCTCTCTCTCAAATAAATAAATAAATAAATAAAATCTTAAAAAAAAAAAAAAAAAAGGTCGTCTGGGGATGGGGTAACTTCGTGATGGACGTTAAGGAGGGCATGTGATGTAATGAGCCCTGGGTATTATATAAGACTGATGAATCACTGACCTATACCTCTGAAACCAATAATACATTATATGTTAATTGAATTTAAATTTTTCAAATGCAAAAACAAAAAGATAAATACTATCTGCTCTCACCTGTATGTGGAATCTAAAAAACAAAACCAAGCTTAAGGATACAGAGAACAGGCTGGTTGCCTGAGGCAAGGGGATGGGGTGGTTGAAGGAGAAGGCGAAATGGTAAGGGGATCAAATGGTACAAATTTTTAGTTATAACATAGGTCATAGGAGTGTAATGTTCAACACAGTGACTATAGGTAATAATACTGCACTGCATATTTGAAAGTTACTAGGAGAGTGGATCTTAAAAGTTCTCATCACAGAAAAAGAAATTTTTTAACTATATATGATGACAGAGTGTAATGAACTACTGTGATGATCATAACAAATCTTTACAATGCACACCTGAAACTAACAATGTTATATATTATATCTCATTTTATAAAAAGGAAAAATGAGCAGTCACAGGCAACTGTGATCTAACATTCTTCTCATTGAACTCTGGTCATTAAAGAATGGGGTGGGGTTGAAAAGTATTCTAAGAAGGAAGACTGAAAACTTCCCAAATTTAGCAAGACATAAATCTACAAATTCAAGAAGGTGAGCAAATTCCAAACAGGATGAATCCAAAGAAATCCACATGAAGATTTATTATAATTAAACTAAAGACAAAAAAAAAAATCTTAAAAGCAGAAAAAAAAAAAAAAAAAACACTTTGTGGTAGAATAACAGTTCATGTAATAACAAATTTTTTATAAGAAGACATGGACAACAGCTAAAGCAACAAAATATTCTGAAATGATGAAAAAAAGAATCGTCTATCCAGAACCCTAAATCTAGCAAAAATGTCCTTCAGGAATGAAAGGAAAAATCAAACATTCTCAAATGAAGGAAAAGAAAATCTGTCATCAGCAAACCTACACTAAAAGAATGGCTAAAGAAAGTTCTCTAAACAGAATGGAAATAATAAAAGGAAAACCTTGGCACTCGGGAAGGAAGAACACTGTAAATAACACATGGGTAAATACAATAGGCTATTCTTCATCTCTTGACTTTTCTAAATCATGTCTGAAGCTTCAACCAAAAATTATAAAATTGCTAAATGTGGTTATAAATACCAATAGAAATATTTGTGGCAATCATATGAACAGAAAAGGATAAAGAGACATAAAGGGAAGTAAGGTTTCTGTATGTCAATCAAGCTAGTTAAATGACACAACCGGAAACTGCTTAGTTATGTATATATAATGTATTAATTAGACAAACCACTAAAAAGGCTACTCCAAAAAATAAACTCAAAAACTCTATAGATAAATCAAAATGGAATTCTAAAAATGCTCAAGTAAACCACAGGGAGGCAGCATAAACAAAACAAAAATGAAAAAAACAGCAAACAGAAATCATAATACAGCAGTCTCAAGCTCTAATTTATCAATAATTACATGAAATTCAATGCAAACAGTCTAAATACACCAGTTAAAAGACACGTTGGTAGAGTGAACCAAAAAACAACATGACCCAATTCTGCCATCTATAAGAAAATGATTTCAAATAGGCAAATTAAAAGTAAATGGATATGGGGGTGCCTGGGTGGCTCGGTCAGTTAAGAATCTGACTCTTGATCTCAGCTCAAGTCTTGATCTCAGGGTTAGGAGTTCAAACCTTACGTTGGGCTCCATGCTGGGTTTGGAGCCTACTTTTAAAAAATATTTTTTTTAAGTAAATGAAGAGAAAAAAAACAAAAAGTATGCAAACAGTAAACAAAGGAGAGCAAAAATGGGTATATTTATATCAAATAAATGTCAGAGCAAAGATAATTACTAGGAATAAAGAGCAACAAAAAATAAGAAAATGGCCAACCCAATAAAGCCTAACAATTCTAAATGTGCATGCACCAAACTGCAAAATATGTGACACACACACAAAAAAATCCTGAAAAGAGGAAAAAAACATTTATATAGTCTGAGTTGGAGACCTCAACATTTCTCTCAACAACTGAGAGGAGAAAGAAGGGAGAAAGAAAATCAGTAAAGATATAAAAGAATGCAACAATACCATAACCAACAGCATCTAATAAACATTTAGAACACTCCAGCCAACAGGAGAATACACAATCATTCACAACAAGTATCAAAACAGATCATATCCTGGAATAAATATTCCCTCAACAAATTTAAAAGAAGTGAAATCATACAGAATATGCTATCCAAAACAATGGAAACAAAGTAGAAATCAGTAACAGAAAAATACTGGGAAAAATCACCAAACTCTTAGGAACTAAACACACCCTGAAATAATCCATGGGTCAAAGAGACAGGGAAGCAAAAATATACTGACCTGAATTAAAATGCAAATAAAGTGAGAGAAATGTATAGTACTAAATGGGTCATAGGAAAAATCTAGCAAAATAAAACAAAAAGTAAGCAGAAAGATGAAAATAATTAAAAGTAGAAACAATGAGAATGAAAATGGAAAAAAAATAGAGAAAAACCAATGAAATAAAGAACTGGTTCTTTCAAAAAATCAATAGAATTGACACCTCTAAACAGAACTGACAAAACACACCCCAAAAAAGGACATAAATTACCACTATCAAGAAAGAAACAGGAACTACATATAATTACAGAGGTAGAACTCTACATGTATAAATTAGACAACCTAGACAAAATAAACTGATTCCCCAAAAAATACGAACTACTTCAACTCAGCAAATATAAAACAGATCATTTAAGTTGACCTACAACTATTAAGACAACTGAATTGATCATTTTAAAAATCTCAGAAAGGAAATCACAAGGTCCAGATTGCTTCCCTGGAGAATGTTAGCAAATATTAAAATAGAATTAACACAGAATCTAAATAGTCTTTTCTGGAAAATAGAAAAGGAAATACTCTCAATTCATTTTAAGAAACTAGTATTAGCATGGTATCAAAACCAAAGAGAGACAGTACAAAAAAAAATTACAGAATACTGTTCTCATGAATATAGGCACAAAAATCCTTATCAAAATATTAGTAAGTAGCATTAGGCAATATATAAAAAGAATTATACATCACCAACAACTGGTATTTATTCCAGGAATGCAAAGCTGGTTTAGCAGTCAAACATCAGATCCTTCACATTAACAAATGAAATGGAAAAAAAAATCACATTACAAATCAAGTAATGTAGAAAAAACACTTGACAAAGTTCAACACCTCATTTCTGATAAAAACTCTCAGGAAACTGGAATAGACAGGAATTTCCTCACCTTTATAAAAAGCATCTACAAAAACCTATGCTAATATTATAATGAAAAGACTGAAAGTTTTCCCCCTAAGATCAGGAATAAAGTAAAGTTGTTCTTACCACTCTTAGGAAACACAGTAAATAAGTTCTAACCAGAACAATAAGGAAAGATAATGTAATGAAAGGCACACAGACTGAAAAGGGAGAAATAAAACAGATTGTCTATGTAGAAAATCCAAAAAAAAAACTTCCTAGTCAATTCAGCCAGGTTGCAGAATACAAGAAAACTATATAGAAATAATGTATTATGGAAAGGCAAAGGAACTAGAATAGCTAGAATAATGTGAAAAAAAAAAAGAAGAAAGTGGGAAAAACCAGTCTGATTTTAAGACTTACTCTTAGCTACACGAGAGTGTGGTGTAGGCAGACAGATACACACGTGGATTAGTAAAACAGAATAGAAAAATGAGAAATAGACCACACAAGTATACCCAATTAATTCTTGACAAAGGTGCAGAAGCAATTGAACGATAGTAAGTTAGCCTTTTCAAAAAATGATACTGGAGCAATAAGTTATTATAAACAGACAAAAAAAAAACTTGACCTAAAACCCATATTGCACACAAAATTTAACTCAAATAGAACAGAACATATATGTAAAACATAAAACTACAAAACTTTTAGAAAAAAAATAGGGAAAAATCTTCAGGTTCTAGGGATAGGCAAAGAGGAAGAGGAGGAAGAGGAAGCCGAGTAAGATAAAGGAGAAGGAAGAGGAGGAAGCAAAATCCATTGAAATTTATTAAAATTTTAAACCTTTGTTGTGCTAAAGACACTGTTGAGAGGATGAAAAGATAAGCTATGAAGTGAGACAAATTATTTGCAAACCATATATAAGATAAAGGACTAATATCTGGAGTAAGTACAGAACTCCAAAAACACAACAGTAAAGAAAAAAAACCTAACTAGAAAACAGGCAAAAGACATGAACAGGTAGTCCACTAAAAAAGATACACAGATGGTAAACAACCACAGGGGATTGCAAATTAGAACCACAATGAGGTATCTCCACACCTAACAGCGAAAAATGTTTTAAAAGTGAGAACACTAAATGATGATGAGGACACAGAGAAACAGGATCACTCATACATTGCTGTTAGGAATATAAAATAGTGTAGCTACTATGGAAAAGTTTGCCAGGTCCTTAAAAAATTAAACATAGAATTACCATAGATCCAGCAATTCCACTCCTAAGTATATACACAAATAATTGAAAGAAGAACTTTTATATAAACTCATAGCAGTATTATTCAAAATAGCTAAAAGGTGGAAGCAACTTAAATACCCATCCATGGATGAATGGATAAACAAAATGTTATATATACATATAATGGAATACTACTCAGCCTTTAAAAGGAAGGAAATTCTGACACATACTACAACATGGATAAGCCTTGAAGACATTATGCTAAATAATGAAATAAGCCAGACCAAAAAAGACAAATACTCTCTATGATTCCACTTACTCAAGGTAACTAGACTAGTCAAAATCCTAAAGACAGAAAATTGTGGTTTCCAGGTGCTAAGAGAAGGGAAGAAAAAGAAGTTACCATGTAATAAGTACAGAGTTTCAGTTTGGGAAGATGAAAGGTTCTGGAAATGGATGGTGGTGATGATTACAAAACAATGTGAACATGTTTAATGTCCCTGACTGTATATTTAAAAATTGTATGTATATAGAGTTTACCATGATATGAAAAAATTTAAGTTAAACTTTTAAGATTCAGTAACAACAACAACAAAATCCATCTATGGTATCTAGAAAAGAGGTGCCAGATCAAGCTTTCCAAAGTACCAGAATCTCAGTTCATAATACCTGGTTGCTTGCCCCACACCCAGCTCTCTAGGATTGATTTGGCCCTACATGCAGGTGCAGGAGTTTCTTCTTCATCTTTTTTCTCTTTGTCATTCAGATCTTCTTTCTTTGTTCCACTTTGAGTATCAACACCATCATCTGGAAAATAAATTTTTTTTTAAAAATCTATAAATTAAAAAAAAAAATCTATAAATTCCTTTTCAAATTGTAGCATCCACTTGTCAGTCTCTTTGCAAATGTCCCTCCCAGAAATGGAAAGGTTAAGTTACATCATTAGTTGAATGTTTGATGATTACAAGAAAATAATATGAATCACTACCACAAAAAGTACACTGTGTTTTATGAAGTAATAATAAATGATCTAGCAACCCTTTAATAAAGAAATTCACAGAGATCCCTAGGAGGCTCAGCAGTTTAGCGCCTGCCTTTGGCCCAAGACGTGATCCCGGAGTCCCACGATCGAGTCCCACATCAGGCTCCCTGCATGGATCCTGCTTCTCCCTCTGCCTGTGTCTCTGCCTCTCTCTCTCTCTCTTTGTCTCTCATGAATAAATAAATACAACCTTAAAAAAAAAAAAAAGAAATTTACATATCATTCAAATTCTTCCTTGAAGCAGGTCTTCTAAAATATTCCATCAATTTCCTACCACATTTCACAACTAATAAACTTAGTCCTTGATGTTACCTAATTGAATTTCATGTGAACTACTTTTATTCAGTGATCCCCAACTGCTGTGTCCAAAAGAATAGAAGATGTGAAATGGGAGCATGATTCAAAAACCATTTTTAACTCTATATATTGCCATATTCCATCAACTGAGAACCACTGCTATACAGGACCACAATCATTGACAAAGTATAATTCAGGAGCTTTGGGACACACAAAAAAGTTGGAAACTGTGACTTTAGGCCACCAACAATTTAAAGTTTCAGTCAAGAGGCACCTGGGCTCAGGGCATGATCCCAGGGTCCTGGGATGCAGCTACATCAGTCTCCCTGCTCAGTGGGGAGTCTGCTTCTACCCCTACCAACCCCCCTCCCCAGCTTGTACTTGCGCGCGCACGCTGTCTCTCTCTCTCTCTCTCTTGCTCTGCACTCTGTCTCTCAAATACATTTATTTTAAAATCTTTTAAAAAGTAAAATAATAGGGATGCCTAGGTGGCTCAGCGGTTGATCATCGGCCTTCAGCTCAGGGCATGACCCCAGGATCCAGGATCAAGCTCCCTGTGGGGAGCCTGCTTTTCCCTCTGCCTATGTCTCTGTCTGTCTCTTTCACTCTGTGTCTCTCATGAATAAATAAATAAAATCTTTTTTAAAAAGTAATAAAATAAGATTAAAAAATAGAGTTTCAGTCAAGAACAAATGTCATGAAACTCCTTATAATGCAAATAAAGACAGAACCTAAACCTTGAAGTATAAATGTGTCCTATCCTCAAAGGCACTCATTATTTTCTTAATGAAATAATTAGACATATACATTTAATCTGTGGAAGAGATTCTATCAAATTACAAACAGTAAGAAGTATCTAAAAATAACTAAAACCAACAAGTGACAAATATCAAAAAAACTGCTGCATTCTATAAGAGAAGTATCAGATATCAAACAGAAGGAATCCCAATTGACTAATGATATGAAGAGATACTCCAATTCTATTTAGAAAAATATAAATTAAAACAATGAAATATTACTTTACATTCACCAAATCGGCAATTGTTAGAAAGCTAAAATATAAGCTCCAAGACAGGATTTTTTTCCCGTTTCATCTGGTTTCGTTCACTGATAAATCCCAAGTGCCTAGAACAACGCATGCCAGGAAGTAAGCCTGCCTTCGATGATCTGTTTGATCGTTAAATAATGTCAAATGTCAGCGGCTATGTGGAGCTGGGCACATAAACCTTTAGGCATAGGCTGGCCAAAGGGGTGGACCTCACACAGCCAGACTAAACAGCCAAGTGCCTCCAAGTTACATGAAAGGTCCTCTAATCCCTGGCTATGCTCACAGAACTCCCATAAAGGCCCACAATTAGGGGGATTCAAAGGATTGAAACCCACAGCAGTCCAATGCACTATGAATACCACTTAAAAATACAGTACTAAATGGCAAAGGGAAGAAACTCATGCTAAGGAATCACACATTCCATTTACACAAACTAAAAATGCATCATTAACATTAGCATGTTTCCTAATGATACACAAACATATTAGAAAGGAAAACATTTAAAAGATGGATTTGAAATGGTGTGCCAGGAACTGTGAAGCATAATTAACTCAACCCTCAGCTCCTGAAGCTAAAGAAAGGGCCTTAGCCACTGGCACACTTCATGTGTCCCATTCTTTCATCTTCCTGCCACAGCGATGACTAACAGTACCTCTCTTATTTACAGAAATATCCAACTGTGCATTAAATACAGATTATTTTTTGTAATACTTAAATTTTTATATATTACAAATATAAAAATTACACAGCACCTCTAAATTAAGCTCTACTGATTTGCTGAAGTCATAGAAAAAGGCTTGGAATCAGGTTCTGCAATCAGGTTCTCAGCCTTCAGTGTACATCAGAAGCACAGGGTGAGGGATACACATACACACATACATACACACACACACACACACACACCCCTCAAATACCAAAACTGAGTTCTACTGCCTAAGATTCTGATTCAGTTGGTCTGGGGCAGGACCTAGGCACTAGCATTTTTAATTCCCAGGTATTTCTAATATTCGGCCATAATAAAGGACCACTGACACAGGAAATAAAACTTTACTAACAAAACGTAAATGCAACTGACCAAACAACAACAGTGGTTTTAGATACCACAGCCACTCTTAATATAACAAATTAAGGCCACACAGAATAAAACTTAAAAAAAAAATAAGACAAGTCAGAGGAAAGGCTAAATAACTTTGCACTTACGTTTTTTACAAATTACTCTTTTTGTGAAAAACTGAATAATGAAATAACTGTTATTGAGGTGGTTTTCTTAGATTTTATTTGAGAGAGAGAGAGAAAACGAGCGGGGTGAGGGACAAAGGAAGCAGGCTCACCGCTGAGCAGGGAGTCTGATGGAGGGCTCAATCCCAAATCCCAGGATCATGACCTAAGCCGAAGGCAGACACTTAATGGAGACATTAAGGGAGCCACCCAAGCACCCCTGTTATTGAGTTTTTTAATTAACAAGAGGGATTTGCTAATTTTTGCTTTTTTGCACAAGCATGAGACAAGCATCCTGGAATGAAAACCTGATTCTCCAATTTCAATCTTTTATAAGTAATTAGGCATATAAGGTCAGTCAAAGTCCCTAAACTTTAATTCTGCCATGAGTGAAAGCTCAGAAGCCCACCTTCAGCCTGCTATGTGACAAGCGAACTCTAGTGTCTGTATGGAAGACTTGGCCTCCGCTTCCATATGTCACCGCGTTTGCTCCTAACCAGGCATAAACAAAATGACTTTACTAGATGTGGATCCCAACCCCAGGGAGAATGACTAGCATTCCACAGAGGAAGAGGCAGGTCACCAGGACCCCAAATCTTTCCTTATAACCAGTCAGAAGATCCTCACTATAAGTGACTGGACAGAGACAGAAAATGAAAGCCCGGACTCTACAAGTTAGAAATTCAAAATACTGACAACATTTGGAGAGGGAGAGAGGAAAGGAGAAGGGAGAGAGAGAGAGAAAAGGAGGCCTGCATAGGAAGAAAAGGCAAGGCTGCAGCAGAGGATAGTTTCAAAGCATTCAGCTCTGGGCTGTGGGCCCTGCACCAGTTCACCGTGCCAGCCACTCTACTACCATGCCTCTGTCACAACAAAGACCCCGACTGTAGGGAAAACACCCAGGGCTGCAGTGGGCACAACAAAGGGGTAAATTCAAGCCCAATGTAAGTCAGGGTCTTATAAAGCAGCCCTCTGCCATGGGGAAGCCAACAGCCCTGACAATATATATGGAAGCTCTTAGAGGGGGGGAAAAATCAAATTGAAATAAATAAAGGTTCACAGTTTGACCCAAATGGAACTTCAAAGTTTACTGAAAAAATTTACACAACAAAAAGACAGATGGGCTTTTGTGCCTCTATGATACAGGTACTGACTCAGCTTCAGTATCTGCTAAAATGCACCAATCAGAAAACCTTCGTGGATTTAAGTAAATCCTGGGGCTCAAATTACATTTACACCTGAAGATCCCACTAAATTTTAAAAAGTACCCCCTATAACCTTAGGAAAATTACTACATATAACCTAGAGAACAAATGCCTTACCTTAACTATCAAAACTACCGTCTTGCCTAAATTCTCCCTGGTCATAGCAACTACTGCCCTGAAATATCCCATAGTGGACATGGATGCTCTGACACAATAAATAAGTAATTGAAATTAAGTATTTAGCAATTACAAATTGGCTTAATAAGGGACCTATTACAGGTTGAATTTTGTCCCCCAAAAAGATTTTCAAGTCCTAATGTCTACTATCTATGAGTGTGACCTTATTGGCAAATAGGATCTTTTCAGATGATCAAATTAAGATGAAGGCATTAGAGTAGGCCTGAACTGAATATCATGATCATCAACCAAAAGGATACAATCACCATTTTACACATTGAGCCACCCAACTACAGCAAAATAGCATTCTAAAAAGAATGACACCTTGATTTCAGAATTGTAGCCTCTAGAACTGTGACGTACACACTG
This sequence comes from Canis lupus familiaris, assembly GCF_011100685.1. Classification (NCBI taxonomy): domain Eukaryota; kingdom Metazoa; phylum Chordata; class Mammalia; order Carnivora; family Canidae; genus Canis; species Canis lupus. Next base: position 32,299,585 of record NC_049224.1, on the reverse strand, counting down.
ACTATTCACCAAGACACACCACATCTTGGGTCATAAGACAAATCTTAACAAAAGTTGAAATCACTCAACTAAGCATGTGTCCTGTCCATGTGGCATTAAACCAGAAAACAATAATAACAGAAAGATAAGTAGACAATGCAAAAAGACTCGGAAATTAAACAGCACATTTCAAAGTAATGCACAGGTCAGAGAAGCCTCAAGAGAAGTTTTTAAAAATTAAATGAAAATACATCAAAATTTGTAGGGTGCAATTAAAATAGTACTTTCAGGGAGATCTGTATTATTAAAAGCTTATGTTAGCAAAGAAAAAAAAAGGTCTGAAGTCAACAATTTAAACTTCTACCTTAAGAAATTAGAAAGAGAAATAAACCAAAATAAACACACACAAAATAAACCAAAAGCAAGCCGAAAGAGTGGAATAATGAAGAACAGAAACCAATAAAACTGAAAACAAAAACAGAAACAAATCAATGAAACTAAGAACTGATTTGTTGAAAGATCAATAAAATTAATAAACCTTATACAAGATTACTAGAGGGAAAAAAGGTAGTAATTAACAAATATCCAGAATGAAGGAGGTATATCTCTATAGCCTGGGCAGATATTAAAAGGATAAGAGAATACACCAACCCTAAATACATAAATAACAACTTAGATACAGAACAGTTCCTCAAAATCACAAACTACCAAAAGTCATCCAGGAAGAACTGGTTAAGCTAAATTGTATGATAACTATTCAAGAAATTTACCTCAGAATTTAAAACTTTCCAAAATAGAAATCTCAAGACCTGGGAAGTTTCAATGGAGAATTCTACTAAATATTTACGAAAGAAATTTATACCAATTCTACATGATCTCTTCCAGAAAATGGCAGGAGAAACATTTCCCAACTCCTTTTACAAAACCAGTATTACTCTAACACCAAAACTAGACAAACAAGAGTACAGTTGACCCTTGGACAACAAGGGAGTTAGGATACCAACTCCCTGACTGTTGAAAATTTGCACATAACTTTGGATTTCTCCAAAACTGAACTACTAATAATAGCCTACTCTTGACCAGAAGCCTTACTGATAACATAAACAGCCAATTAATACACGTTTTGTATGTTACATGTATTATATCTTACATTCTTACAATAAAATAAGCTACAGAAAAAAAATGTTAGGAAAACATAAGAAAAATACATTTACAGTACTGTACTGTAAACTATTTGCAAAGAAGCAGACACGCATAGTTCAAACCCATGTTGTTCAAGAGTCAATCATACAGGCAGGCCAGGTGGCTCAGAGGTTCAGTGCCGCCTGGAGACCCAGGATCGAGTCCCACGTCAGGCTCCCTGCATGGAGCCTGCTTCTCCCTCTGCCTGTTTCTCTGCCTCTCTCTCTCTCTCTCTCTCTCTCTCTCTCTGTCACTGTCTCTCATGAATAAATAAAAAAATCTTAAAGTCAATCTTACAAAAAATACAGCTCTATAGCTGTATCTATATATATCTATATATATATATGAATATACCTCATGAACATAGACGCAAAATTCTCAACAGAATATCAGTAAATTGAATCCAACAATATATAGGAAGAATAATACACCATAAACATGAAGAGTTTATCCCAAGAATACAATGCTCGTTCAATACTTGTAAATCAATCAGTATAATAAACCCCCCGCAGAAGTAAGAATCACTTGATACTTGATACTATCAATCTATAAAAAGCTTTTGACTATATACATCATCCACTCAGGACAAAAGTTCTCAACAAATTAGGAATAAAAGAAAACTTCCTTAACCTGATCAAGAGTCTCTACAAAACCCTACGGTTTATCACACTTTATGGTAAAAAACAGAATGCTTTTCCCTTAAGATGAAGAATAAGGCAAGGATGCCCATTCTCTTCATCCCTATTTGATGCTGTACTAGAAGTCCTAGTCAATGCAGTAAGGCAAGAAAAATTGGAAGAAAAGATAAAAACTGTTCCTCTTCACAAACTGCATGATTATCTTCAACAAAATTCCAAGAAATCTACAAAAAAAAAAAAAAAAACACCTGCCTAGTGAGTATAGCAAAAACAAAGGAGAGAAAGTCAACACATAAAAATAGAACACACAGTAGCATCTACATATTCTTTTCTACATAATAGATACGATGTAGAAGATATATACTATGTTGGAAATATCAGTTGGAAATCAAAAAAGATTTTAAACATTTACAATAGCCCCAAAAGAGGTAAATACTTAGGTACACACTAACAAAGTACAACACACTTAGGAAATGTATGTTGTAAAGTGTGAAATTCTGATGAAAAATAAAACACTACCTAAGTAAACGGAGATATACTATGTTCATGAACTGAAAAACAAAACATAGTAATAATGTTAACTCTCCCCAAACTGATCTATAGATTTAGCACAATGCCAATCAAAAACTCATCAAGACTTTTTGCAGATATTACTGCTGGGGATTTACCCCAAAGATACAGATGCAATGAAACGCCGGGACACCTGCACCCCGATGTTTCTAGCAGCAATGTCCACAATAGCCAAACTTTGGAAGAAGCCTCGGTGTCCATCGAAAGATGAATGGATAAAGAAGATGTGGTTTATGTATACAATGGAATATTACTCAGCCATTAGAAATGACAAATAACCCGCCATTTGCTTCGACGTGAATGGAACTGGAGGGTATTATGCTGAGTGAAGTGAGTCAATCGGAGAAGGACAAACATTATATGGTTTCATTCATTAGGGGAATATAAATAATAGTGAAAGGGAATAGAGGGGAAGGGAGAAGAAATGGGTGGGAAATATCAGAAAGGGAGACAAACGTGAGAGACTCCTAACTCTGGGAAACGAACTAGGGGTGGTGGAAGGGGAGGTGGGTGGGGGGGGGGTGGGGGTGACTGGGTGGCCGGCACTGAGGGGAGCACTTGATAGGATGAGCACTGGGTGTTATTCTGTATGCTGGCAAATTGAACACCAATAAAAAATAAATTTATTATTTAAAAAAATACTTTTTGCAGATATTAAATAAGCTGATGGTAAAATTTATATATGAGCAAAATAAATGAAAGTTACAAAAAGTAACAATAAAGGTGGAGGAATCAATTTTAATACTACAAAGTCACAGTAATCAGTGTGGCATTAATAAAGGGATAGACACATATCAATGAAACAGGAAGAATTATGTACAAAATGAGCCAATTCATTTTTTACAAAATACAAAAGCAATTCAATGGCAAAAAGGATAGTATTAGAAAAACTAGATATCCATATGAAAAATAAAAAATACCTTCAACCCAAACCTTATACTTTATACAAAAATTAACTCAAAATGGACCAAAGATCTAATGATAAAATGAAAAACTATAAAAACTATAAAACTCTTAGAAGAAAACATAAGAGAAAATCTTTATTACCAGGCACTAAACACTAGGCAAAATAATTCTTAGACATGAGACCAAAAGCACAATCCATAAAAGAAAAATTATAAAATACACATTGAGAATAAAAGAACAAAGTAAAAAAATAAAATAAAATTAAATTAAAATAAAATAAAAGAACAAAGTACTACACTGAGAGAAAATATTTATAAATCTTGTATCTGAGAAAAGATCTGTAATGAGAATACAAACCATAAAAAATTCTCACACTGAAGAAGAAAAAAAAGAAACAAGCAACCTAATTAACCAATTAATAAAAAGATGTAAACAGAAACTTCAACAAAGAAGAGATACACATCGTGTGTCATTAAGGAAATGCAAACTAAAACCATGATGAGCTCATACTACATAATTGTAAGAATAGTCAAAATTCAAAGTGCTGATAATACCAAGTGCTGACAAGGATACAGAAAAACAGGCACTACACACAGTTCTAGAGGGAAGGCAAAATGATAAAGCCACTTTGGAAACAATTCAGCAGTTTTGTATAAAATGAAACATACATACCATAAAACCCAACAATCACACTACTAAATATTTATCCTAGAGAAATGGAAACTATCTATACTCATGCAAAATTTGTACAGAAATGTTCAATGTAGTATTATAATTATCAAAAAAAGGTAACAACCAAAATGTCCTTTAGTAGGTGCATGGTTAACTACAATGTGGTACATTCAAATCATGTAATATTACTCAGTAATAAAAAGAACTGTTGATACGGGGGATCCCTGGGTGGCTCAGCAGTTTAGCACCTGCCTTCGGCCCAGGGTGCGATCCTGGAGTCCCAGGATCAAGTCTGCATCCGGCTCCCTGCATGGAGCCTGCTTCTCTCTCTGCCTGTATCTCTGCCTCTCTCTCTCTCTCTCTCTCTTCTCTCTCTCTCTCTGTCTCTCTCATGAATAAATAAAATCTTAAAAAAAAAAAGAACTGTTGATACATACAACAATGTAAATGAATCCTAAAGATATAACAAGTGAGTAAATGAAGCCAATTTTAAAATGTTATATAATGGGGATTCAGAGGAAGATGGTAGAGGAGTTGGGAACCCTAGTTTTGTCTGGTCCCTGGAATTCAGCTAGATAGCTATCAAATCATTCTGAACATCTATGAACTCAACCAGAAATCTAAGAAAAGAATTGTGTAATTCTACACGTAGAAAAGCAATCACTTTCTGCAAGGCAGGAGGTACAGAGAAGTGAATCTGATGTGAGGTATCAGAAAATGAACTGCAGGGGAAGGGAGGCTCTGTAAGCCAGCTACTGAAAAGTGATATACGAGTGGAGCACAAATCAGAACTTTCAGAAGCCCAGGAGTTGGCTTTCAGCTCAGTGTTGCCACAAAGCACAAACTGTGGGCCTGTGGGCCAGTTGGGCAAACACTCTCTGAGCAGGGGCCCGGCAAGGGGCAGAACCTAGTTGAGACCTTCCTCCTTCCCTCAGGAGGAGTGGCATGGGGTGCATGCCATAAGAGTCTGCAGTTTGGAGACTGGAAACAGCCTGTGATAAAAATGCATGGTCACAGGCTGGGTGAACACAAAGTGTGGAAGAGGACTAGGGGAGACAAAAGTGATTGCTTTTCCCTGAGGTTGCACTAAAGAGTGGGAGCTGTGATCTTTCAGCTCCTGGAGATTGGGGTGCCACCACTTTTATTTTCATCCTCTAAAGCAGTGCAGAAAGCCTTTGAGGAACAAAAGCCACAAAGAACGATCTGGAGCAGCCTATACTCAGCCCTACCTCCTTGCAAGAGGGGTGCCATTCCATCCCAGAAAAGACACCTGATAATGAGCACAACAGGCCCCTCCCCGAGAGGATCAGCAAAAACAACCAGCTAAGACCAGGTTTACCTATCACACAGAACTGCAAAACTCCAGTGCTAGGTGGAAATAGTACATAGAATTCGTGGTTTTGTTCTAATGATTCTTTAGGCTTTCAATTTTAATACTTTCATTTATCTTTTCAATTAATTTCTTATTTTATAAAGTCTAAATCTTTAATTTTAATTTTTACAGTTACATTCTATCCTTTCATTGTATTTATTTTTGTGTATATTTTTTTTCTTATCTCTCAATTTTGGGATGTCATTTCTTCTAAGAAATGGACCAAAATACACCCAGAATCCAGCATATTGCTCTGTTCTGTTCACCTGCCTGATTACATTATTTTTTTTACGTCTTTTTTTAATTTTCACTGCTACAGTTCTATTCTTTCATTATATTTAATTTTATTTTTGTGTATATAGAAGTCATTTTTCTTTACAATTTTGGGATCTAGTTTCCTAACAGACCAAAATACACTCAAGATCTAGTGTGTTACTCTGTTTTGTTCAGCTGATTATATTCTTTTTTTTTCTTGTCGATTTCTGGTCTCTTATGATTTGTTTAGTATATAATTCTCTGGGGTCATTGTTGCTATTCTAGTATTTTGTTTTCTTCTTCAAGTATTATTCTCTAGACAGAATGACAAGACAGAAAAACTCACCACAAAAAAAGAACAAGAGGCAGCGCTGACTGCCAAGGGCCTAATTAGTATGGATATAACTAAGTTGACAGAACTAGAGTTCAGAGTAACAGTTATAAAGATACTAGCTGGGGCTTGAAAAAAGTATAAAAAACATTAGAGAACCTGTTTCTGGAGGAAGAAAAAAGAACTTAAATCTAATTAGGTTGAAATCAAAAAGTCTATTAATGAGATGCAATCAAAAGCAAATCCTCTGGGCAGACTAGATGGCTCAGTAGTTTAGCACCTGCCTTTGGCCCAGGGCATGATCCTGGAGACCCGGGATCGAGTCCCACATCGGGCTCCCTGCAAGGAGCCTGCTTCTCCCTCTGCCTGTGTCTCTGCCTCTTTCTCTCTGTCTCTCATGAATAAATAAATAAAATTAAAAAAAAAAAAAAGAATCCTCTGACTGCTAGGACAAATGAGGCAGAAGACAAATTAGTGATACAGAAAACAAAATCACGGAACATAAAGAAGCTGGAAGAAAAGAGATAAGCAACTACTGGATCATGAGTGGAGAATTCGAGATAACTGATAACAAAATGAAACAACATTAGAATAATTTGATGCCAGAAGAAGAGAAAAGAGAAAGGAGGTAGAAAGTATATCTGAGCAAATTATAGCAGAGAACTTCCCTAATCTGATAAAGGAAACATGGATTCAAGTCCAGGAGGCAAAGAAAACCCCCTCAAAATCAATAAAAATAGGTCAATGCCTCACCATGTAACAACGAAGCTTGCCAATCTCAGACACAAAGAGAAAATCCTGAAAGCAGCCTAGGACAAGAGGCCCTTAACCAATAAGGGCAGATACATAAGGCTGGCAGCAGACTAATCCACAGAAATGTGGCAGGCCAGAAAGGACAGTCATGATATATTCAGAGTGCTACATGAGAAAAATATGCAGCCATATTTTTGACAGCAAGGCTGTCATTCAGAATAGAGGGATAAAAAAACTTCCAGGACAAAGAGAAACTAAAGGAATTTGTGATCACTAAAGCACCAAAGGAGATCCATTAAGTGAAGTGAGAGTTCAAAAGTAACGTGGTCCAAAAAGAAACAATCAACAAAAACAGTGACTTTAGAGGTAATACAATGGCACTAAATTCCTCTTTCAATAACTACTCAGAATGTAAATGGGCTGAATGTCCAATCAAAAGACACAGGGTATCAGAATGGATTAAAAAAATAAGACCCATCAATATGCTCTCTATAAGAGGCTCACTTTGGACCCAAAGACACCTCCAGATTGAAAGTGAGGAGGTGGAAAATCATTTATCAGGTTAATGGACAACAAAAGAAACTGGGGACGTAATCCTTATATTAAACAAGCAGAAGATCAACAAGGAAACAAGGGCTTGAATATTCAGAACATTTTATCCTAAAGCAAAATACACATTCTCAATTGCACATGGAACTTTCTCCAGAATAGATCACACACTGGGTCACAAATCAGGTCTCAATCAGTATGTAAAGACTGAAATTATACCATGCATATTTTCAGACTACAATGCTTCAAAGCTCAATCACAAGAGGAAATCTGGAAAGAACTCCAATACGTGGAGGCCAAAGAGCATCCTACTAAAAGATAAAAGGAAATTGAAGGAGAATTTTTAAAATTCATGGAAACTAATGAAAATGAAAACATAACTGTTCAAAACCTTTGGAATGCAGCAAAGGAGGTCCAAAGAGGAAGTACATACAAGCCTTTCTCAAGTAACAAGAAAGGCATCAAATATACAAACTAACCTTAAACCTAAAGGAGCTGGAAAACAAAGCAAATAAAGCCTAATCCAGCAAAAGTAGAAAATTAATAAAGATTAAAGCAGAAATCAATGAAATAGAAACCAAAAGAATAGTAGAACAGATCAACAAAACTAGGAGCTGGTCTTTGAAAGAATTAGTAAGATCAATAAACTTCTTCTCACCAGACTTATCCAAAAAAAAAAAAAAAAAAGATAGCAAGAGAAAAAGACCCAATATATATGTAATAATGAATGAAAGAGGAGAGATTACAACAACACTGAAGACATACAAACAATTAGAGGAACATATTATGAGCAACTATATGTCAACAAGTAGGCAATCTGAAAGAAATGGATGCATTCCTCGAAACATATAAATTGCTAAAACTGTAACAGGACGAATTAGAAAACCTGAACAGACCTATAACCAGCAAAGAAACTGAAGCAGTAATCAAAAACCTCCCGACAAACAAGAGTCCAGGACCAGACGCCCTCCCAGAGGAATTCTACTAAACATTTAAAGAATACCTATTCTTCTGAAGCTGTTTCAGAAAACAGAAATGGAAGGAAACTTCCAGACTCTTTCTACAAGGCCAGCATTACCATCACAAAACCAGACAAAGACCCCAACAAAAAGGAGAATTACAAAATCAGTATCCTTGGTGAACATGAATACAAAAACTCTCACCAAGATACTAGCCAACAGGATCCAACAGTGTATTAAAAGGATTATTCACCACGATCCAGTGACATTATTTTTTCCTGGGCTGTAAGAGTGGTTCAACAACTGCAAATCAATCGATGTGATACACCACATTGATAAAAGATGGGAAAAGAACCATATGATCCTCTCAATAGATGCAGTAAAAGCATTTGAAAAAATACAGCATCCTTTCATGATAAAAACTCTCTGCAGTGTAGGGATAGAGGGAACATATCTCAACATCATATATGAAAAGCCCACACTGAATATCATCCTCAACAGGGAAACACGGAGAGCTTTTCCCCTAAGGTCAGGAACATGACAGGGATGTTCACTCTCTCCAGTATTATTCAGCATAATACGAAAGTCCTAGCCACCACAACCATACAACAAAAAGAAATAAAAAGCATCCAAATTGGCAAAGAAGAAGCCAAACTCTTATCCTTCACAAATGACAGGATACTCTATGTGGAAAATCCAAAAGATTCCACCCAAAAATTGTGAGAACTGATACAGGAATTCAGCAAAGTCGCAGGATATAAAATCAATACACAGAAATCAGTTGCATTTCTATACACTGAGACAGAAGAGAAATTAAGGAATTGATCCCATTTGCAATTACACCAAAAACCATAAGATACCCAGGAAAAAGTCTAACCAATGAAGTAGAGGATCTGTACTCTGAAAACTATGGAACACTCAAGAAAGAAATAGAGGAAGACACAAAGAAATGGAAAAAATATTCCATGCTCATGGATTGGAAGAACAAATACTGGTAAAATATCTATGCCACCCAGAGCAATCTATACATTCAATGCAATTCCTATCAAAATACCATCAACATTTTTCAGAGAGCTGGAATAAATAACCCTAAAATTTGTATAGAACCAGAAGAGCCAAAGGAAAGTTAAAAAAGAAAATCAAACCTCGTGGCATCACAATTCTGGACTTCAAGTTCTATTGCATAGCTGTAATCATGAAGACAGTATGGTACTGGCACAAAAACAAACACACAGATCAATGTAACAGCATAGAGAACCCAGAAATGGACTCTATGGTCAACTCATTTTCAACAAAGCAGGAAAGAATATCCAATGAAAAAAGCCTCTTCAACAAATAGTGTTGGGAAAACTGGTCAGCTACAGGAAGGAGAATGAAACTGGACCACTGTCTTACACCACACTCAAAAATAAACTCGAAATGGATGAAAGACTTAAATGTGAGACAGAAATTCATCAAAATCCTAGGGGAGAACATAGGCAGCAACTTCTATGACCTTGGCCACAGCAACTTCTTGCTAGAATGACTCCAAAAGCAAGGGAAACAAAAGCAAAATGAACTATTGTGACTTCAGGATAAAAAGCTTTTACACAGTAAAGGAAACAGTCAACAAAACCAAAAGACTACCTACAGAATGGGAGAAGATATTTGCAAATGTCTTATCAGATAAAGGGCTAGTATCCCACTGTTGGTGGGAATACAAACTGGTGCAGCCTCTTTGGAAAATAATATGGAGGATCCTCAAAAAGTTGAAAATAGAGCTACCCATGAATCCAGCAATTGCACTACTAGGTATTTACCTCAAAGATACAAATGTAGTGATCGAAGGGGCACCTGTACCTCAATGTTTAGAGGAGCAATGTTCACAATAGCAAAACTCTGGAAAGAGCACAGATGTCCATCCACAGATGAATGGATAAAGAATATAGGTGATATACATATATGGATATATGTATCTACATATATATATACGTATATATATATATCTACATATATATGGAATATTACTCAGCCATCAAAAAATGAACCTCGCCATTTGCAACAGCATGGATGGAACTAGAGAATATTATGGTAAGCAAAATAAGTGAATCAGAGAAGGACAATTATAACATGATTTCACTCATATGTGGAATTTAAGAAATAAAACAGAGGATCATAGGGGAAGAGAGGAAAAATAAAAGACAACAAAATCAGAGGAGACAAACTATAAGAGACTCTTAGTCATAGGAAACAAACTAAGGGTTCCTGGAGCGGGGGAAGGTTTGGGGGTTGGGGTGGGGAGATAGAGTAACTGGGTGATGGACATTAAGAAGGATAGGGGATGTAGTGAACCCTGGATCTTATATAAGACTGATGAATCACTGCACTCTACCTCTGAAACTAAAAATACACTATACGTTAATTAGTTGAATTTAAATTTTAAAAAATAAAATTTGAAAAAATGTAAAAATTAAATAAAATGTTATATAGTGTATAATTCCATTTATATGACAGCTCTCAAAATGGCAAAACCACAGTGATAGGCAACCACAGATGAGCAGAACGTGGCCTTGGGCCATTAAGACATGAGGAAATGTATCAAGAGTGAGGGGACAACAAATTTGCATCTGCAACAGATAATCCTCTATCTTGACTAGAGAAACTAAACACAAATTTAAACAAATCTGATTTATTTAGCCCCTTATACAAGCATCACTAAGCACACCTCAAGTTTTATTCTCAGGAGCATAAATGAGAACATTCACAACAGCAAAGGCAGGATGATGTCACTAGAGGCTAAGAAAACAACAGAGAAGAATAATTAAAAACAATTAAATAAAAGAAAAATTAGCATGACCAATTCAGAGACATCATCACATTAGTTTCAGTATTTTTTATGGATGTAGGGTTCAAAGTTTACAGAGAGATAATAAACAGAACACAAACTGCACAAACAAATCACAAATCATGGAAAACTGGGGAGATGGGGAAAGTGGGGGAGTTGACCTTCCTAAGAACCCAAAGCAACATACCCGGAGGACTGAAGGGGGGAAGAGTTCTGCTACCTGGTCCCTGAGAAAAGGAACTAGGACTAGATGACCTCAGGACTTTCAGACATTCCTGTCCAGTCACCGTGAGGAAGTTTTTACAACAAAGTGATTTCCATTCAAATCACTATCTGTAGGACCTACAGACGGAGTGCCAAGGTGTGAAGGTTTCAGGCACAGGGCAGCAGCAGCCCAGAGGTAGGAGGCACGTCTTCAGTGTGGCTCCCTAGGGCAGGTAGCAAGACACAACGGGAGGGGCATACCTGCAACAGCCCTGGGCCACCATCAGGAAGACCAGCATTTCAATGTTCAAGGAGGTTCACTTGTATTTTGTTTTCACCTTAATCATTACCTTTAAGAAAACTTGTTTACTAAAAAAAAAAAAAAGAAAAAAAAAAAAAAGAAAACTTGTTCACTATCATATGCTTTTCAAAAATAGATTGTAGGAGAAAACTATGTGTAACTAAGCATTAGTCAGTGTTCTCCACAGAAAGAGAACCAAAAGAATGTGTAGGGAGAGGGACAGAAAGGGAGAGTTGGAAGGAGAAGACATTTATTTTAAGGTATTGGCTCCTACAATTATAGAAGTGCAAATCCAAAATCTGCAAGGCAGACTGGCAGGCTCAAGACCCAGGAAACAGTTATGTTACAATTTGAATCCAAAGGCCATTTGGAGGCAGAACTCTTTCTTGTTGGAAGAGGTCAGTCTCTTTTCTATTCAGGCTCTTCAACTGATTAGAGTAAGCCCATGCATATTAGGGAGAGTAATCTGCTTTACTCAAAGTCCATGGATTTAAATGTGAATTGCATCTAAAAAACACCTTCACAGAAATATCCAGATTAATATTTGACCAAGGATCTGGGCACCAGCTATGGCCTAGCAAAGTTGATATAGAACTATTACACAAAGGGTCCCAATTAATCAAACATTAGCTAAAAAGGGATATTGTATATATTTTTGTATGACACCAAAGTTTTTTCTATTTATTAAGAAGTACAATTTTAAGAGATTTTAGCTATGAAAACTTTCTAATAGAACACAACGAAGTGGCCATTCAAATTTCCCTTGATGTCCTATTGCATTATAAAGATACAGTGCAATATCTACTAGGCCTAGCTCATTATTAGTAACATAATACACATAACATGGTAGTCTTACAAAGAATTTACAGGTTTAGCAGATTAAACACAAAGATGCCTATGTTCATTTGACAGGAAAATTTAATTATCAAGTAAAAGAGAAAAAAATGATCCATCAAATCAATGGGATTTTAAAAGACAGAGAAATAAAATTAAGGAAAAATACTCAGTAGGATAGGTAAAGTAAAAAAAGCTTAAAGCATCCACCTGAATGACACAGTGTCCCATCTTCCTCCGGGGAACTGGTACACCTCTAGTGGGCCTGAAGCTGAGAGTACACACTAACTCACAACACATACAAATTACTTATTGGATCCCCCCTGGGTGCCAGTACTCTGCTCTGTGCTGAGGTACGGTACCATGGTGAAATAAAAAGCCTGTCCTCACAGATCACGGTTATTACAGAGGTACAGGCAGGGTGTGAAACATTAATGTCAAGGTATAGCAGGGTGAGGGGATGTGACTATGGCACAGGGCCTTGGCACCTGATCTCAGAGACCTTCCCTAGAAGCTTCTTGAATCATCCTATTCTGTTTTCTTCATATCTGTTTTCTTTCTGCTGTCACTTTGTTTTCTACTGGTTGTCCCACTTAAAATGTAAGCTCCAGGAAGTAGGAGCCATACCTGGCTCATTCACCACCACACCCTAGCACCTACAAGCACCCTCACTCACAGAGGAGGACCCCAACGAGTTGGATGAGTCTGTGAATCAATGAGCAAATGAATGAATGATCCACATGCTGCACAATTCACCACGTCTCCCAGAAGGAGAGTGCTTTTCAAAGAAGTTCCAAAGACTATGGTGTGGAAAAGGATTTGAATGGCTGATGTGGAAAACAAAAAAAGGAAGCTACAATTCCACAGCACTGCTCAGGATGATGCATGGCCCCAAGCAGCCCACCCATAGTCCACAGGGTCACTACAGTCTCGGTTGTGCTTCTCTCCCACTCACTAATCTCTCCTCAACTCAATGCAGATGGGCTCAGGAAGAGTAAATCTACAGTTTCCAAAGAAAGATAAACTAAAGTCAAGCCAAAGACTGAGGGTTAGACTCTATGATACGTTTGTACATTTCTCCTAAATTCTAGTATACTTCTTATCCTGGAAGACTTTAATTTTTACCTATAATGAAGTGTATGTTTCATATATTTACTTATATGTCTATATATCCTCTCTGGAAATATTCTAAAACTAATAATAATACCACTAAGAAGGAAAAAAAAAAGCTCAGGTGTCTGGAGAAATGGATTGGGAAGGAATTCATTCTTTACTGAAAACTCCATCTAAGCTTTTGAATGCTATATTCTGGGCATCAGTGGAAACATTTCTAATAAGATAAAAATGTTTAAAAGGTCTAACACTGAATTTAAAAATAAATATGTGGGGGATCCCTGGGTGGCTCAGCGGTTTAGCGTCTGCCATCCGCCTAGGGCGTGATCCTGGAGTCCCAGGATCAAGTCCCACATAGGGCTCCTGCATGGAGCCTGGCTTCTCCCTCTGCCGGTGTCTCTGCCCCTCT